>NW_026442084.1:2565967-3176935 GCF_026898425.1 Galleria mellonella
TCGTTTAATACTTTTTGCTATACCAATTCAACAAATCGTTATAAAAATTATCACACAAGCCATATTCGGGATAGAAAAGGACAAAGATACTTTTTTATCACTGTCACGATATTGCATTTACGATTATATCTTAATTCTATCTTATCCTATAAATTTTAAAAGTAAAAAAATTTATAAAGATAAATGAATTAATATACTAGGAATAAGCCAGACAATAAATATAAAGATAGAAGTGTATAAGTACATTAAGGCGGTCTTATTGCTGACAGCAATCTTTTCAAGACAACCTTAGGGTAATGGTTTAATTGTTGTATAAGTAGGTATGATAATATTGGAAAATAAAGAAAGTAAAATATTATAGAAAATAAAGATATAAAATCACGATTAAACGGATTTTAATGAAAATCAAACACAAATACATCACAGAGATTAACAGTTAAAATTATTTGTGGTACAGCAAATATTCAAATCACCCATTAAGCGTGGTGCAGGAAACTAATCAAATTTTTTCCAAAATATTTATAAATATATACGCCAAATATCATAAATTGTCGTCAGTTCGAATCTGGCAGGCACTAAAAATAAGTAACATCAGTAAATGTCTCTAACTACTCCACTAATGATTATAACCGCGAGTGTATTTATTTTTATTTATCATCATCATCACTATCTCAGCCATTATCTGAGCACTGCTGAATATGTTCAGGCCTCCCTCATAGACTACAATAAGGAATAGTCCTGACCCACCTGCATCTACTGTAATGTATTTGAGGTTCATCTAGTGGGTGGTCGTTCTAAACTGTGTTTGCCAGTACGGGGTCACCACTCAAGAACCTTTCTTCCCCATCAGTTGTTGGTTCTTCTAGTTGTGTGACCAGCCCATTGCCACTTCAGCCTCAATTTTCCTTTTTAATATTTGTTAAATCAAAGTTACGCGTTATTGGTCGAATACAGTAATCAATGCCAGCATCTGACAGAAACCTCCTCTGACAGTATTGAAGGCAAACCTTAAAATTCCCTTAGTAACGTCGCAAACTGTCACACCTCATTCGGTGGGCTTTTAGCAAACGCCAGGATTCCTGTTTTAGATGTAATGACAGGATAGATGGCAGCACGTGATCCTGACAGGTTTATCGGAACTTGATGTAGGTCACAGATTATACGATTATAATAATTCGGCTCGAGTACTTGATGATGTTGTAAAAGCAAAAATGAATTTATCGGATAAGATTCTTTAATACTTTGATGAGAAATTCCAGCAAGTACATTATGCTCGGCAAATAACTAAAATGTGTCCCACAAAAAAAAACCGATTTCATTTGTGACACAACAAAGTAATTTTTATTTAAAAATTAAATTAATTAATCAATATTGAAATTTTTTTTATAGAACAAATCTTTAAGTATATCCTGGTAAATAAAAAGAATTTTCCAAACTGGTTCAAGTATATCCTTTCACATAATAAAGAATTTAGAACTTACAAGAATTATTTATTTATTTAATAAGGTTCACCTGCAACTTGTTACATATTACATGGTACTTAATCAATGACACAAAAATAACTTTGCCTAAAGTAAAATCAATTCATAAATGACGGAACTATGAAGTAACAAACAAAAAAATACAACCGAATTGAGAACTATTACCTTTTTTTTTTTGTTGCTTGATAAATAAAAAGTGTATGTATCTTAATATTTTATTTAACTGTATATTTGTTTATGTACTCTAAATATTAACAGTTGTAGCACTTCAGCTACCCGCTAACAACATGCTTTCTATCAGGTTGACTGGAAGAGATCTCTGTTAGAGATAAGTCCACCCTGGCTCGCAATATTTATAAATGCATTAACAATGTAATTTACAAGTGCAATTAAGAATATAATAATAATAATAAAAAGTATGGACGATTTAAAACTTTCTCCTCTTTGATGTCGGTTAAAAATACAAAATATCGTGGTATATATAAACAAATTTGGGAAAAAAGGGAAACAAACAATTTCGCGAGAAAGAGGGCCACGCCTGCATTGTACACAGATAAAGCCATCGTATCGGATGGGAGAGGGGTGGTATTACCACTTTACCAAATTACTGTTTCTACACAATGCCTTTGTTGAAATATCACATGTTTTTTTTTTAACAATAACTATTGAGTCTATAAGTTTTCGAAATATTTATTGCATACGTATTTAAATAGACGTTAAAATTGGAATTGATAAAAATGAAAACTAGAACTAACTATAGTTAAAAAACTTAATAATCTCGTATGATGAATTTTGTCTATATCGTTCTAGTGAATTAACTGTAATAGATAAATATGTTCTTTGATTTTCTTTTTATAGATTATTTTAAACAAATATACATAATTTATTTGTGGCAGCAATTTTGTTAAACAGTTATTATATTGTAATATCATAATGCAGCGAGTTACCGGAATAATAAATGCTCAATTACATTTCGGATACAAAGAGAAAAAAATTATAAATTTAAAAATATTTTAAAACGCACAACTCTGTGTTGTCATAATCCCAAATAATACGTTAATAAATATAATTCTCTGATAGCTCGATCAGACGGTCTTCGAACTTAAATCTTTATGCTAGAGCAAATGTAATCCCAATTACACTATAGAATTAATTGGCAAATTTGCTTCGCAAAGAAACAGTCACTTCCATCGTGTCAAAATAAATATCAGTTGTACAAAGAACCAATAAAATCGGTTAAGAATCTATTCCCTAGTTCTCTTTAGTTGGATGAGAGATCATCTACCTTTATACATTCCCAAATCACTATCGATTAACAAGCATACTTTCATTATACAAGAAGTAGGTAAAATCACCAAAGAAATTGTATACATTGTAACTAAATAATTTTCCATGTTTGCACAAAAGCGTATAAATAAAAATTATATCTGCAACATACTTTTTAATCTGCAATAAATATGGTACATCTCAATCCAAGATGGCGGTTAAAAATCACAAGACATAAGAACATCAACGGATGGCGCACATAAAACTGGCGGAACGACACACAGTGAGCCATAACTTCGCCTTAAACAACGTTGAGTGCGCGTTGGCAACATTTCTGAAAGTCCTACACCAAAGAACAAGCGTACAACAGACATACAACCGTAATATAATCATTCGAAAGAGCTTCCTAGGAAAACTTTATATGTAATAAAAAAAATTACTAAAGGCTAGTTGGTTCGATTAAAAAAAAATTATTGTGTTGCACTGTTGTGGTGTACTAGAGAAAAGTTCAAATTTCAACATATATAGATTACCTATATATAGATTAGATCCTGGCAAGACCGGTTATTTAGAATTCAGGAATTAGGAATCTCTTTGTTATTGAATTCGTTTGACAAAATACAATTTAGTACTAAAAACAATGTATCATTGTTTTGATAATGCAGAACAACCCTTTATAGCCTCACTACTGAGCATAGATATTGTAACAAGAGGTAGATATTAGCATGCGGGCCAGTCGGCTTGGCATAGGGTATCATTTCAAGTACTATATTCCTTTAGTCAAAGTGTTATTGCTCCAGTAGACATTGAAAGATAAATAGATACTCTTTATTGTTTCCTCAAAAAGACTACAATAATAAACTTATTATAAATATAAACAATTATACAAAGTAATCACAATAAGAAAACAATGGGCGACATATCATCATGTATATTAAATACTGGCGATCCGCCCCGACTTTGTACGTATAGATAGAAAGATAAATGTGTATTTTATATTAGCTTCAAAAGGCAATATTTTGATGTATTGAGCTGCATTAGTGTAATTTTCGTAGCTATTTCTATTATTTTATCAAAATAAATATAACCTTTGCTACTCACTTATAATAAAGCTTTCTAGAGGTAAAAGAATTTTTAAAACCAGTTGAACAGTTTTTGAGTTATAAAAAAAATAAGCAAGCAAATCTTTTCTCTTAAGAATATTAGTACAGATAGTATAGACATTTTTTTACTAACTACATATTGGGTTTGAACTTTTACAATTAGAAAGTGGACAAAATTAAAATTTATAATCAACAAAGAGCTACCATATTTGTTTCAATGTATGGTGCATGTCTTTTGCACTATAATACCAACTTGAATATAATACATCGAATTGCCTATAATATCAACTAAATATTCGACCATTTTAACAGTATTTTGTAATACAATGAAAAAACAAAACACTATTATGAAATATTACTATTACAAAATGATTTTTCATTATCAACGTTCCTATTTATGGACATTTAAATATGGAACAATAAAAATAACGCATCTTAATAACCAATGGTAAATGGTGACCGGGCGTAATTAATCTTATCTAAATACCGATAAAAGATTTTTAATGCTCCTGTCACGCGTACGCACTCTAATGCTTATAGTGTAAACCTACATATACTCAGTACTCTTTGGCACTCGAGCACGCGCAAGGCGAGCCCGGGCGGGCAAAGTGGGGGAGACGTAAGCGATTTGGAAGAGCCGATGAAAGCTCTCTAGATATTGAACGCCAGGGTTGTCACCTCTAATGGAAAACACGGTCGTATTTTTACTTAAAGCCATTTAAGGTCTCTCCAATATTCGGGGCTTAATTGTTAAGTGGTGTTAATCTTTTTCGCGCGATCCTAGGTGCGTAGGCGATCGCCGCTTGTACTGGATCAATGCTATAATTGATTCTATCTACGTTGATTGTTTAGTAATCTTGTTTGATGCGGAGATTTACGGATTTCGCTCGCACGTGTGTTTTATTATCTGAACGAACGTTATATTGACTCTCACGTTCGCAACTTTATTGTTTCCCAATTTTTGGCTGGAAAATATTCACCTTTTTTTATAGGTATCTATGTTGCTAAATCGCTGTGGTGACTCGAAATAGGTTTAGTATAATTCCGCGCGTGTTTTTTGTACATTTTTTTTTTCCTTTTGAATTCTTTTGATGATTCCCGTAGTTAATTAATCATGTTTTTGTATGTATTTACTGCAAAAAGTATTAATCACACACATAATTACCTTGATTTCAAGGTGTTACAATGTCAGTAATTAACAATGCATAACAATGACATAAAAATTAGCATTTTAATTTTTATAAGTTTATATGAGATTTCCATTAAGATAAGATTAAATCTTAATAATATAACTCTGTAACATTTTTTGTACATAATAAACTATACAAAAATAAGACGTTAAATATTGCCTGAGAGAAATATAAAGTCTTCAAAGCCAAAGTGCAAAATTGGATAAAGCTAAATACATAATACGCACTGACATCTAGTGCTACTTGAACCTCTTTGCCTAATGTTATAAATACATTATAATATTCTCTATTCTATAAATAAAAATCAATCGTATTATTCAAATCAAGTTAAAAACCAATCATACGTGATAAGAAGCCAAAATTTGATCATACTGTGGTTACAGATTTCATCCTTGAAGAGTCGCGTCGCTATTTATTTATTCACTCTTTAATGCACCACTTAAAGAATAATATATATTTTATTTATTACGCTACATTCATCAATATATTTTCATGACACTTTTATCTAACTAAAGATAGAAATCTGAAAAAAAAAGTGAATCAAATTAAAAAAAAATATTACTTAACACAATGACAACACATTCTAATCATCTATTCATTTCATATATACTTTATCACATTATCAAATAATTTATAATTCAAGATTTGTTCCACAAAAAACTGACTTCGATCGTGACAAATACAAATAGTTTTGTTTAAAAACTAAACTACTGAACTGTTTATGATAAAATTTCTGGAGAACCAATCTGAAATCATACTCTTTGAGACAAAAAAGAATTATCCAAATCTGATTAAAAATAACGGAGTTATGACGCAAGAAACATAAAAGAATAGAACGGTATTGAGAACCTCCTCTTTTGAAGTCGGTTAAAAAGAGATAAAATGATTAAAACAGTAAATAAATAATAACGGCTAGTGTTTGTCAATTGCGTAGAAGTCAAACAAATACCAACCACAGTGAGAGACGCTAATTTAGCATCTTGTCCAAATTTAATATTATTATAACTGTTCAATTTAAAACTTAATAATAGATCTTATAAAGTCAAATGGCCGTGTGATCCCGGCATAGAATGGACCACCTCTTCTTTTCTCGTGGGTGTCGTACCAGAGGGAGACTTTGTACAAAAGTCGATTGCAAAGGTACCCAATACCTCTGTCCCATTCGTGTTTCAACCGTGAAACAGTTGTGTTTGCATGGCTGTATTTCGGTTTGAAGGGTGGGATATGGCGTGAATTTACAGGGTACAGAGGAATAACATCTGAGTCCTCAGGAATGGCAACGAATGGGGGGTATCTTGGGCGAAAGAGTATACTCTGTTATGTCCATGGGACTGCTCATGTCTATAGGCGACGGTTACCACTTCCATTAGGTGGGCCTTCAGCTTGTTTGCAATTCTAAGTTGTATAAAAAAAAGGCAACTGAGGGAACTTTATAGTCGAGAGATAATCAGCAGTATCCCTCTTTAAACATCACCAAAGCCTAACTGCGATTGCTAATCCGCCTGCTAAGCGTGGCAACTATTAGCAAAACTGCCCTTATGGGAGAGGCCTATGTTCAATAGTGGACAGTTAACGCCTGATGAACAAGTCAGATTACATAGATTAAAAATTTAAAATTTAAAACTAACAAAACTTAGTGCAAAATCTCGAATGTAAAGTTAATAACTTAAAAAGTAACTTACCCTTTATACAAAATTACTTTTCCACATATTTTTAAGTTTTTTTTTTGCAACAAAACAATTTTTTTTAAATATTTGCTTATACTTACAAATTTATATTTAATATTATTGTAATTAAATTTTAATATTTTTTTGTAGTAACTCTTTTATTATCAATGTTAGAAACGTCCATAATATGTTGATGAAAATTATTATTGCGTAACATACTTTGTCTTCTATGAATGTAAATTATCTTATTATGTACTCTGATTACATATTTAACTATACTATCTGTATATTTAAGATGTTTTTACATTGACAAATATCTAAAAATAGTCTATTAATTATGGGCTTTGAAAAAACTACTAGTTATTTGATTAGAATTATTCGTCGCATAGCAAGTTATGAATTCTTTTGCTATCTAATCAACGCGACTATTGTAATTACAAATTATATCAGGCACTAGCTTTTGCCCGCGACTTCGTATCTGTGGATTTTGTAAGTAACTCCCTTAGGGGTTTAATTTTCAAAATTCCCTTCTTATCGTTCACCTACGCTATATAAAACAGAAGATATTGTTAGTAATTGCAATCCCATTGCTAGCAATATATCCTATTAGGTCGACCTCCACGCGGTTTCCCCTGGAAACCATCTTTATCGATTTATTTTTGAATCCATCATTATGGATCAACTGACCTGCTCCTTCATCATCTACCATCCTTCCCTGGTGCCCCGCAAGTGTATACCGATAACGCAGGTGAGGTAACAATTCCATTAGCATCTATAAAAAAAGACAATAAACGGAAGAAAGGATTAATTGTAATGGCGACTAGCGGCCCCAGCACTAGCAATATAGCGTATATCAAGCCGACCTCCACACTGTCCCCTCTGGAAACTATCGTGGTTAATTCTTGATGAATTCGTCGCAATGTACTAATTGACCTGACTTCGTCTTCATCGCCTCATACTCCACTGGCACCAGGATATAATAAATTTTTCATTTAATTAATAAACTAAAATGAAAGGAATAATATAAGACCCCTCAAAAAACACCGTCTTCAATTATGGCAAAACCAATTGTTTTGATTTAAAACTAAACTACTGAACCGAATTTAATTAAATTTCCATGGGACCAATCTGTAAGTATATTCTTTCAGATAAAAAAAAATCCAAATCCGTTTATAACTGACGGAGTTATGAGGTGACATACAAAAAAAAATACAACCGAAATGAAAACTTTCTTTTTGAAGTCGATTGAAAAATGGCAACGGTCAATACAATTAATATTTTTTTAATTAAAAACATAATTGAGCACAGGCAACCCTATGGGAGTTACAAGAGACGGGAACTTGACAGCGACTACTGCGGTTGCAAAATTCACTCCTCCCGAGGTCACTCACCCCACTCATTAGGAGATAATTCCATTTGCCCGTCATGTCGTCACGTCACTGACTTTTTTCACGATATTTACTCCTTGTAAACATTAAGGATAATGCACTTAATGGACGATTAAATTCACTGTTCAATATTTATGAGGGTTCATTTTGGAGTGTTAACGAACTCAAATTAAGAATTTGAGTAACTAAATTAAGTTTATGATGAAAAATCCTTACTAACTAAATCTTATATTTTTTTAGTATGTTAATATGTTAGTTCTTAATTCATAGGATTTTAACGGCTTAACCAAAATAACTATTAAATTTAATATATGTACATATATAGGGTAGAAAAGGACATAAGCTATTTTTATTTTAGTTACGCGGACAAAGTAGCGGGTAAAAGCACTAACTGTACTTCTAAAATACTATGTAAGTACTAAGTATAAATGTAAAAGTATATTAAATTTGATGTACATGTACTATTTGGGATGGAGTATATAGGCTACTTCTCTCCCAGTCAATGAGCTATCTCAGTCACACGGACAAAGTCGTAGGTGTAAGCTAGTATTCTATATACGACTTTAACTTAATAAAATAAAAACAAAATTATCTATTTCAAAATTCTGGCCGAACCAACCAACCCACCTCTGGCCAACTCACTTTGGGTTTCAGTGAAATATCGCTCTACAAGAGCAGGTTTCACGACTTAGTTGAGAAAAGAGAAAAAGCACCCTATTTCCTCAGGCAATTATAGATAGGGTTAAGGAAAAAGTGTGTTTTTCCTTAATTAGGTTGTGATACCACTTCTTTTTTATCGGTATTTCACCAAACTCAAACGAGTTTGCAGATAATTCACTAAGAGTACAATATATCCCAGCCTAATGTAAACATACTGTAGGCGACGCACTACGATTTTAGTTTATTTTTATTATTATTTTTTACTATCTAAAAATCGGTATTTATTTCCCATCCCCTTTATACGTACTAAACGAATCTATCTATACTAATAAATTAATATAGAGGTAAAAATTGTTCGTTTATTTGAACGCGCTAATCTTTGAAACTCTCAATCGGGTTTGTAAATTTCTCTTCACATTTAATAGCTCATTTCCTGTAAAAGATATAGGCTACTGAACATCACGATATAACGACAAGAGCAACCATGGGATTCAGCTAGTCGATAGACTTTCACAGTATACTCTCTTATGTCCATGGTACTGTTCATGTTTAAAAGCGACGGTTATCACTTTCCATCAGGGTGGGCCGTCAACTTCTTCGCCATTGTAGGTTGCATAAAAAAAGATAATTGCTCGTATGAAAAAGTAGAACACAAATAACACATTATATCACATGGACCCATTCATCTTAACATTTTTTGAATTTATAAAATTGATAGGATTTTCAAAAAATGTCTGTTTTATAATATTACTAGTTATATACCACGGCTTACAGCAGAACCAGTAATCTTATATTTGTTATGCAAATAAAACTACACGAGACACACAATCATTTTGAAGAAGGATTACTCAAAATCCTTCATATTGAATTTATTTACACCGCGGAGACTTGACACGCATCGAATGAAATCTTGTTCGCAAAAATACGATAAGTAGTTTAGGATTTATAAGGGAACAGATGAATATACATGGAATGATACAATCATAATCTTCTTTCGGATTCGCTGTTGTCGAGTAAAATGAGAAGATACTGCCATTGGGTTCGATTCAGATGCATAATTCTGAAGATTTAAAATTGAAATTTTAAATTGATAGTTCGGATAAAGTATTTATTTATTTATTAAATACAATTAATATAAAACTTGAGTACATTAGATCCCGCACAAAAATAAATAAATAAAAGAATTACCAATAGCACAATGTTTTACAAATATAGTAGATCAGTGAGCCAATTTCATCATTTTTATGTACTATAAAAATTGGTAACTTAAATTATTGGTATCTTTATTTATCAACACTTGAGTAGAATTTATTTTGTGAATAATAACTATTTTATTTATTTATACTTTTACACACATTAAAATATCTCTACAAGGCGGGCTTAATACCTGATGGCATTCTCTACCAGTCAACCATTACGCTAAACAGAGAGAGTAAAAATTACTATCATGAGTCACACTGTATTTTAATTATTTATGTTGGCTTTATTCACGTTTTAAATTCAGGGATGCTCGACTAATTTTACGCTCAATAAGAGCCCCTATTCATGAGCGCGATTCGCGGTTGTGTCGGGAGCAGTATGAGCTATTGCGGTCGGAACTAATCAAATTAATTTATTTTCATACAGTCCCTTGCAGGTTGACATAGAGAGAATCGAGTGCCAAAAAAACACTATTGCTACATACATCTCTTGCTTTATGCACTTGCATAACTCGTCTTCTAGAACACAATCTACCCGATCATAATAGTCAAGACTCTAATCTATTATGAATTTAGTACTTCAGCAATGTGTAAATAAACAATAAATTTAATTTCGTATTTATTCGTCCATAATTAAAATTATAACTAATTAATGTTGTTTATTATCATTCTTGCTGAAATGAAACAGAGTAGGTATTTTCATAACAATGCCATTGAACTCCGATTTAAAACAACGTTACTTTAAACATTTATTTACGACTAATTCTTACACGCGACTTCAGCTGCGTGACACATGAAAATGTAACCTATGTTCGTCCTTCTTGATCCCAACTAGTAGGCGTATACAGTATTTCATAATGATAAGTCGAATCATTAAACGACAAGATGTAACAAGAAAATTCTATCCTACATTTTAATTAGTAAAGATTAGGCGATAATTTAGAAGAGATATAATAGTCACTAATAATTTAAATGAATGAGTTGCATACTAGCTTTAGTGATAAATTAGAAAATATAAACAGAAAAAAAAAGCTTCTTGTATTATTACGTATTTTATCAATAAAAGCAGTCAGAGGTAGTTAACCTCATTGCTAATAGACATTTTAATTATTCACAGCACTAATAAACAGTTTCATTCACTAATCCTATTAGTATTGTCACAAATAGTTCAACAGGGCTACTGTAATATAAAGCTGTCATTTTTACAACTGGATCGCAGCCCATTTCAACCCGATTATTAATTGCTAAGCTTAGCGCACACGCGCGCGCCAACAGTAAAACTATTAACAGTCTAGTCCAAATAGTTTGGAATAGTTCTGTTGGCCCGCCGCCAGGGGCGCTGTACTCGCTCGTGACAGATCGTGCCTGCGTCTGACATGCATGTAAACAAAAATAATATAAGATGTTTTGATATATGCGGATTTGAAATTAGCTTATACGTTTCAAAGCTGTTTTATTACGAAATATTAAAAGACGGTCTACGGGTTTACGCACAGGGTTTACGTGTGACAGATGTGACTGTTTGTTTTGATCACTGTCTCTTAAACGTGTTCCGGGTCGTGGCCTTTTGAGTTTATGTACAACACGAGATAAACATGTGACTTTAGGACGATTACAGATGTTATTAATGTTTTCGTGCAAACATAATAAATGAAGTCAAATTGACTTCAGAGTTTACTTAGCGATCATTTATTCTGGTAAATTGAAATAAAAAAAAATATAAAGCAAAGTTATTTGTGTGATAAAATGTAAGAAATCTTATTTTTCTTAAATTTACAGCATATAATTTTAGAATTCCCACCACGACTCTATGTTTGCTTTTAAGATTAGTAATATTTCAATCTAGCTTTAGAAAATGACATTTCAGATTCAGAACAGCAGCCACAGTTTACTTTTAAGTTCAGATATAGCAAATGTTTACTAGAAAAGAGCTTTAACCTTACATACTCGACGAGGCCGTTAATAAAAGAGCAGTGTCTCTAAAGGTTAAAATTATAAAAGTTTTCGAGGGAAGCGACGACAGTCTTAACGTAATTCGCAACTATGTACTCAGCTTAATGTGCAGGGGCGAGTTAGGCTTTAAAATACTCTTAAGGGAAATAACTCGTACAGTGCGACGTACATTACTAGGTATGATGGGGACTGTAATTATGTATGTATGTTACAAGGTCACAGTTGGTAGAAAATGGTGTTTTACCCCTTATAATAATAGTAAGTACCATTACTGCTGTTTGTGTGATTGCTACTTACCACTGTAAATATTTTCCTTTCATTCGGAATGACAAACAAGCTGACGATTTAATTGATGTAAGGTGGTAACGAAACTTCAAATAATCTTCCTGCCGAAGCTTTTCCTAGATTACAGCATGGGGTTCTTTAAAAAGGGCGTATTAATATTTCTTAAGGGTCAGCATTGCGCGCGTGACATTTCTGGTGTTCAGGGTCCGTTTACCATCAGATGGGCCGTATGCTAGTTTACCACTATAGTAGTATAAAAAAAACTTATAAAACATGAACAGCAGCTTGGATAATTGTAACGCCCATGATATCCTTATGGGTTGCTATTCCTGTGAACTAAGGTGTTATACCTACCTACCCTGTTATTTCTTTGTCAAATCCCACCCTTCAAACGGAAATACAGCCATGTCAGGGCAACTGCTTGGCGATAGAAACACAAGTGGGGACTTTTGTACAAAGGCTCCCTTTACGATATTACTAAATACAAAAACAAATTGGAGTATAAATTGCTTAAAACCTCAAATAGATTATTTTGCCGCGAACTATCTAGTTCTATAGCAAATTTGTTTTAAGTATAACCATCCTTCCTCTCGTGTTGCAAGTGTTCGTGGGCGACAGTGGCCGCTTTCCATCAGGCGGACCGTCTACTTGTTTGCCTACACAACAAATAAAAAGTCATGAATAAAAAATTTTATTTAATAAAACTCTTTTTATCTGACCAAAACGTTTCAATTTAAAACAATCTACGTCCCACACTCGACTTTCCCGATTGCTGCTCAGCCTCCCCATCGTTACAGTCGCAATATACTGTGATTAAATACAATTTGGCCCGCTCGCAAGAGCCCTCTAGCGTTTCCGGGAAGCCTAGCGACTTCCGCCGCCCGGCTTCCGGTAGGACACCGCGCTTTATTTCGCCTTTTTTCTAAGTGGTCCTTGCCTGGTACCTTTTTTGTCCTGAAATAAAGTTTTTGGGGAAAAACGGGAATGCGAAGTCAGAATAAATGCTGTACAATATCGGGGATACGGAAGTCGGGCGCAGAGAATGACCCAGCGTAATGTTTAAAATTTATCGTAGATGTTAAGACGACAATGGTAGTGAATAAGGGAGGATACAATTTATACAACGACGAAAAGTATATATATATATATATATATATATATATATATATATATATATATATATATATATATATATATATATATATATATATAGTATGTATGTATTTACAAAAAAAGGTATTTAGATGTTCCTATCTATTGTCTAGCATTTATATTACAAACCATGCTTAGTTCTGGACTAGATGACGCTGTATATATTCTAACAGCCAATATTCAACATTGTCAAATATTGAAAATAAAAAAGCAATTCTTCTATACCTTCATTATCATACAGTAATAAGATTGCTGACTTTTTTATTGTCTAAACTTTTTTATTACTAATCCATTGATAGAACCAACCTCTACAGTTATTATCTACAAGTCTGTCTTTTTGTACGTAACGCATTGAATAACCATCGATATAATAGTAATTTTATCAAGAAAGAAAATAAACCACGAGAACAGGAAGTAAAGTTTTTTTTTCATTTTCAGCTCAAAATAAAGTTTATAGAGATGGGTAATATCCGATATTTAGATATCTGATATATAGATATTTATTTATTTAACACTTTATTGCACCAACATTACAAGATTTGTTGCAGAATTTTAGATAAGTGTAGTATAAGTACAAATGGTGGTCTTATTGCTAAGCAATCTTCTTCTTCTCAACACTGATGACCACTTATTGTGATGTCGACCATACCAGTTTTTTTTGTGCTATGTATTGGATTTGAGTTCACAAGCACTTGCGTTTGCGCTTTTGGTGTACGCTCGCGTATGCAAAGGTTTGCAGCTGGTTGACTTATAATATGGATGATGGATTTGGGCTTCAACATTGAGTGGGTACTGAGAGCATGACTTTTAAGATGCCCTTTCTGATGCGGATTGATGGACGATGAGTTACCATGGTGAGTTTTACGATTTACAGGTTGACAGTTGATGGAGTCGATAGAAAATTTTGGAGAAGCGACCATACCAGTTGGATGCCTATATTCATTACGAGCGGACTTTTCTATTATATATAAGATAACCGATAGTTAATGTATCTGTTAGGGGGGAAAGGAATTGTTAGCAATGGAGTTTGACAGCCCCATTGCTAGCAATATGCGCTATTAGGTCGATCTCCACGTGGTTCCCCTGGAAAACATCGTGAACAATTCTTGTTGAATTAGTCATGATGGGCTAACTGACCTGCTTCATCCTCATCTATCATCCTTCACTGGTGCTCCGCCGGTGTATACCGATAGCGCGGGTGAGGATACCATTCCATTATCACCCATTAAAAAATATATATATCTGTTAATGGACCATGTAAAATGTAAATGTAATGTAAATAGGACTCTATTTTCCGCGCTTAGTCTCTCATTTGGGCCGTTGTGCGTATGATATGAGTGGCCCATTACATGTACAGATATTGTAACTACAATATATAGATATTGCTATATTTTATACCCATCCTTAGTTTGAAAGTTTCTTGTTAAGGCGACTAACAAATTATGTGTTTATATTTATAAAACCAGTAACACACTAGCCGATCGATTAACAAACGAAAAGTTTAAACCAAACAGTCTCCCACAGTTGCCGCTCGTCATTCAACGTGCAAACAAACTGCTACTTAACGAACCGACCAGAAAACATGTAATATTTCCTATAGTCTTAACAATGTTGAAATAAAGTTGAAAATCGATTGGCTACATTGTAAAATGAAGCAAAACTTTTTGTTGTAAGTAGCTCACTCTACGGTTAAAGGCAATCGATTTTCGCTTCTATTACCGGACGAAATGAGTTTATATTATGATAGTTGTTTATACAGTAAACCATATGGTGTCTAGTTAACAAAATATATAATGAGGTTTACTTTAAAAAAGTTTTGTTGATAGATATTAAGTGGCCCTATCAGTGCATGTGACACGTAAAGACTGACGGTGTTAACTGTTAGGTAACACTTAAAAATTAAAAAAAAAATACTGAAAACTCTACCGGGAAGTTAGTTTTTAAACGACGTCTAAAAGAAAGTGGTTGTCAATTTGTTTATATTTTGTGTGCACAACTATTATATAGTCAATTCTGTTTTAACCGACTTAAAAATAGAAGTCAATGACCAAAGAAAACTAATATATAGGTATTGAAGCAATACAGATACAGCCCATGCCTAAGCTGCGGTATATGAGTTTTGATTGCAATAACAAATACGTGTCACTTCCGACTGACATCACCATTATTTAATAGTTTTAATGTAGTCCAATTGTCTTAACATATTATGTGTCATAAATAATCTGAGTGCTAATAAAATTAACCACACAAACATAAAAACAAACCAATAATTTACATTATTTCGTCCATTTACAAGTGTTACCAATTGAGGGTTTGTTCCACAAGAAAAAAAAACACTACATATGTGTTTTATTTTAATTAAAAAGAAAACAGTTATATTAATATTGACGAGATATTTTATAGATACATTGTAAGTATTAAAATATAACATAGATACATATACGATATATACATATATATATTTCATAACATTTGTAATATATTTCAATAATTAATATATAGTTGACAATTGCTGAAAGGATATTTCCAATTATGAATTCGAAGTGGTGATAAGAAACAAAGCGAGTCTTTTGCTTTCCTCACACACAGGCACAGTACACTATTGGTGCTTTTCATACTTTTAATACTTTCTATTTCATTAACTTATTTACTATTGACGACAGTTTATATATATATATATATATATATATATATATATATATATATATATATATATATATATATATATATATATATATATATATATATATATATAAACCAAAACAATGTGAATGTTTGTTTTCAATTTATTTTTTTAATTCGAATGCACCCGTATTTTGGCACTTATCCAACGGGAACATATTCCTTTAGAATTGAAAGTAGCTTATGTCTAATCAAATCGAAGCGACGGGGGTCGTGAATGTTAATGAGATTACCAACCGCGTGCAAACACTGCTTGAGAGGATCAGATTCAACTGTTTCGTATAGTTTTTAGGATTTACGTCCCCGTCAGATCGACCTCCGCACGGTTCCTCTAGAAACCATCGTGGTCTGTAATGGGAAGATATATGACGGAGACATGGTACTCATGCAATTATACGATAAAGAATGATCGACCGTTACGATGAATGAATATATGAATTACAAATCGAGACGCGCCATAAGGAATCGGTCTAAATTCTAAAGCACAAGTTTATAACAAGCCCCTAACCCGGGCGTTTAGAATCCTAGATAGAAGTAATACTTATGGAAATGAGCCGGTCCCGGAACCCGATAGAGACTTCGACGCCAAAGATTAGGGTTGCTACAGAAGGATTTTAGATGTCGACATTTAGGGTTGATGCAGCGGAAATGTAATGGAGTTTAACTAGCAATAAGTACATCTCGGGGTAGTGTCATTGGTGTACAGATTCTAAATTCAATTTTTTTAAAAAAGAATAACAAAACCTTAGACGGACCTCTATGCACATTATTCTAAATTCAAATTTAAAAAGATACTCGTATATGTAACATGCAGTGTTTTCTGCAGAAGAAATTATAAAATACGACTAATTAATCATATCCCGTTGAAAATAAAAAAGAATACTCACCTAAAGAAATACATTTTGCTCTTACACATAAAACCATACTAAGGGGTTGTCAAAATATTTTTTAAACTCTAAGTTCCTTATTCATCATCATATCAGCCATTATCAGTCCAAATTATCTATTACCAGAAACCAATTTAAAAAAATCGAAGCAAATAATTTAATGGACTGCGGATAAAAATTATAATGAAAAGTTGACACAAATTTATATATTTTGTATTAGAAAAATCCACAGTAAAGCCATAATTTTAAATTTACTCTTGTCAAGGCTGAAGTTCTATTAAATAACATTGTAAAAAGAACATCAGTACAAGTTGTACCGAGTAAAACTTTGTACGCAATCTGAACGCAAAGAAGTATAAAATTAGATTTATATTGAGTTTCATTGGCTTTATATGGCTGGCTTCCTTTGCCTCCGTGGAAGAAAATTCTATGTAGCAAATACGATGCTCATCTAATCATGTTATAATGTTATATTGATTAAGATTAGGCTCCCAAATAAATACAGAAGAGGTGTGAAAAAAATAGTCCCACCAATTATTATCTGTCTAAATCTAATAATGAGTATGAATATTTATGTCCAATTATATATTTGTCACTGTTTACCCCATACTGGAATGAGGACAGATGATAAAACGACATATTTATTTGAATTGCTAATAAGTAAATGAATTTATTTTTTTCCTCGCTAATGTAGTATCAAACAAAGCTTGTAAAATCGAATGCAGACAGCGCGAAGCGACATCGAATTCTCATTACAACGAATTTCGCGTGTGAATTGCCTTTAAATTTCCGCCTACACATTCCGTATTCAACACGACAAATCTCACCTGACACAGTGTATAAATAAAAACAAAATTTCAATTTGAAAGAGTAAAGCAACCCTCGCACTGGGGTTAGAACCCGATCTCAAGGCAAATCCCACTTTGATCGACTTCTTGGGTATCGATGAATGCTCATATATATTGGACGTTTTTACAATATAATTTACCATAGCATGGCACGATATTGTATGATTTTATCGTCACGATACAATAGGATAGTAAAATGTACGCAATGGGCAATTGGACGCTTGTAATAGAATGATACCTTGGATGAGTTCGAAATCTATTATATCGTAACGGTAAAATTGTACAATATCATACCATGCTGTAGTAAATTATAAAATTAGCCGTCCTTAATGCATTGACGGTAGAGTAATATTTAAAGGACAAGGAAAAGCGGAGTACTTCCGAAGTGATTTTAAAAAGAAGCGCCAGCTGTATCTTTTTTAACTAACAGAGGCTGCCAATAGCTAGTCTGGGAAAAACTTGCAGTGTTCTATTTTTCTCCTATTTGCGGAGGTACATTCAAAAAAGATAATCGTGAGCATTGTGGACTCGAAGCCTATAATTATGTCAATTAGCGCATCACTTTTTCGTGCGTGCACAGGCTGTATCAGTAATTGCTTCGTATCAGGCGAACATATGGTCTTTTTCCACCGTTGAAAAACGGGCATATGTCAAAAATGTAAAGTGGCGGGAGAAAGCTTACTGCTCTGAGTCTCTGAGTCTCTCGTATTATTTGGACAAAGATTTTTCACTATCTTATTTTTATAACGCAGGGGACAAACGGGCATACAGCTCATCTGATGGTAAGTGACTACAGCCGCCCATGAGCACCCGCAACACCAGAGACAAGGCACGTGTGCTGCCAGCCTTATAAAAGGAATATCCTCTTTTCTTGAAGGTTACGATGCCGCATCGGTTCGGAAATAGTGCTGCTGGAAGTTGATTCAAAAAGTATTTGTGTGTGGAACACGAGGACCGCCACTCATTCAGTTGGGTAATGAAAATCAGCAGCAAGTATCAATCTTTCAAAATATCAAAACTGACGCACATTGTTTGGTCTCAGGCAGGCAACTCACGACCGCTACCCTGCGAAACTCTCTGAAGAGGACCTATAAATAATAACGCACAATAAAATAACCATCACAAATAGCTTTTAAGATCAGATATCGTATATGAAATCAGGACATCACCACGTCGACATATCGATAACAGCGCCATCAAACGTATGAAAGGTACGGGCTACAGCAAAAGTAACTGAACACCAATGAACTCTAACGCCGTCCAATAAGGTATAACGTCGTATGTTTGCTGTCATGCATTGCTGACTGTACCTATCGTAAAACGGCGTGCTTGCGTAGCGACATAAAACGCTCGCGTCCGACGCCCGGGGAATAAAGACGTATCTCATAAAACGATGATTTATACAATGTTATATAATTATTAAATTATTAACCATAATTGGCTTAGTGTATTTCGTTTTTAGAGTTCCGCAGGCACTGAACTTAATTTTGATATCAATAGTTCTATTTGATTTTATTCTAGAAATATTGATAGGCTGCACTCTTTACATTTAGACGAGTATCTCTTGGTTTATCAATTTTCCAAACTCGTCCCATGCATGTATGCTAGTTTCGGAGACTTGTCACTCAGACAATGTAGGTACACTTTATTTATTATTATTATTTTAGCCATTAACTATCCACTGCTGGACACGAGCCTTCTCCATAAGGAGAGTTTTGCTAATAGTTGCCACGTTCGGCAGGCGGGTTAGCAACCGCAGTTAGGCCTTTGAGGATGTTTTAAGAGGGACGCTACAACTCATCCCTCATCCTCCTTAGTCGTAGTGAAGAGGTTTTGTCTTTTTCTTTTGGGCTAATTTCTTTCTTTCTAATTAATTTCTAATTTGACAAACAGTGACAAAACACTCTAAAAGTTAAAAAAAAAGTTTATAGGACGTTTTAGTTTTTATGACGGGGGGGGGGGGGGGCCGGGAGGTTAGGAGTCTGCGGTTATATACTCATGAAGCCACCAATACAATCATCTTTTTTTCACATTATCAAACCGAATATACGAGTAAATAAGGAAAATATAAAATGATAATGTGTTTAAAAATATTATAATTATTTATCCAACATATGTCAATTAAATTTGATAAATATTATTTAAAATATTTTATTTCAGTACAATACAGAAATGGTAAGCGTGTTTTTAACACGTTTGACATGTGTCAATTAAATAAATGATATAGGAGAGATTTATTCAGTAATTCAGTCTAATTAGTGCTCTACTCAGGTCTATAATAGAAATATTTTAACTTGAATGCAAGAAAAACATTTTTGGAACGTATACTATTGTATCTGCATTTATTATTTTACTCTCTCATTTCATTCGGAAAGTAAAATGAGCTTATTTTGGAATCGTTGGAGTTTTGTTGATAAGTTAGCAACCCAAGTGTTAAAGGGACAAGTCATAAATTTTACTTATAATTTTTTTAGCCTGTAAATTCGGTCGAAGGATTTTGTCACTGCAAAAATATTTATAAATGATTCGTATTAATTCACAATCCGTCTATATATAAATGAAGCTATACGAGGGACAGGGTTTGTTAGTAATGCTGGCTACCATTCCCATTGCTAGCAATATACCCTATCAGGTCGACCTCCACGCGGTTCCCCCTGGAAACCATCGTGCTGAATTCCAAATGTATTCATGACGCCGGGCTAACTGACCTGCTTTTTCATTATCCACCTATCATCCCCCACTGGTGCCTCGCCAGCGTATTCCGCTAGCGCAGGCGGGGTTACCATTCCATTTTCACACATCATAAAAAAAAATGAAGCTATACAGGTTACACACACATTTACAACAGACCAAATTTTATATTGCCTACTACGGTGCATCATAACATGGGTAATAAATACATTTTAAGGTCTTAATCAGATTATTTCTAAGCTATGTATAAGATATTGAAAAAATATATGGATCAACACAAGTTCGTCTATATTAATTCCGTTACTATTTTTAAACATTTTTCTTTTAACGAAATAAAACAAAATCTCCAATTACATATATATTTTACTTACATACTTATGTAAGTAAAACCTATCAAATACAAAATACATTAAATTCCTGTCTGGAATTATAAGATATCGAGTAACGTTCACCTAAAATAGAGACAGACGAATAATGAATCTCCTCCTTTGTAAATTAAAAATTAAATTTTCCCTTAAAAATTATATTAAAAGTGCATTAAGATCTTTACAAACGTATCTAGCTCTGACCCCAAATATATGACAATGTATTATAGCTCATAGAACGAGATTAAAAAGTTATACAAGACGGCAATTATCATCGCGAGTCGGTCCGTTCGACCTCTCACTCATTACAATTCCATTAACAAAAAGCAGGGTTGCCCAACTGTTCTAACGTTCTAAGCTACATTTAAAGAGATAGCCAACCTTTAACCCGGAGATGCTTTGTGGGCGTTCCACAACGCCATTGTAACACTTCTGAGCTATTTCGAGTGTCAAATTAATGATCCGAAACAGGGAGGCGCTAGTTGCGACCTCATTTTGTACTCGGTATTTTCTTTGTTTGGTCCAAGACATAAGAGATCCCGATTGCTTTTTTTTGCAATTAGAATAGCAACCTAGCTGAGAGCCCATGTGCTGAAAAATGGTTTTCTTTGTCTTTAGACATGAACAGCATAAATATACTATGGCGTATGGCGTAAATAACTACTGCAGAAATAAATAAACTCACAACCATATTTTCTAATTGGATAGGTTTTTTTTAGTTAAAGGCATATATGGATTTTTAACTGTTACTGCTATTTTAAATAAAAATGCTGGTTAGTTTAATTGTTACATAGCATAAGTACTTTTAAAGAATTTTAACACAGAACCCAAAAATATGAGTAACAAAATTTTGAGATATATTAATCACACACATCTAACAATATGACTGACATTTTGTTCAACTCTTTTCGATGAGAATCTTCCGCCGTCCCAACCAATTCCGCTTTCGCTCGTCACTTGTAACACACGAATGCGTTACGTTATATTATTGAGCAATCGATACTAGTCGATAATCTAATCGTTGCAACTTGAACTTTACGTTACATTTGGTTACGTTAAGAGATCGTCATTTGTTCATGTATCGAGTACGCCCCGACGCTCGACGCGTTACGCCTCACTTATATGAGTTCAGACAGGTATGTCATAGATTGACGAATTGATGAAATATTGCACGGATACTTTTATTTCTGATCAACCAACATTACAAAGAAACGCTCTCAATTTGACTAGTTTTTTTTTTTTTTTTTTACGCCATATCTTTAACAATTATGAACTGATTCTGATTATATTTGATCAAATTGTAGGGTTTGTTCACTACAAACAAACTCTAACACACACACACACACACACACACACACACACACACACACACACACACACACACACACACACACACACACGCACACGCACACGCACACGTACACACACACGCACGCACATACGTATATGTATATACATATATGTATGTGTATGTATATATATATATATATACATACATACATATATGTATATAAATGGCATATTTGTCAATAAACAATACTCTTCATATAAGCATAACAGGAAAATTATAACAAACGTACTAAATCCACTTATATATCAAAACACTTCACTGCAACTTTTGTCTACAAACAAACAAAGACATGAATCATATAACAATACATTATAAATAAATAATAATAATTATCTATGGAATGTAAAAAAACAGCTTTTTGCAATGTTGCAAATGGCCTTAACTAAATAGGTACCTGTTGTAAAAAGAGGAAAAAAAGAATGACGTCATCCGTTGACATTGATCGACGGCCGGCCGGAGAATGAGCGAATCAGCACCTAACTATCCAATTTCGTGTGATAGTTTAAGAATCGGGGTGATTATGAATTCATGACTAATCAATCATCATCAGTGAGGAATGATACGTATGATATGGATATGTTCTTTCTCAAATTTTTTTTTAAACCCTACACCAAACTATACAGATTTAAGAGAACTTTATAGTTGACTAAATATTATAATGACTTCCCTCTATATCTAAACAAAGTAATATTAATTATTAAATGTTAAATAATATTATAAAAGAGAAAGTGAGTGTTTGTTTGTTTATTATCTACCATCTTTTAGCTAGAGATATGTTCACTACACTGATATAAAAAATAGCCTATAACCTTTCCATCTCATGTAGTAGCACTAGCGACCTGCCCCGGATTCGCACAAATGAAATACTAAAAAATGTCTCTATTTACGACATCACATTACAAACATCTAAAATTATCATTGTTTTCTCTATTATATTATGCATGTATGATACATATAAACCTTTCTCTTGAATCATTCTGTCTATTAATAAAAATCGCATAAAAATCTAAGATTTAAATGGTTTAAAGATCTAAGCATATATAGGGACAGATAGGGGGAGGCGACTTTGTTTTATACTATGTACTGATAATGATACGTACTACCAAATTTAATAGTAATCGGTGAAGCCGTTAACGCGCTAATAAGTAACAAATAAACAAACTCACTTTAACATAATATTGATAAAAATTTACGCTATATCATAAAATTAGGTATATGTAGTATTTGGAATGAAAGGACATAAAGCTATTTTTTATGCCGCACAATAAACAATATAATACGAACACGAAACGAAGTCGCGAGTAACAACTAGTTAGATATAATTACTGACATAGTATGCGAGTATAGCAATTATGTTACATGAATCATTAAGTATAATATTACTACCCTAGCGGAATTGTTAAATATATAATATTATAATTTTATCATACGAGAAGGCTATTGTAATCAGTTACTCCTCTAATTTTAATTAAATTTGATACATACTTCAATTTATTTAGTTTAATGGTATATTCTTCTACTGTGCGTTTTTTAAGACACTTTTTTTCACGCACAACCACTCTTTGGAATCAATTTCCGAACCGATAGAACATCGTAACATTCAAGAAAAGAGCATATTTCTTATTAAAATGCCAGCAGCACATCTGCAATGCCTTTGGTGTTGTGGGTGACCATGAGATGCGGTAGTCATTTACCATCAGGTTAGCCACATGCTCGTTTGCCCCCTTTGTTCTGAGAATTAATTATGCTTAGATTGAGACTTTAGCATATGTTCAATCTTCGTAAGAAGTACTAAATTCTATGCAAATTAAAAAACACAACTATCCTGCTAGGGGGGAAAGGGATTGTTAGTGATGGAGACTGAGAATCCCATTGCTAGCAATATACCCAACTAGGTCGACCTCCTTGCGGTTCCCCCTGGAAACTATCATGGTTAACTCCTGATAAATTCATCATGATAGGCTAACTGGCCTGTTTCATTCTCATCTATCACTCTTCACTGGTGCTCCGCCAGCGTATCCCGTTAGCGCAGGCGGGGTTACCATACCATTTTCACCCATCAAAAAAAAAGCACTACATTCTATGCAAATTAAAAAACAAAACTGTCCTGTCATAAACGAAATATATTCGAATAAATAACAGCCAGTATTAATCGAAGATGTAAGGATTCTACGACACCCCATAAACCCAAATCTATTATGATATTTAGAGTTTTTAATAGTATTAATTTTTGGAGACAAAAAGTACTTAGCCTATATTCATCTCCGTCTCATCACCATCATCATATCAGCAATTATCTGTCTACTGCTGAACATAGGCCTCCCCTAAAGACTGCCATAAAAACGGTCCTAAGCCACCTGCATCCACTCCGTTCCATATAGGACATGTATACCAAATTTTATAGCGATTTAATAAACCATTAACGCACCTAATAGGTACCAAACAAACAAACTCACTTTCACATTTATAATATTAGTAAAGAAAACGAGATATCCATTATGATTAGTATTATTTCGACTTCAAAAATTTTATACGTTTATTTCCAGATGTGACAAAACACCCCATAACTGTAAATCGGATTAAAAATTATCCTCGAACAAATAACTACTCAAAACATAACCCTTCGGCCTCGACGTAATCGGATAAAAGAAAACAATACGTACCTATCTATAAAAAAACCGTTGTGTCACAGTAGGAACAGAACCCCTGACCTATTTTCTAAATCTGAACGCAACTGCGGGAGATTACGGCACAATTCAATTAGATCTTAGAAGATAATTATGTCTATTCGGTTAATTAATGGATGAGTTTGTGTTATATTACATTGTACTCTACCAATATAATTTTTATGTATTTAATCTTCAAGAAAAGAGCATATTCCTTTTTAAAAGCCGGCAGCACACCTGCAAGGCTACTTGAGTTTTTTTTATTAGATAAAAATTGAATAGTAACCCCGCCCGCGCTATCGGTATACACCGTCGAGGCACCAGTGGAAGATGATAGGTGAGAATGAATGCAGGTCAGTTGACATATTATGATAAATTCGACAAGAATTAACCATGATGGTTTCCAGGGGGAACCGCATGAAGGTCGACCTGAGAGCAATAGACCCTTGCTAGCAAGGGTAGCTATTTGCTTAGTTTAGATTTTTTTTTCTTGTTGTTATGGAAAGTCATCCATGAACAAACGTGAGATGGTGCTCAGATACGCCGGCGGAGCACCAGTGAAGGGTGATAAGACCTCATTACTGACAATTCCTTTCCCCCTGCCTCTGTCACATGATCAGTGATATTTATTTTTAATAATAATAAAGCGGAAAATCTTTGGAATTATCAGTCGGATTTGAAAAAATCTTTCTGCATTAGATAGCTCATGTCTTGAAGAAGTTCATACGCTATCTAACATGGCGATACGACCACGGACAAAGTCACGGGATACAGTTTATTTATATAAATGTGATTATAAAGATGTTCAGATATTACTCAATTATGCTCAAAACGGCTGAATAAATTAGAATAAAATTTGATGAGAGGAATATTTTTAATTTAATGTCTCTATAAACATCTCGTCAATTGTAGGCGTTTATAACTGGTTTATCACAATCGAAAAAATAGCTACTTTTGCACAGCAAACTTTAACCCTCTTATTCATAAAACTGTCAAACCTATCATAAACTTGTTTTAGTTTTGCCTCTTTCTTTTAAGCTAAATTCCCAATAAGAAAGAAAGTGACAAACCAGTGCAATAGTTAAAATAGGTTTGTAGAAGGTTTTAGTTTTTATGAATATGGGGGTATCTCCACGCTATAAACTCAACTCCTTATAAAGTTGGGTTTATTGCTTGTAGGCATTTAATAAAATAGAGTACCGAACAGAATACGACCTCAGTTAACTCTGCTGACGCCATAAGGCGCAAACGCATGTAGATAGCTTGAATACCAAACGAATACCCCAACATTATATGAAGTCACTGATCTGCACACGAATCTCAATACAGGTTAAATCTGAAAGCCCTACTATTCTAACTTGAATACCTAGCAGCATTTTATGTCTCCCGTATGACGTACAAATTGTACCTTTATCACAATCGGCATAAAGTTGAAAATAGAAGTTTTCACTTGTAAAGTCATAAAATAGCATTGTGAATACCATTTCCAGGAACTGCATCGAAAATTTTGCTACCGATAGCTGTATGTCATTGGTGCTTTGTCCCTTCTCGTGGATTAAAAAAACAACAACAATAGTTTATTATTGCGCAGCTTGTGTAGACATCTTGCTTCTGTATCGAGCGATACAATCAACTAATAGATTGACAGAGCACTTCTGCTGAATGCCGTCGCGCCCTTTTAGGGTTCCTTAGGTAGTCTGTAATAGAAGTCTAACGCGTTAATCTTCATGAGTGATAATGGCACAACACATACTTTAAAGTGTGAATATCGCAACCAAAGAATTTAAGACTACCAAAAAAAAGGTTCTCAACTTCATATTTTTCTTGTATGTGTGTGTATGTTACATGATTACGTCGTCATTTATGAGTGAATTTTAATTATTATTTTTGTAATTGATTACATAAAAAATCAGAATATCTCTATCTAAAACAAAATTAATTTGGGATCAATACAGGATAACTCTTTGAAGTCGAAGATTTAGCAACCCATCAACTTCTGGAAGAGATTTCTTAAACAAAATGACATTTTTTTGTGTTATAAGTCGTCATGAAATTTTATAATATTAGTAAAGGCTTGCTTTTTACAAGCTACTCTGTAAGCGTGGATTTTAGAAGTAGGATAACAAATTAAACCGGCCCCATTTTAGATGACGTATCAAGATAAAATATATACCGGATTTTAAATTAGACCTACAGAAATACAACTGTGAAAACCGCATGCAATTTGGTGTTGTACTTTTTGCGTGATGCCGGAACAAAAAATATTTAGTTACAATTTTATTATATTAGTAAAATAACTTGACATTAGCAAACATGAAAGGGATACGAAACCTCAACGACATATTACCAACGTTCTTGGCCGACTATTTCAGGTTATCATCAGCCTCATATCTGATAAATTATTATTTCTTACGACGCAACCATAAATCTTATATATTTATGTTATTTTCATCATTCTCGTATCATCAGAGTAGCATCTAGTTTGTTAGACGCAAATATAATGAAAGATGAGCCGTCAGCTTGTTTTCCATTCTAAGTTGCATAAAAAACGTACTGTACTAAGGCTGTAATTAAATAAATAAGCAATATACCATGTCAGATCGACCTCCACGTGGGTATCAGAAAGGGATTGTTAGTAATGGAATCTAACAGCTTCATTGCCATTAATACACCCTACTATATCGATCTCCATGTGGTTCTTCCTAGAAACCACCGTGGTTAATTCGACACAATGAACTGACTGACCTGCCTTCATGTATAGATATAATAGATATCTCACTGATTCCTCGGCAGTGCATGCCAATAGCGCAGGCGGGGATACCATTCCATTTTCATACATTAAAAATCCCTTCATTCAATCCCAACAATACACAGGCTAACATACACATACCGGGGAGAGAAAGCTAGCAATAAACCCTATCAAGTCGACTTCCTCGCGATTTCGCCAAAGAAACCATCGTCATTGATTTATTGTTAATTTTGTCACGATGAGCTAACTGATTTGCTCCTGCCTCACCTATCATCCCTCACTGGTGCCCCGCCAAAGTATACCAATAACTCAGGTGGGATTACTATTCCATTATCATCCATAAAAAGACATACACATACATACCTACTATGTATGTATATCGTTTAAACAGGCGGGAATACTATTCCATTTTCATCTAAAAAAAAAACCAATTACCTACCAATGTATACTGATATATTCACAATATTATCTACCTTAACATAATTTATCTTTATAGATACCTTTAACCATACCAATACTTATTTCGTTTCTCACACTATCTTCGGGGTCGGCGCATCTTTGTGCGGGCTGTGTGCGCCGGCGCACGGTATCGACGCGAATTGACTATACAAGATTTACGAGCACTTCGCTAAAAGCCGACTAAATTATCCCGATGTGCGCTATCTCTTTTGCTCTTATTCTTTGAAAGAAAGAGATAGACAGATAGTATCCCGTATGTTATTAGAGTATCGGAATGTGCACTGGAAAGTTCGAAGACCATTTTAATAAGTTGTAATTGTAAGAAATGTGATACTGATATAATTGACTTAATTAGTTAATCTTTGGATTTTTTTTGCCTAAGTAATAATACCCTTACTAAGCTAATATACAAATATTATTATTATTAATATTAAAATACATAATCGTAATTGTATATATTCAATATAGATAAGACCAATAGAGTTACTGAATTTATATAAGAACAAACATAAGAAACAAAACAAACATAACAAGCATAAGAACAAACAAAAATAGTATACACATTTATACCACTCTTCCTCTCACTTTAAACATACACACACTCACACTGTTCACCTTCTCTCACACCACACACTGTACGTTACAGATTTAAAAATTTAATTAACTGTAATCTTCTAGTTAAACAATAATTTATTTTTTTTTTTCCTTATTTTTCGTCATGTTTATTATATTTGTAGCTTAATATTGTTAATTCTGCATGTACAAATACAAAGTATTAGTTCTTGTGTATTGGAAGGAACTGGCTTACAAGGCACAGGTTACCCTAATTTGTGAGCTAGGGCAAAAAATATGTAACAGTGCAACCCTGTATTTGTTAATAAAGTTTTATTAATATTATATTATTATTATATATTTAAATTTGTTCTACAAAAAAAAAACTTCAATTGTGGCAAAACCAGATGTTTTGATTTAAAAACGAAATTACTGAATTGATTTTGATAAAATTTCTACCAGTAGAACCAATCTGTAAGTATATACTTGATGAAAAAAGAATTTTTCAAATCGGTTTATAATCGACGGAGTTATGAGGTAACAAAGATTAAAAACTAGCAATGAATTAAGAACTTTCTTCTATTTGAAGTCGGTTGAAAAAAGCATTCTGTATTAACATAATAGATTGCACAATATTTTCAATTCACGATCGGTACTAAAGGACGGTTAGAGGTAAACTGTATTAGTTTATTACTATTGTAATCTTTTGGAGGAAACAATAAAGAGTATCTGTCTATCTATCTGTCTATTCTATCTATCTGTATCTCTTTTATCTGATATATGTATATTACTATATATTTACAGATTGGTTACATTCATTGATTCAATAATTTAATTTTAAAATCAAAACTAGTTTTGCTAAAATTGAAATCTGTTTTTTTTTTTTTTATGGAACACGTTCATTTACATTTTTAAACTAATTATTTCCTAACTTGCTGTTATTTGAACAATAAAAATGATCTTTGTAACTAAAGTTGAAGATATAACCGAGACTTTACCGTATAAGTAAGATATGAGAGAACAATTACGGAAGTTTGATTGACTCATATTATAAATTCATACTTAATACAGTTATGATTCACATCCTTTGTCTCGTCCTTAGGTAGACACAGATAAAACACGTGTTATTACACCCTTAATGTCTCTATTATCTTATAATGTTTATATTAAGATGCAATAATCTGACTCCCCATAGATTTAACACGTTTAATAACCCCTCGGGTGTTCTTCGCTCACCGACACGGATTTAAGCGTTGTAAACTCATTAAATTATACCTAGTGGTGCTATAAATATGTATTGTTCCTTACATTAATAATATTAATAATGGAGACTAAAAAAAAAAAAAAGAAATTAAATCTATACTGTTTTATAATAAATCTGTAGAGAGGTTACCATTCCATTTTCACCCATCAAAAATAAAATAGAAAGAAATTAAATCTATACTTATAATAAATCTGTAGAGAGGTCAATTCTGTACATGAAATATATTTCCAAAATAACTATCAGGGGGTGATTAGTGATCGACACTGATGCCAAAAATGCAATCAGTAATATTTTTGTCTGTCTATCTGTATGTTCGTTATAGAAACAAAAACTACTAGACGGATTTTAACGAAACTTGGTACAATTATTCTTCATACTCCTGGGCAGGTTATAGTATACTTTTCATCACGCTACGATCAATAGGAGCAGAGCAGTGAAGGGAAATGTTATGTAGTACAGAATAAGCAGATTTCCTTCAAAAAATCATTTAAGATTATGTTATACAAAAAAAAAAACCGACCTCAATTGTATTAATTAGTTAGTAAACTTTCATTTATAAAACTAAACTATTGAATAAATTTTGATAAAAATTTTACAAAAACAATCTGTAAGTACAAAAATTTTTCAAATCTGTTTATAAGTGATGATATTATGAGGTAACAAACATAAAACAAATACAACCAAATTGAAAACCTCCTTTTTGAAGTCGAAAATTACTGATTTTAATCACGGTAATATTTGTTGCAAAATTGAAAAAAAAACTGGCGAATTCAAAACCTTTCGTTTTCAAAGAATTACCAAAGGTTGAACAATATCACATTAATTTAGTTCTAAATTCTAATTACACGCTACAGAAACCATAAGTCGTTTTGCGCAACTAAAAGAACATCTCGCACGGCCAAACCGCCTTATCTCGGAATCGAACCCCATTCATTCGTGTGAAGTGGAGACTGCTAGTTGCGCAATTGCTGGTTCTATATGTGTTACTATTTAAAACGCTCTCTCGCTTTGTATGTGAAATCGTAGCGAAAATCTAACGGTTAGGAGTTAGGATACGGTATCTGCATATGTTAAAAGAAAATGTTTACTGTACGTGAACCTAAGGGCGTGTGTACTCAACAGCATAGTGCTAAGTGTGCAGCTTTACAAATGTAATCTTTTGCGTTGTATTTTAAGCCTGATCAATTTAGGAAATGGCCGTTTCTGAATAGTCACAATGTCAGTACATACTGAATGAAGTCCCAGATATTCAGTATGACATTTCTCATATAATAGTGTAGTTGGAACACAATTTGTGTGAATGTGTGACATTATTATTATTCATCATGAAAATGATTAATTGGGAATTGGTTATATTGATGTAAACAATGAAAACAAGTGTCACGGTGGTCTCAAGCGATGACAACCGCACACAATAGTGGTATGACTAAATGTCACAATTTTAATATAAAATGTGTTACCTAAAATTAAATAGTAACTACAATAAATTCTAATATAGGTATATTTTTCGATTTATCATCAACTGATCATTTTAGTTTCTTTTTAAAGACAAATTTTGATCAATTTGACATTCAAAATGCGGATCACTCCAGAGTGACCAAACCACGAAATTATGGAAAATGATAACCGTCGCATGACTTGAACAATGGGCATTTCAGACATAGAACTAAACTTTGACGCTCATTCTATGCATCATAATGCCTCATTGTCATAAAACCAGTGAAACTTTTGTCAGTTACCAATTTCTACCGCTTACCAGTAGCAAGGCGCCATGAGTACATTGTGAAAGATAAAATACCGCCGTAACGATCGGAACGAACGCTTAGCCGAAGGTACTGGCACTGGCACAATAGCGAGTGGACGTAAGGCGGTGCTGAATCAGCTGTGACTGCGAGCGTCCGCCATTTTGTACTTTTATTTTTTAAACTGCGAGCATAGACAAACTGTTTGCAAGTTCCGTTTTCTATTATTGTTTGCTGTGTGAAGTGAAATGTTAAATCACTTGGTTAGTGTATAGGATTACAGAATACGTAGTAAGTTTAATTTTGTGTCTTCAAAATTTATGTAGTTTCACATATTTAATATAGTTATGAGCAGTAACTAGGTATTGGATAACTAGTTTTAATAACTTGATGCTACGCGTCAATTTCAAACATTATCCGGCTAAGAAATAAGGTATACAAAAATTTCCAGGTATCTATAATTTATACCTAGTTACTATATACCATCATAAAAATGATATGAATATACGTTTGTCTTGTCTGAAAACTCATGCCTACGAAAAGTTCCAAATCAGTTTATTAACTTTCTACTTATAGAACAGTTCAAATTCCACGCACTGGCCTCACATAATGGATTGCAATAAAATATTTATCTCGAAATAGGTTTCGGTTGTTTGAGGTAACTTTTTATTTTATCACAGAAAAGTCACACATGTACTCAATAAAATATGGACCATAAATCAAAGTTGATGCGAAAAACTCGATAAAAGCGCGCGAAAGCAAAACGATAAATTGGCAAAAAATTCGCGGGCATCCAGAGAAATGGCAGCGCGAATTACCCAAAGCCAAGGAAACTTTTTTAATAACGCCAGAGATTCAATCTCAATCGAAAAATCCGTAACAAAAACTCAACACAACAATAAGAAATATGTATAATATATAAACATGTCAGGGGACGCGGATACACAGGTACCTCGCGTACGCCATTTTTTATCGAATTGAACACCTATGCACGAGAGGGACGCGCGATTCCCTACAACGAACGAAGCGGGACAACGATACGTCTATTCCTCTCGTTGCATTCATGAAGACAAAGAATAAGTAGTAATAAAGACGTGACATACGTGCAGATGGTTGATAAAACTTAATACTTAGCAGTTTGTTGGTTCTTAGGCTATTAAAAGCGAACGAATAGATACGTCGTTACACGCTCTTTAGTTCTCGAGCCTCATGAAAACATTAAAGGAAATGGTTCTCTCCGCGAAACTCGTATATTGCCTGCCATGTTGGTGGTATCGGCGCCTTTTTACTTTGTGCTATTGGCGGGAAATTGGAAGGAAAGGAAAATGGCAAACATTCAATGTCTCAATTTAACTTCGGAGCAGAGATGGCGTTACGTTTAACGTATTCAATGGAGAAAACGAAGGAAATAAACGGGCGCAATCATTTTGAACACACCATATTCTTTTTTTTTTAAATGCATTTGAATTCCATCTGAATGTTCCCGACTGACGAATGTTTTGTGATCCATCTGTTTCGGCTTTCTGAATTTGTTCGGCGGGGTCAATTAGAGGAAAAGGGAGGACTATCTCCATCTCGTTTACGAAGGGACAAGTTGGGGCTCCAATTTTTACCTGATGTTATTACTAGCGTTGACAGTGGTATTATGAGGGGCACAAAAGTGTGCGACATTTCTCAAGTATCCAATTTTATTCTGATTCGATGGAGTTTAATAGGATTTTATGAATGGCTTTGGCTGCATTAACATATGTTTATAATGTAACGTTTATGTATGAAATGTATAAACGTAAAATAGACAATTAATTTATAGATTTAACGTATGTATTTATGTCACTATTCGATAAGTACTTAGTTATAGTACATAACGATTAATATTGATGATATTCCTTACATAAAAAAAATACATACTCGTAAAATGACGAGGCGAGATGTATCCAATTAAAACTGAATGTGTAACAACGTAGAAATCTCTGTCACGATCTAATTTAATGACTCGCCGATTCCAAATTTTGATGACGGCAAACTTCTCAAATGAGTTCCCTGAAATAACCTTCCAGCCGATTTCGGAGTCATACGAAGCTCGTAAAATCCAGCTGGTAAGACGTTACACTTACCAATGACATCTAATCTTGCGAATCTAATTTAGCGACTCCCTCACTGTTATCGTTACATTTCTCCGTCTGCACGCAAATCCGATTGAAGCTCCCAACGAAAAAGTCAGTATATCCCAAGTTACAACAGTAGCGATATCGACGTATCTTCTAGACGGATCCAAGTGTGGAGGGGCTCGTAAAGCAATGCTACGTGAATCGATCGTTTGTTCAGCTGATTGCTAGATTGAAAAGCTTTTCGCTTTGTAATCTTGTGATCTAACCCAACTGATACCCACAATTTACTGAATGTACCGTATTAAAGCAACATTGTCAATGGAGCACAATAAAAAACGAACAAATGTATATAATTTGGAAACAATTCCAATCCACAATAAACTTTCAACTTGAAACCCTAACGGCAACCGAAATTATTTTCAAGGCAGACCTACGAGACAATAAAATAGCTTTCTTATAACCAGCCGGCCTCGGGGTTATACCGTAATGTAGGCTCCTTACGTACCGCCGCGGAAGCCAGCCCGCGGTGTAATAAAACAATAAAATGTTGCAAAACTCGCAAGATTGCTGCTCTTAACAGCTTAAGGTAGTATTAACAGGTGCCCGGATGACGATAACTCGACTTGAAGTCTAGATAATACTCTTAAATATGCTTTTGGAGCTCGGAGCAAATTTCGCATGTCGCTTAAAGGTGAGAATTGATTTAATGATGTAGTGTAATCATTAGCTATTAAAGTAATTGTCGGAAACAGTGCTGTATTATTATATACCGCAGGTCTTGTTCTGATGTAAGACTGGAAGTTTCTTTAATATAATGTAATCATTAATGTTAATAGAGTAGTATAAGTACAAGATTGTGTCTCACAAAAACAATCAACTTCAATTGTAACAAAACCAGTTATTAAATTATCGAACCGATTTTGATAAAAATTTTATGATACCTACCAATCTGTAAATATACACTTTTATATTAAAAAAAAAATAATTTCCCAAATTGGTTTAGAACTGACGGATTTATGAAGTAACATACATAAACAAATACGGACGAATTAAGAACCTCCTTCTTTTAAAATCGGTTGAAAATATTGTTTAATCGTAAATACGAAGCTACCAGATTTAACCATGGTTATATTTACTTCACAGTAATGAATAAATCTCTTTGCAATTTAATAGTTAAGCTACTAATTCACATATCTTTCTCTAATATATGTCCCAAAACAATAATCTTAACTCCCTATAAGACATGATACCTAGCATTTGTTTTACCTTATCCATGCAATTACTCCTTGATCTTTCTCCTTCCTTTCCTACCTCCTATCTTTTTTCCAAGACGTTCTTTTTGTTCTAAATTTTACCTCTCCTCTTCTCAATTATTATCATCAGTATTGTTGTCTTTCTTAGTTACTCTTGTTAAAACACATCTTCGAACGTTCCACTTTTGACCAGCTTATCGTTTCTATTCTTCTACAGTCCCACATTTTAAATACTTTAAGAATTTTTATCTATCTTTACACCATATGAATAATGATATAAAATGACCACAACAGGAATTATTACAAAAACAACAATAATTATTATATAAGTGTGGCTTCTTTGCTGAATTTCCTATATAACCTTATATATGTAGGTGATATTATTTAAAAAAGACCCTTTTAAAAAATAGTAAAAATGTTTGTGAAGCCTAGTTTTTAGTTATTGTTAATTTTGTAATTATTTGAAGTCATATCATTACTAAATGATATCACGATTTTAGTAAAAAATCCACACTTCAAAAACTCTAAGATATCGGACACTGCTTTTAAAGTGGAAGAGAGGGAAATATTTTAAGTACCTCTAAAAAACCGTTGAAGTATTATACCTACTTTAAATAGCCATCTAGAGTGACTCAACGTTATGGGGAAGTTAACTAAAAACTAAAAGCTTTCACTGGGCCGTGCATTCAGTGAAATATCTAAATACCTCTTAATTACCTTTAGATAGTCTTGTTTTATGTTTATGTGTTGAAACGCAGTTGATGTATTTGTGATATTTATGAAAGGTTTTTCCCCCATTTCGTGGTTATCCTCAAATATACAATAAGTATACTTTATTTACTTTTTTTTTTATTTATGCTTCACGATGTTGTAGAATTGTATTTGCAACGTTGAGTTTCTTAGTTATATGTTAAACTAACCGTATCCCGCGGTTTTACCCGCTTAAATCAATATAAAGTATCCTAAGCACTAAGTTAGGACATAACCTATTAGGTACCAAATCTCATTGAAATCTGTTCAGCAGTTTAAGCGTAATTGAGTAACAAACACACAAATATTCAAACACCTTTACAAACTGCATATTTATAATATCAATACGATAGCGAATTTCAACCAGAGGGAGACTTTGTACAAAAGTCGATTGCTTGGGTACCTCTGTCCCATTCGTGTTTCTACCGTGAAGCAGTTGTGTTTGCATGTCTGTGTTTCGTTTTGAAGGGTGGGATATGGCGTGAATTTACTGGGTACAGAGGAATAACACCAGAGTCCTCAGGAATGGCAACGCATGGGGGGTATCATGCGCGAAACAGTATACTCTGTTATGTCCATGGTACTGCTCATGTCTATAGGCGACGGTTACCACTTTCCATCAAATGGGCCGTCAGCTTGTTTACCATTCTAAGCTGTATAAAAAAAAAGATAGCATTTATTCGACCAACTATCAGATAACAGAAATGATAAAACGCATAAAACTTTTAAAGGAAACAATAAAGTAAAATAGGCATTCCACTTAATGTTTCGCAAACTAAACCTTAAATATAAATGGGAACTAAACGCGATGGTGCCGACCTAGAATTGGTAATTACATCTGATAAATTATTCATTCGAGTCATTTGAATTTTATTAGTCTTCAAAAGCAATGGCGGCAGTTTGCAATCAAAGAAAACGTTTCCGCAGTCATTTGTGATGGTACCCCGGCAATGACAAATCAATCTCAACTTGAATACCTAATTGTATGAAATTTAGTAGCTTGTCATGAAGACCCTTAGTATATATTTTTACTTTACATACTGATTCACGTGTATCAAGTATGGATAAAGTTTTTTTTTTAATGGATGATAATAGGATAGTAAAATAGACGCGCACACTGTCGCGGACAAAAGCTAGTGTAATTTTTTTTTATACAACTTAGAATGGCAAACAAGCTGACGGCCCACCTGATGTAAAGTGGTAACAGTCGCCTATACACATGAGCAGTACCATGGACATAACAGAGTATACTGTTTCACCCATGATATCCCCCATGCGTTGCCATTCCTGAGGACTCAGGTGTTATTCCTCCGTACTCAGTAAATTCACGCCATATCCCACCCTTCAAACCGAAACACAGCCATGCAAACACAACTGCTTTACGGTTTAAACACGAATGGGACAGAGGTACCCAAGCAATCGACTTTTGTACAAAGTCTCCCTCTAGTAACTAAAATAAAATAATACATGCATATACAGAATTTTAAATTACCAACAGCAATAACTTAATTTCAATACTGATATCTTATTGTAAGGAGATTGTGAAATATCCATAACATTATACATACAAATATACAACAAAAGATTCTTGAGATTGCTCGGATATATCTAAAACTCTAAGATATGGAGAGCCATTTTACTTGGTTTCAACGTCTCGACACCATTTTCACTATTTTTTATTGGTGCATCTCGTTGGTTCTCAAAGTGTACGATGACGCCCCTATGTGAGCGGCTAGCTTACAAAGAGACGATTAAAGCTCCGGTGAAATTTAAGGAGTTAAAATCTTGAAGTATTCTTCTTTTTCCATGTTTTAACACCCCGGTACTAGCGGTGTTAGCTTTGCTATACACTAGTAGTTTTGCTCGTTATTTTTTTTTTATTATATATACCTTAGAAAAGAAAGAGTATATGATTTAAAATTTATGTTCGAACTCAAAAACAAAATAAGCCTCACATATGGGACTCTATAATCCAAATTACTATAGATAGACACTCTTTATTGTTTCCTCCAAAAGATTATAATAGTAAACTTATTACAAATATAAACAATTACAAGAAATAATCACAATGAGAAAACAATGGGCGACCTTATCGCTAAGAGCGATCTCTTCCAGGCAATGTTGCAATGTTCTTTAAACTGTTAATATTTTCGGAGATACTTAAAAAAATATCGTAAAAATAGACGCTAGACTAAACTAAACACATTTGAGAACCACTGGTGTATCTTATCGTAATTGCTTTTACACGCCAACGGTGTAGGCTTCGAGAAATATTTAAACAACTGTACATTGCTGATAAGTTTGGTAATTTAAGATTTTTGTTAGATGTAATTTACATGTTATTGGTTCCATTCTTTTTAAGTTCTCATAAAAATATATATGTACTTAATAATAACAATATATATATATATATATATATATATATATATATATATATATATATATATTCATTATCATCACAAAGAAAACAGAAAGAAAGAAATATTTTTATTCAAGTGAACTTAGATTTAAGCATTTTTGAATAGTAATTTCTTATTACCGTCATTTTATCAGCCGGTAACTGTCCACTGCTGAGCATAGGCCACCCCCATAAGGGGTTGCCCGTAGTTGCCACGCAATCAACAATTAAATATATATTCAATTTTTCACTGGGTATTATTTAGTTTATCTTTAATTGTACGGTTATTAAATTTGTACATTCTACAGTTTTCTTTCAGCTTCTCAAAGGTTGACTGTAAGAGATATGATAAGTCCGTCATTGTATATTAAATTATTTATCAGTGTTCAATGTGAATTATGTACAATAAGGATTTTACGACACAATTATGATGTTATTTAAATATATTTGACGCATCTGCACTTATCATCTTTGACATATTCAAGTCACGTTATTATTATACGACTAAAATAAGAATCAAGTAGGCATGTAATGAATTTGCTTGCTTGTTAAATACAGAGCAAGAACAGTTAGTATATTTATGTGCAGTTGTATTTATCACAAAATTTATCCATAAAACCATTTTAGAATTCTTTAGGAAAATATAAAAACGGACAGAATTAAAAAGACTTAAAAAGATACAGTTATTGGTTATTTATATTAATATTATAATGAGAATAGATTTGATTGTTCTCAATGGATAAATATAAAAATTACTCAATTCATTTTAAAACTTCTTTCAACTATAGAAAGCTATTATTAGCGAATAATATAGGCGACTAGCGTTTACACGCGATTTTGTCTGCGTGTCATGAATATGTTTACTGACTGGGATAAGTAGCTCGTAGCCTTCTCCATCCCATATAGTACGTGTATATCAAATTTCATAGTTATTGGTTAAGCCAGTAAGGCAATATAAGGTAACAAACTAACTCACACATTTATTATTATAAATGTGTTAGTAAGGGTATAGGTATAGTATATCTTAGCATAGTATACATTTTCCGGGGGAAAGGGATTGTTAGTAATGGAGACTGAGAATCCCATTGCTAGCAATATACCCAACCAGGTCGACCTCGCGGAAATTATCATGGTTAATTCCTGATGAATTATTCATCATGATGGGCTAACTGGCCTGTTTTCATTCTCATCTATCACCCTTCACTGGTGCTCCGCCAGCGTATCCCGTTAGCGTAGGCGGGATTACCATACCATTTTCACCCATCAAAAAAAAAGTATACATTTTCAAAAATGCTATCTATCCATGCGAAGCTGAGCCATGTCGCTAGTTTGATATTTATTCATTTTTAAACATCTAAGATAGCCATACAAATATAAAAAGTGTCTAAAGGTAAGAAAATTCAATTCGAAATTCAAAACGATTCAATTTCGTAACGAAACCATAAAAATAGTCTGAAGTTGATTAAAACAATACGGAACTTCCAGGCGATAGCGCAACTTACACTTGACCGTGGTTTATAGCTATGACTAATTATTGTGATATGAAAACGAGTCCTTGGACTTGCCAACGATTCAGCAATGGCGGCGAATCTCTTGATTATCTAAATAAACCATCTTATTGTCGTTTAACAGTAAAAAATAGTGGACTATGGTCACCGTTACCTGCACATAGGGTTGTCACCTGTCCAAGTTTCTCTGTATTGCTCTACATTCAAGTTCCTTACGTGTTCTGCTCGGTTGAAACTGTATCAACGAATAAAAAAGATAGAACAATAAAAATTATATGCTGAAAATTAAAGTTATTTTGGATAAAAAAATATTTATATTTAAAGTTCGTCCAAAATGCCACAGGAAATTGTCGATTTAAATACATAAATTACATACTAAGTATTAGTAAAAAAAAATGAGATAAATAAAATAAACCCTATGTGTATATGCTAGGTGAAGCTCAAAACTCCATGATATTATTATTCCGATTTTTAGATTTTATAAATGGCAACCCTATCTGCGCATTACGTATTTGTACCGATTGGGATGTCTGTTTGTTTAATAGTAAGGATTAATTAAATTTGACAAGCCATTGTGACAGGGCTGGCGACGAATATTACTGTTATGTATGCATACACTCACTAATTGATAATGACGTGAGATCAGAGATTGCGCATTAAAGCTAGTTTTTAAGGTTCCGCCGGTAAATATAACTGTACCTTTTTTACAGATATATAAATGAAATGCTAACCCTATCTAATCTATGGTATATTCTGGCGGGCCACCAATGAGTGATGATAAGTTTTTTTTTTATACCACTGAGGTAGCAAGCAAGCATACGGCCCACTTGATGGTAAGCGGTTACCGCAGCCTATGAACATCTGCAATACCAGAGGTATTACGCGCGCGTTGTCGACCCTGAAGAAACCTCTTTACCCCCCTTTTGAAGAACCCTATGCAGTAGTCTCTTGGGAAAACCTCGGCAGGGAGCTCATTCCACACTTGCAATTTTTTTGGTGTTGTGGGTGAACATGAGCGGCGGTAGTCACTTACCATCAGGTGAGCCGCATGCTCGTTTGCCCCTTGTACTATAAAAAAAGAAAAAAAGTCTACCGTGACAAACGTGAGCAATGTTTCCAGGGAGTCTGTGGAAGTCTACCTAGAAGTATATTACTAGGAGATATGAAGAGCAGCATCATAAACATTGCGGAATGTCAAACCAGTACATTCTTTCATTCAGCATTGAGTATTAAATAATAAATAAGACTTCAGTTTTTTTGTAAGATAGACGACTCACCTGATGGTAACTAATAACCGTCGCCCATAGTTGTATATACTTGCAGATGTGTTGCCGGCCTTTTAAGAAGGAATATGCTCTATCTATATATATCTTAGGAATAGGTTTCCATCTTGTATTTGTTCAAAAACTGCTGCTGGGAGTTAGTACCGTACTTTGGTTGGGCGCAAAAGAAATATCTACAGAAATGCACATATGCGCCAGTAATAAATTATAGGAATTGTCATCCATGATTTATAGATCTGTAGCTGGTTTAATTGGAGGGATGTCCCGATGACGGTAATGAGCGTGTTTGACGGCTGACAGATGACGCATTGTTATGATGTAATGACATTCTGAGAGCTTATATTGAGTGTTCATTGTAACTAGCTTTTAGCCGCAACTTCGTTCATAAGAATGTAATTTTTAGATGTCATATCAAGGTAAAACATAAGTACGCTATTTAAGTAAGAATCTCAGGAACAGACTGTGAAAATCGCATCCAATTTGATGCGATAGTTTTTATGTTATGCTGTAACAAACAGAAAGACATATACAACATGACATAGACAAAAACATATATATATATAGTATTATTATTTTTGTGATGCAATAAAGAGTAAATACATAAATAAATGAAATAAAGAGAAACAGTCAGTTTTTAAAAGTTTACTTTATAGCTTATATTGTTCTTATTAAAACAACTCATATATTTTTTTCTGAAATATCTCTTATGTATATACATATATTCTTTTTAAATAAAAAAAAAAATAAAACTTTATTAAAATTATCACAAAAATATAAATTTGTGACAAATAAAAACATTCGGTTTTAATTCCTGGGTAGCCATAGTCATAGGCCACGCCTTCTTTTCCCGTGGATGTCGTAAGAGAGGACTAAGAGAAGGCGAGGTATGAGTAGCAGCGTTCCTCTAAAAATATCTACAAAGCCTAACTGCGGTTGCCAATCTGGCTGCCAAACGTGGCAAATACTGGCAAAGCAGCTGTGGACAGTTAAAGGCTGATATGATGATAATTAAAAAACATTCTGTAATAGATATTTACTTTGTACTACTATTGGATATTAGCAGACTGTCTTATGGTTTTATTTTAATGGGTGATAGTGGAATGGTAACCCCACCCGCGCTATTAGTATACACCGGCGAGGCACCATTGAGGGATGATAGATGAGGATGAAGCAGGTCAGTTAGCCCATCGTGACGAATTCAACAAGAATTGTTCACGATAGTTTCCAGGGGGAACCACGTGGAGGTCGCCCTGATAGGACATATTGCTAGCAATGTCGAATTCCATTGCTAACAATCCCTTTTTCCCCCGACTGTCTTATGGTTGGGTCAATATAGTACTCTGTTCAAATTTTGTTCTATTGTAACAAATTATATTTACAATTTTACTATGTTATTTATCCACATATTCATAGCACCTCTCATAAGCCACGTTCCGAAACCGTTTACTCACGATATCTCATCTGAATCAATCGCAGACGCGTCCCGCTGACAATAATGAGTGCGTCATGTCATGATTGAGCCGTGACGCATGACGCATGACGCGTGACACGTGACGCGTGACGCCGACACTCTCCCGGCCGCGGGGTGAATAATTTCAACAATGTTTTTCCGCGACGTAAATGTGACAATATAGATTTTACAGTTTATGTACCGTTTGACATTTAATATATTCTATGACAATGTCAACAATGAAAATTCGATTAAGAATATGAGAGGATTCCATTTTTAAAATTTCGGAAACTCGGATCTCAATTTCTTTTTTTTTTTATTTTAATTTACTTAATCTAACTAATATCTATTATAAAGAATTGATTTTTTATTCATAATAGATAAACTCAAAATATACTTTTTAAAAATTCTTTTAATTATTAAAAGATACATTATCTCTTTTTTTAATTTTTTTATACTACTTAGAATGGCAAACAAGTTGACAACCTACCTGATGGAAAGTGGTAACCGTTGCCTATAGACATGAGCAGTACCACGGACATAACAGAGTATACTGTTTCGCCCATAATACCCCCATGCGTTGCTATTCCTGAGGACTCAGGTATTATTCCTCCGTACCCAGTAAACTCACGTCATATTCTACCCTTTAAACCGAAACACAGTCAAACACAACTGCTTTAACGGTTGAAACACGAATGAGACAGAGGTACCCAAGCAATCGACTTTTATAAAAAGTCTCCCTCTGGTAGCGAGTAATATGGGCTTTATTTAAAAAAAAGCGTGCGAAGTCGGGATGTGTCGCCAGTATTATATTATAAGTGTATATTTGTTATCTATTACTTAACCAATTATCCACATTTCTGTTATCCTACATATTTTTGGGATATTTGTAAAGTGGTCATTTTGAGCCCCCTTGTTATGATTGCCTTCAATATGAATACTTGATGACTCCTGCTATAACTGTATAGTTTGACGTTGCTATCACCATAACAGATAAGATTAACTTAGTTCAAATAACAAAATCAATAACTGACTATCGACACCAGTTAAGGTGTTATCCGTAACTGAATGTTACTAGCATTTACCTACTATTTCGTCCGCCTCACAAGGATAACAAGTCTCAGTTATGTTTCACAAAAAGAACCATTTCAATCGTGTATTTTGATTTAAAAATTAAACTGTTGAACCGATTTAGATAAAGTTTTCTTGGGACCAATCTGTAAGTATATCTTTTCAGATAAAAAGAAAAATATTTTTTTCAAATCGGTTTAAAACTCAATGAATTACGAGGCAACAAATAAAAAATCGAGGCGACAAGAAAAAATTAGAAGAAATGTAAGGATTTGGAAAAATTACAGTTTTTTTGCGAGCTCTCTACCGCCCTCTGTAGACTCATACAGAAAAATATTATCGCATACTTTGAGAATCAATGTTTTAAATGTATATATGTTTGGTGGCGTAACACGCATAAATATCGGCGCCCGAAATACACGCCATAAAATTATAGAATTACGTCATAAATCAAATTCCGAACCCGCCCTCCAACTGGAGAATGTGGCAAAGTGCAACCATCTCCGTGCCTCTATTAGGGATTATTACACTGTCATAGATATATGATGGACCATGAATTAAATTTATTAAACCAGTGAGTGATGCACTTTCTATATTATATAGGAAGACTTTGTACAAAAGTCGATTGCTTGGGTACTTCTGTCCCATTTGTGTTTCAACCGTGAAGCAGTTGTGTTTGCATGGCTGTGTTTCGGTTTGAAGGGTGGGGATATGGCAGTGAATTTACTGGGTACAGAGGAATAACACCTGAGTCCTCAGGAATGGCAACGCATGGGGGGTATCATGGGCAAAACAGTATACTCTGTTATGTCCATGGTACAGCTCATGTCTATAGGCGACGGTTACCACTTTCCATCAGGTGGGCCGTCAGCTTGTTTGCCATTCTAAGTTGTATAAAGAAAAAAAAATTATTGTATTATTAAATTATATCAGTACATTTAGTATCATTATCATAACAGTCTTTAATTATCCACTGTTGAACATAGGCCTCCCCCTTGAAGGGTTTTGCCAGTAGTTGCCACGGTTGGCAGGCGGATTGGCAACCGCAGTTGGGGTTTAGAAATGTTTTAAGAGGGACGCTGCTGCCTATACCTCGCCCTCCCTTAGTCGCCTCTTACGACAACCACGGGAAAGGAAGAGGTGGTCTATTCCATGCCTGGACCACATGGCCATATTTCATACTCTATGTATTAAATGAGAATATAACCTACTCGTGTAAATAATTTCATTTAAATCCGTTTAGCCGTTATAGCATACAAATTGAGTAACAAACGTACAAACATCTTGCATATTTATAATATTTTTTTATGGGTGAAAATGCTATGGTAACCCTGCCTGCAGTAACGGGATACGCTGGCTGAGCACCAGTGAAGGGTGATAGATGAGGACGTAAACAGGCCTGTTATCCCGTCATGATGAATTCATTAGGAATTAACCATGATAATTTTCAGAGAGAACCGCGAGGAGGTCGACCTGGTTGGGTATACTGCTAACAATCCCTTTCACCCTTGCATATTTATAATTGACTACATGTATAAAAAAATATATAACACAAAAGGCGAGCTATATGCTATAAAAATAATGTTCTCCCGGAGTCAATGTTTAGGAAAACAGAAATGTAATTAATCATCTAGTGATATCATATCTATTCTAGATTTAGATGCCAAGAATATACATTCTGATTCTAAAATACACGTGTATCCGGGGCGATCCCAGTTACAACAGAGTACGCTCTAGACATAGATAGCTCAAAGACACGGGTTTGATTCCCGTCAGATCGAGCTGGGTAAATTTTTAAGTTTCAGATTTTGAGATTCCCTAATACAAGATTAGCATTTTGTCAAACATTAAAAACCTATTTATTTTATAAGGTACTATGCACCTTATAGTGTAAGGTACTCTTTGCATTTTAACGGCTTAACTAATCGGTATAAAACTTGATATACAGGTATAGTACGTGTATACCAAGTTTAATAATACGGAGAAGGACATAGGTTATTTTATACACCGGTCACGCGGACGAAGTCGCGAATAAAAGATAGCATGACGCAATTCATAATGATGATTATTTGACAGTGTAATACGGCCCTTACTGTGTAACTTACATAACTCACGTTTTAGTCGTCAATTAGGCAACTACTCTGTCGGCCACAGAGTAGCTACGACATGTCGACATGTGTTCGATTGTCAATGCGACACGAACGCTTCCGGACCCATATTTCGTTTTTTTTTTCAACCCATAAATTAACTTTTAACAGCAAACCAATATGACACGTGCGCTGTAATTAAAATATATTTAATGCAATAAAAAAAGCACTATTTTACTCGTCGTTACAGATTTTAATCTGTGAAATAATTACTACGTTATTTTAAATTCGGGACCACCTTTATATTAATTAATCAATAAAATTAAAATTTTAAATTTATAGAAATTACAAATGCATGCTACTTTATATTTTCTTTTTTATATATATTTCTATTTTATTTATTTAAGCCGCTGTTATAACACCTATTTATAAATGAGGCCTATAAAATTAAAGACAGCTAAATCCAAGTCTGTCAAATGTCCAGATAACTAGACAAACTAATATTTTGTCAAGGATATGGAACGATATTTTATATTTTAAACTAAATTTAAATAAAATAGAATATTAGTAATAAATAGAATTTTACTTAATAGAATTATCACCAGGTGAGCCGCATGCTCGTTTGCCCTCTGTGTTGTAAAAAAAAAAATTGAGCACAGAGTGAAAATGAAATCGATTTTATAGTGTTTAGTTGCCTTTTATTTTATAGGCCTCGAATGTGAAAGTAAATTTGTTACCCCTTATTATCAACAACAAGTATTCAGTGCGATGGAAAAGGATATAGGTTACACAGTAAGTACTTTTTTCTTGTCATGTGAACGTAATTACATATAAATATTAGTATATAAAAGAAACGAAATTAAATATTATATTATCCTACATATTAAGTTGTAAGTAAAAAAATACTATTTAATAAAATCATCTCCGTTATAGTACCTATTACAGTATATTAGCAAATTTATCATTGTATAAGTTTATGTATGTATATTCCTTAGATTATATACATAGTGTATCCATACAAATGCTTGGAGAAAAGCGGGCCAAAGTTTTCATACAATTTTGCATAGTTATGAATAAGAACTTTTATATTTATTTTGTTTTATACACTTTTGGATATTTTTAATACGTAAAAACTCATTTTATTTATTAAATAATTAAATATAGATACGTCAAGACACATTATGTGCGTAAGTATATTATAGAATACTAATAAAAAATCTAGTCAGCTAATTTGACAATTAGCTGACAAAAAGTTGACCCGTTTGAGACTCGATGCTCTATCTTTATAATCTAACGTATATTCATATATTATGCATGTACTATTTATTTGCGTCTATTTATGTATGCAAGTTTTTTTTTATACAACTTAGAATGGTAAACAAGCTGACGGCCCACCTGATGGAAAATGGTAACCGTCGCCTATAGACATGAGCAGTACTATGGACATAACAGAGTATACTGTTTCGCCCATGATACCCCCCATGCGTTGCCATTCCTGAGGACTCAGGTGTTATTCCTCTGTACCCTGTAAATTCACGCCATATCCCACCCTTCAAACCGAAACACAGCCATGCAAACACAACTGCTTCACGGTAGAAACACGAATGGGACAGAGGTACCCAAGCAATCGACTTTTGCTATTAATATTGTGTAAATATTTTTTATTTATACTGTTTGTACTGCATTTAAATTTATCTTTAGTCCTTTATAGCCTTATTATTTTTCTGTTACGCCTTGACCAGACACAATTTTAATTATTCCTCTCCATCCTAAGGTTTCCTGGAAGAGATCGCTGTTTAGCGATAAGGCCGCTCATTGTTGCCTCTTTAGCTTGCTTTTATACAATTAAGTTTATGTAATTAATTATTAATTTAATTTGCGTGCATTTTGTTAATCTTTATAATCTGTATCATTCATTAAAGGGAACAATAAAGAGGTTTCATTCATTCATAAATTGTACTTACTTACTCATAGTAGTTTTTTTTTTTTTTTCAAGTAAATAGTTACATAGACAATATTCTTAGTGCTGTGAAACTGCTTTGCAGTTTGTCTGCATCTTTGCACTCTTGTACATACAGCTTTATAAACAATTATGAACTTATATACTAATTCTATATACTAAATCTATATCTTTATACATACATACATATATGTACTAATGTGTACTTTTTTTTATGGGTGAAAATGGTATGGTAACCCCGCCTGCGCTAACGGGATACACTGGCCGAGCACCAATGAAGGGTGATAGATGAGAATGAAAACAGGCCAGTTAGCCCATCATGATGAATGCATCAGGAATTAACCATGATAGTTTCCAGGGAGAACCACGAAGAGGTCGACCTGGTTGGATATATTGCTAGCAATGGGATTCTCAGTCTCCACTACTAACAAGCTCTTTCCCCCCCTAATATGTACTCATACCAGTATTAACATTTGCCATTCGCTTGCTTGTATTTTAGGTAGTATGTGCTGTCCTCAATCATCACTATTTTTTTTTATACAACTTAGAATGGCAAACAAGCTGACGGCCCACCTGATGGAAAGTGGTAACCGTCATCTATAGACATGAGCAGTGGCATGGACACAACAGAGTATACTGTTTCGCCCATGATACTCCCCATGCGTTGCCATTCCTGAGGACTTAGGTGTTATTCCTCTGTACCCAGTAAATTCACGCCATATCCCACCCTTCAAACCGAAACACAGCTGCTTCACGGTTGAAACACGAATGGGACAGAGGTACCCAAACAATCGACTTTTGTACAAAGTCTCCCTCTGTTATACTATACATTATGGACAACATTTACCATCCAAATTGAATCAAATATTGATCCATAAACTTTTTTTTTTACTTTTCTTTTAAAATATTTTACTGTGACATTATTTAATAATCGTATGTTCCTCGATAATACAATACAGTATTTTGGAAGTCAAGTACTTAATCATAATATCTACTTTTATATCACTTTTCATTAAAATTCATCGTATTTATTATTTTTATAAATGATGCAATAAAGTGTAAATAAATAAACTTTATCGGATACACGACCGCCGTGAATATTTTATTTATGACTCTATTTATGACAGAGTCAACTATGTCGCTCTGTCAATAAAACCTTAAATTGTGTATAAAATTATGATATTAGTTCATTGAGAGATCGTAAATTAAAAAAAAAAAAGTTTTAACCTATATATTTTTTAATTCAGACTCAAATAATCTTTAATCAAATAGATTTAGCTATAAGCAGTTCTAAATCGTATTTTTTTTTAATGAACTGCTGGTGATAGGTAGTAAAAGGCGATAATGGAATGGTGACCTTATCTGCGCTATTGGTATAGGTTGCGAAGGCACCGGTAAGGGATGATAGGTAGGAGGAAGCAGATCAGTTAGCCCATCGTGACGAATTCACTATGAATTAACAAAGATGGTTTCCAGGGGAACCGCGGAGAGGTCGACCCGACAGGATTTATTGCTAAAAATGAGGTTACTGGTGCAAGAAATTAGCAACGGGTCCACTTATCCCCATTGTTAATAATCCTGTCCCCCAGGGCTTTTACTTCCCATTACTCAAAATCTTTAACCATATAAATCAAGATTCTATACCATTTCTGTATGGAAAACCATTCATTGCATCGTTAAAGCCAATTATTTCGATTTAAAAACTAAACCGATTTTGATAAAATATCTTTGGGACCAATCTGTAAGTATATGTATATGGGTTCCCTTAAAATAAAAAAGAAATTTAATGTGTTAAAGTAAATGCTGTGAATACCTATAATAGGCATGTGCATTAATATTGTATCGTATTTAATGTTTGTTATACCTATATGTTATAATGCATGCAATATACATTGCATGCATTATAAGCTAAATCCTTGTAATATGGATAAAACCATATTACGCCGACCCCAAATAATAATTGGGATAACGGTAGGAAGATGATGATGATGATGATGATACATATATATATAATAAATAAGTCAGTTGAAGATGCGCACACTATATCAACTAGTACTGGCATAGAGATGTTATGATGACTTGATTTGTTGAGTATCATTATAAATACTCGTATTATACAAATAATATAAAGGTGTATAATAATTGTTCATACATTGATAATAATTATCATGTTAGGATAATTTATGATATTTTTTCTTTACTGAGAACTTTATATCTACATTATTTTTAGAGTTCCGCAGCAACGCAAAAAGAAAACCATTTCAAATTTTTAAATAGAAATTCGTTATTTCTGAGAGGAATTTATGATATCATTAAAATCGGTTACGTGGGATTTTAGTACATATTTTGAGTATGTCAATGAGATGCACAAACAGATAGTGAAACCCAAATACACAAAGTTATGGTTCTTATATATTTATTATTATTATTTATTCTTTATTGTACACAAAAAATTACAAATTTACTTACTTGCCAACTTGATTAGACCCAAGATCTACTGTTCACTGGCGAAAACCTAAACGATCTACCAATTACATACTTCTTGAAATCACAAATGAAACAACATAGTACAGTACGCAATTATGTAGTATTGTAGTATTTTTTATATTATTAAAAGGGAAAACATAAAACTGAGTTATTCTTAGTAACTTCTTATTTATACTAGTATGAGCATTGCGTCTGAGCATCTTCCGCTAGATTAGCAAAATATTATATTTTTTGCCTTGCCACGACCGACTGGACTAATAGTCGCGATCGACCGGTTAGCCACCACTGATCCATATAAATATCCTTAGTAATATTACAATTATGAAAGTTTGTTTATTTGTTATACCTTAACATTTGCTAAACACGAAGGTACTAATTAGGATGGAGAAAGTAGGTATGCCCTTTTCCCATACTATTGTTTATCCCCGTCAATCGTCATACGGCGTACACGCGGACGAAGCCGCGGATAAAAGCTAGTAAATACTAATGATCCTATATAAATATTTAAAAGTCCAATAAACCCTTATTTAATAACTTTCGAAGTATTGGTCAAGCCTATTGTTTTGTGAAAGTTACGCCATCTACTGGACTGTCGAGACATTGGAATAATAGAAATTTGCATTTGTACATACCGAAGTTAATTTGGCGGGTACCTACTACCTGCAGATCTTTAATAATTGAATGAATAGGTTTTTAGTCTAAATAGACCTAGTTACCTATTTTAATATCTAAAAATACCGTGTCACGATGTTAGTTCATGCCAATCTCTAAAAGCGTTCAACCAATTTTAATATTTGTTTATTTGTAATTTTTTGCTCGCTTTACCTATTGACGTAACACTATATTATCAAGAGGCAAAAAATTATCAGTAATGGGGTCTAACTGGGGCTGTATTGCTAGCAATACAGTCTATCAAGTCAACCGCCACGCGGTTCCCTCTGGAAACCATCCTGATTAACTCTTGTGTAATTCGTCACAGTGAGCCAATTGATTTCCTTTCGTTCTCACTTATCAGTCTTCACTGGTGCCCTGCCAACGTATACCAATGGCACAGACCATGGCTTACTATGATGATGGGGCCAATTATGATGTGTCATTTTTTTAAACTTATCTTTTAATCTAATATTTTAATTTCATAATCGTTCTCGGATTTATTTATATAGACCATAATAGACTAAAATTATAATATTTTGAGTTAAATTTATTAAAAAAGTATTTATTAGTTCATATTGGTCCTTACAATAAAGATCTCGCTGTGATATTAAATTGAAGCTTTAAATTTTAGAGAAATGGTTGCTCAGAATTGACCCCAGTGATAACTAGCCCTGTTTTGTTGCTTTGTCTGCGTGAATTAGGATTATCAATATTAATCAATATATAGTGGACCCATGTAACAAGTTTCATTCAAATCCGTTGAACCGTTTAAGCGTCATTGAGTCGCAACGCCAACATTAACAATATTTACTAACCCTCATATTTATAAAAGTAGATACCTATTATAAAGCTACCATTGCTGTTCTTTTATACTACGATAAATGTAAGAATAAATAGGTAACTGACATAAACAAGCAGTGACTCAACTAATACGCAACGAAAGTCCAGCAACAAAAGTTATCAAAAGATCTTTACTTGACCCCCATGTACTCTTGTAGCAACTTTGATGTACCGTTGTATCGTCCGCGTAATTAATACTCGCCCACTCAAATTGCCAGGGTCCGGACTCGAACCAGTTCTCTGGCTCGTTGTTTACCCCGACTGCACACAGCACATCTACAATGCAAATCCTGTATCCACAATCAACGATCGAGCAAAACGGACGCGTTACAACGCGGCACCTCCGTACCAGCAAACGAAAACGAATCGGGCTATCGATTTAACTCCACACGAGGGTCGTAGAAAGAATTCCTTACAACAATGAGCCGGTGTAACAATAAATACCTTAATGATATCCCGAGATCGGAGAGGCGACCGGCGGAGGCACCCAAACCCGTCTCGCTTCAACACAAATCCACTATAACATGTAGTAGCAACATCACAAAATGAAAATGGCACAATCTCACACGTACACTGTAGGAATCCACAACACTGGTTTTGGTTTGGGTACAAAAGATGGTTATTTCGTAAAACAACGCGGCGCAGATTCAGTGTAACACGACAAGCGACGCGGACGGCGGCCCGGCACAAACTGAACTGGTTTTGCTCGAGGGCGCGGGGCGGGGAGGAGACGGGTGCTGCGTTTAGTTCGAGTCGGTTTTATGAAAATATTTTGTGAGTAATGCACGTGTTTTGAGTGCATCAACCTAGAGAGAATCTATGATTGAACTGCAATGTATGGTGTGATAGATTAAGTTAATAAAGTAACAAGAAAGGTATCGCAGCGGTCACATTTGTAGGACAAGATGTGGGGTCTTTGTCTGCAGGCGTTACAATCAAGGAGAGCTTACTTGCATTGCATTTCTGAAGTTTTTACAAATAGTTACAAGTGCGTAGTACTATTTCTTATACTGTAATACTATTCTACCCAATATTCTTTGTAGTTTAAATTATTTAGACATTTAATATCTACCTATTAGAATAAATAATTATTACCTTTAGGTATTTAATAAGCGTTTAATTTCACGTATTTATGAAATACCTAGGATTGGTCTAGATATTCAACTAAATATCTATTAAACAATATTTAGACAACGTAACTTGTAATTAAAAGTCTACCAATAAGTAATATTAAATTTTCTACGGATTGTCTCTGTAAATATAATTAAGTACTTACTAACCTATCATTAGCGGCTAGGAAGGATAGAGGGACCGACTGTGGACTATGTGAGTGGAATATTTAAAAGGCAAATTTTAGTGCTTTTCCTTAGGCAGATATTTATTTAAATTCAGTTGAAACTACACTTTTTTATAGCTAAACGTAACGAAAAAAGACTAACAGTTTTCTTTCGTTGCTTTCTTTTATCACAATTTTGATTTTACTAAAATCGTTAGATAGAAGTAAAGATTGTAATATAAATTATAATATTACATTAATAAATTTGTAAGTTGAAAAAATCATAATAAGCGGTAGTAGTTTAAATATATAAAATGTACGGAACCCCCTCACGATTCCGAATCAATCTTCACGCATTTCTTATTTGATTTGATAACAGATAACAAAGATACATTAATATTTTCTTTAAATAAAATGAATAATTTAAAAATACAAGGAATTCTGTAATCACTGATTAAAAATAATAAACCTATTTTTGCGATGGTTTCCAGGGGGAACTGTATAGAGGTGAGACCTGATATTTCTGTCTAATCTCCTTTATTGACAATCCCTTCTCCACCCAATAACTTGAGTTTGTAACGATGAAAGAAGATCTGTTGGCCTAACTATACAACTTAACAATTAAAATATATATATATATATATATATATATATATATATATATATATATATATATCTCGAGTCAGCGAAACAGTATACTCTGTTATGTCCATGGTACTGCTTATGTCTATAGGCGACGGTTACCACTTTCCATCAGGTGGGTCGTCAGCTTGTTTGCCATTCTAAGTTGTATATAAAAAAGATGATTTTTGTACATACATAGTTTCTCTCTAGTACCTAGTTCCAGTAGTTGCTACGCTTGGCTGGCGGATTGATAACCGAATTAGACTTTAGACATGTTTTAAGAGGGACGCTGCTGCCCATCCCTCGCCCTTCCTTAGTCGCCTCTTACGACACCAACAGGAAAAGAAGGGGTGACCTACTCTATGCTGGGACCACATGGCTAATACTATCTGATAACCATGTTAAAAATATCTATATCTATAGACGAGGGTTACTACTTTCCATCAGGTGGACTGTCAGTTTGTTTATTATTTCATGTTCGTTACAAAAAAAATATCGATTTATTGTTTTTTTTTTTACTATGCACTAATGAAATTATTGAATCAAAAGATTATTTTATATCATTAAGCTTATCTACGTTTCAAAGAACCTTAATAGAATTAGTCTACCAACACCGATAGACATGATTAGATGGAACTTAAATCTGATAAGAATATAGGTGAAGTCAGATTAGGAAAGCTAGTTAGTTTTTGGAAAGTTTGAGTCTAACAACGTTAGGTTTCACGCAATATAAGTTTTATCAGATTTGTCAACAAACAAAACTGAATGCCTGCCTGTACAGAATTATAGACAAAGAAAGAAAAAAAATTGTTCAAGTAAACTTAAATACGAGTATTTCTGAATCTTTGTCAATTTCTATGATTCTATTGTCCATTCGGAATGTATTTTCGGCTAAGAAAAACATGCAAGAGACTCGGCTATTGTTTCTTTCAATAATTTGATTAATTAATTGTCATAAATTAAAGTTGTCAGTATGCTACGTGATACATCTTTTTATTACTAAATATTAGTGAAAATGGCTAAAATAAATAATTTAAATGCCATCCTCATTGTCATATCAGCCGTTAAATGCCCACTGTTGAACATAGGCCTTCCCCATAATGAGAGATTTTGCCAGTAGATGCCATGCTTGGCGGACAGGTTAGCAACTACAGTTAGGCTTTGGTAACGTTTTACGAGAGACGCTGCTGCCCATTCCTCGACCATTATGTTCCCTTAGTCGCCTCTTATGACACCCACAGGAAATGAAGGGCAGCCCATTCTATGCCGGGCCTACATGGCAATTTAAATACATATAATGATAAGTGATTAATAAATTGCAATATAAAATGTTGTATGTCTACTATACCACATTTTTTTTTTTGAAAAATATGATGCAATAGGCATATCGTATCTTATATTAATCAATAAAGTGTACATACTTTTAATTCTATTTAATACTATAACTGTGAACATTCATATTGTCTATATGTCTGTTACTCAATTACGCTTAAACGTCTGAATGTAGTTTTAGTAAAAAATATCTATTCAAAAGTACTTACAAATTTTCGCATTTATATATGTAGTAAGTAGTAGAAACCAATGAAACTATTATTTATTTATTTATTTCTTATTGCATTACATAATATAATTAGTAGATAACATTCCAATTATGGACCTCGTTGGGCACAGCAAGTAGGAGAGAGGAGGACAAAACTTTTTTCACTTTAGAAATAGTCTAAGGACCTGTTACAATATTATCCAGTCATTGAAATTGTATCGCGATAGTTACGTATTTTCTTACTGTTATTATTATTCATTATTTAAGTATTGGTGTGTATCTATTCATATCGTAATTGTTATTAGTATTATATAGTTATTTAATATATTCTGTAGTTTATAATTATTTACATTCATATTGTAAAATTAATTAATAAATAGTTTAATATTAAAACAGAAAGAATTGATTTTAAGATAAATTGTTAGCATATTGGTTAAAAAAAATCTCTAGGTAACATAGAAAAGAAGATTGTACCTAGGTTAGAAATAATTTTTACAACTATTTTACAATTGCCAGTTTTTTTTTATGGGTGAAAATGGTATGGTATCATATCCCCGCCTACGCTAACGGGATACGCTGGCAAAACACCAGTGAAGGGTGATAGATGAGAATGAAAACAAGCCAGTTAGCCCATCATAATGAATTCATCAGGAATCAACCATGATAGTTTCCAGGGGAAACCGCGAGGAGGTCGACCTGGTTGGGTATATTGCTAGCAATGGGATTCTCAGTCTCCATTACTAACAATCCCTTTCCCCCACAATTGCCAGTTAGGTCAGGTTAGGTCGTTGCTCATTGTCACCATCTCAGCCATTATCTGTCCACTGCTGAACATAAGCCTCCTTCATAGACTGTCATCATCGTCATGGATGGTTAAACGTTCTTATTTAAACTAATATTATAAATGTGAAAGTGAGTTTGTTTGTTACCTTATAGCGCCTTAACGGCTTAACCAATCACTATGAAATTTGGTATTCACGTACTATATGGGATAGAAAAGGTGTTTAAGGTAAAACACCGCAGTGGAAGCGTTTAATAGGGAAAGATTCTCTGTCTGTCGAAGAGGACTAACCTGGCATCGGCTTCGTGAATTTTTCTGCTGTAGGTGATCGGCAGTTTTTCCTCAACTTCTATATGCACGCACATACAAGTTCTTACAGGTTCTTCAGGGCACATACAGTTTACAAAACACAAATCATATTTATTTTTCAGGAGCAAGCGTCTGAGCACACGCCTCCATTCGGTCAGTACTTTTTTTTTTATTCGTTAAAGTAAAGTGGGAGAAAAATAATAATGACGGACTCCAATATTGTAAACAATCTGTGTTTTATTACAAAAGGCTTTATTTTGAACAAAAGGCAATAGGCAATATAATATTTATTTTTTACCTTAATCAGTAAATATATCCCGGTCACACGAACGAAGTCGCGGGTAAAAGCTAGTAATATCATTAACAAGAAAGATTAGATTTTTTTTGTTTGCAATGTATAAATTAAAAAAATACTTAATAGATTTTAAAAACTTTTACCGTAACATACCAGTAACATCGAGTAATACGGGTTCCATTTTATTTAACTATTTATTGAAAAACCGTGCGAAACCGGGATGATTTGATAGTATGTAATTAAATACAGGTAAATACATATTTGGATCTAGTAAAACAATTATATGTTCATACAAGCGTACGTGGTGTTTTATATTCAAGTCCATTAACCATCGTCAACACGCATCTGATATCAGAGTTGCCACATACCATTTTTTATTTTTATCCAAATGTCAAATATTTTTTCTCCAAATTAATACGATTATCTTCACTTTTACCCAATTACAAAATTGTGCTGATTTTCAATCGATTTAAAAAACAAGGAAGTTCTTAATTGGGTTGCATGGTACGTTTATTACTTTATATGTTCGTTAGTTTTAAACCGATTTGGATAATTTCTTTTTATCTGAAAGGATAGGTACAGTTATAGATTGATTTCATAGAAATTTTATCAAAATTGGTTCACTAGTATAGTTTTTAAATTAAAATAGCTAGTCTTGTCCCGTTTTGCTACGTAACGGCAAAATGAACGACGAGAATTAAACACTTTTCTCTATATTTAACTTCTCTTACCTGCTATTTTACTATCTTCATTGGCACATTTTCATTCTCCTCGTCATCTTCCTGCCGTTATCCCAATTAATATCGCTGTAATATTTGTGTTTTTATTCATATTGCCCAAGATTTTGGCTTTTGGTTTTACGACCTGTTGCTTGCCTGACAACCTTTTTTAGGAATTCATTGAATGGTGGTATTTGCCATCTATGGTGTGAAGAAAAAAGTAGAGGAAAAAGGAGTAGAACGTTAAGTGTGAGCATAGAATGCTGGAAAAAAAAATGGAAGAATTTAGGGGAAAAAGGAAAAAGGAACACTGTAGTTCCGGAGAGAATATTGATTAGAAACTGCAGTGGTTCAAGAGGCCAGGATTGTTTACTTGTATGACCTTATTCTAAAATCTGTCAGATCAATAGCGGAGTACACCCCTGGCAACAATTTATTGGCATATTTTATTATATTTATGTACAGCTGTATGATTTACAAATACGAAAATTGACAAAAAAAAATTACCCAAATATCTCCAAGAATATCATTATTCCAAAATTTTGCGTACTGAAACATTTCTACCCATAATTACGAATATCAAATTTGGCAACACTGCCTGATATTATACTATTCCAACGCGTTTTAAAGGTTTAAACGCCCATTTGATGGATTTGCATAGGGCCTATGTTATAAAAATAGAATGTCACCTGTTCTTTTTTTTTTCTTTTTTTAATTTATACCTTCAAAAACCAGAAAAATTGTGTTAACAAACGAAGTAACCACAGAGAACTCGTCAGTTACACACCCTTATCTGTTGGATTCAAATAGCCAAGAAAGAGGAAGTAATATTTCTTTAATGAAATAAATATGAAATGGTGAGTCTGTCTGTTCGTTAATTTGCAACCTATTTATGTTTATTTTTAAATTTAGAATTTGACAATTGAACAGAAAACGGTTTTATTTTGTATACTTTTGTTGTTTCTTTTGTTCTGTTCTTATTTTGTACGCTAATGTGTAAGTGGCATGATTCTTTATATAAATTATTTCTTACTTTTTCTTCCTTTATTTGTAAAATTAATAGAAGAATGTAAGAAAGAAATAGCTAGTTTTTATAATGTAAAAATTACCTTCAGTGGAAAAATCCTAAGAAAAATGCTTACTTAATACAAATCTCAAGTTCAAAGAATATTTTTAATGGTGTGCGCATTGCTTATGGACGTACTTTTACATGCCACACATGGGATGTTATATTTTATATGCCGTGACCTCATCGCAAATTCCTCGAAATGACCTACCTCCTGAACAGGATAGGGAATCGGCTGAGCCATCCAAATTCTTCTATCTATCAGCAATTCGTTGACGAAATCTTTGTCGTCAAAGGGGGTATTCTATAAAAACGCATTTTCAGAATTGCCGGAGCACCCTTTGAAGTTAATCCCTGGATTTGGGTTCAACGCTACGTCAGATTCCTTTCCGCGTTCAGTACACTGTTTGTATGTAAATGTTGACTGCTCTCTGTGAACATTAACCGACCACAAAATGGAAGTGGATGCGCATTTAAAATGTCAGAATTACACGTAAATTTTGCTTTTTAAACAAGTAGATTTAATTTTGCAAAAAAATATATATCCGGCTACAAAAAAAAAAAAATCAAACTATTGAAACCATTTTGATTTATTTTTTGTTGGATCAATCTAAAGGTATAATATCTTTTTAAGTAAAAAAAGAATTCACCAAATCGATTTATTAAATATATGACGGAGTTCTGAGGTAACATATTTAAAAAAATATAAGTGAATTAATAGCTGTGTGGTCCCAGCATAGAATAGGCCACCCTTTCCTATCCTGTGGGTGTCGTAAGAGCCGACTAAGGGAAGGCGAGCAATGGACAGCAGCGTTTTTCTTAAAACATTTCTAAACCCTAACTGCGGTTGCCAATACGTCAGCCAAATGTAGCAACTACTGGCAAAACCCTCCAAAGGGAAAGCTTCTGTTCAGCAAGTGAACAGTTAAAGGCTGATATTATGATGATGATATATTTTTTTTTATACAACTTAGAATGACAAACAAGCTGACGGCCCACCTGATGGAAAGTGGTAACCGTCGCCTATAGACATGAGCAGTAGCATGGACATAACAGACTGTACTGTTTCGCCCATGATACCCCCCATGCGTTGCCATTCCTGAAGACTCAGGTGTTATTCCTCTGTACCCTGTAAATTCACGCCATATCCCACCCTTCAAACCGAAACACAGCCATGCAAACACAACTGCTTTACGGTTAAAACACGAATAGGACAGAAGTACCCAAGCAATCGACTTTTGTACAAAGTCTCCCTCTGGTAAAAACCTCATGCTATTTTTGAAGTCGGTCAAACCAAACAGAGTAACTTTAAAAAAAATACTTTAAAAAATATATATATATATATATATATATATATATATATATATATATATATATATATATATATATATATATATATATATATATATATATATATATATATAGTTTATCAATTATATAGTGAAGTAAAATTACTGCAAGATTACGTTTTACATTTTAAACTATATTCATGAAGTAAAATTTAAATAAAGCACAGACATTAAGATAATGAAACGTAATATTACGGTTATATTCCTCGCCCTACACGCGGTCACCCTTAAATTTTAAGGGCAAGTCGGAGACCTCGGATCGGTTCTAGAACATTCTATATTAAGAATCTGAAATGTTTCAAATCGCGAGAACAGACATATTAATTACATTATGATGGAAATTATAGATCTCTATCATAATTACTAATATTATAAATATGAAAGTTAATTCGTTTGTTTGTTTTTTTTTATGCCACTTAGAATGGCAAACAAGCTGACGGTCCACCTGTAAAATGAAAAGTAATTTCATATGAATGAAAATACTTTTCATTTTACATCTTACCGGAAAGATGTAAAATGAAAAGTAAATTTCTATCAGGTGTGGTGTCTATAGAGATATGTACAGAACCATGGGCATCCACTATTATGGACGACACAGTATACTGTACTGTGACGTTCATAATAGTGATATATACGCAACCGTTACGACTTTCATCAGGTGGTGTGTCTAAAGAGACATGAACAGTACCAATGTCATCCACTATTATGGACGACACACACTCTACTATGACGTCCATAATACCCTTCATGTTAATTGTATATACTGTAGTTGCTGGGACAAAAAGTAGTGATAGACAGACGGATACGAAACTTTCTTTTAGCTATGGAACCGCGAAATATGTTTTTTTCTAATGGATGAATATGGAATGGCAATTCCGCCTACGCTATCGGTATACGCTGGCGGGGCACCAGTGAGAGATGATATGCATAAAGATGAAAGCAGTTCAGTTAGTCCATCGTGACGAATTCAATATGAATCAACCACTATGGTTTTCTAGGGTGAACCGCGTGATGGTCGACCTGACAGGGTATATTGCTAGCAGCAGCAATGAAGCTGTTTTATATCCCCATTACTAACAAACCCTTCCCCCCTCGCGAAATGTGTTTAAAAGATGTAAACCATTATTTTATTCGCATTGGATTGTCTCTATATAAAGTTTGAACTCAGTCACTTGGGGAAATTTAACTGGGTTATGATATATGTGTTTGTATGTCACTAAGTTATATAATGCTATAAATCTTCGTTACCTTCTAAAGTACTAGTACTGTAAATCTTTACTCGTCTCTTAAATATCATATTTGTATTGACACTACAATTATGGAGTATTTCTGTCTGTCTATGCATGTATAGAGCGAAAACTGGCTTTATTATGACATGATAGGCTTTTCATCTATTTTAATTGAAGATTTGTTTATTAATTCTTCGTCATACCATACCAGCCATTAAATACCGGTTGCTGAACATAAGCCTTCCCTATATGTGGAGTTATACCACTAGTTTGCCACGGTTGGTAGGCGAGTTGGCAACCGCTTTGGTAACGTTTTAAGAGGAACACTGCTGCCCAAACCTCAACCATTAAATTCCGGGGGAAAGGGATTGTTAGTAATGGAGACTGAGAATCCTATTGCTAGCAATATACCCAACCAGGTCGACCTCCTCGCGGTTCTCCCTGGAAACTATCATGGTTAATTCCTGATGAATTCGTCATAATGGGCTAACTGGCCTGTTTTCATTCTCATCGATCACCCTTCACTGGTGCTCCGCCAGTATATCCCGTTAGCGCAGGCGGGATTACCATACCATTTTCACCCATCAAAAAAAAAAAAGCATTAAATTCCCTTAGTCGCTCTTACAACACCAATGAGAAACGAAAAGAGTGGCCTATTCTATCTTGGGACAACACGGCTAATTACAAGGCCGTACTCCTTACCAATCCTTACCAATATTAGAAACGTAATATTGTAGTACCTTAACGGCTTAACCAATCAGGATATTTGGTATACACATAACGTAAGGCATGGAGAATCAATCGATCAATGAATATATTCTGGTCATGCAAAGTCGCGGGTAAAAGCTAGTACGAATTAAAACGTTGTACTTCTCATAGTAGACTTATGCCCATCGTTTGAGCTAGCCTCTTAGATCTTTTGATATTTAGATAATTTGAGTCTTAGATCTTTTAATACTTAGATATTCTGAGACGTGAACGTTTTGAGCCCTATGTTATATTGATTCTCTCGATCCTGTGTGGTCCCAGCATAGAGTGGACCGCCCCTTGCTTTCCCGTGCGTGTCGTAAGAGGCGACTAAGGCAACTTAATGTTTGAGGGATCGGCAGCAGCTTCCCACTTTAAACACCCAAAGGCCTAATTGCGGTTGACAACCCGGTTGCTTAGCGTGACAACCCGGTTGCTAAGCGTGACAACCCGGTTGCTTAGCGTGACAACTACTGCCAAAATTCCTGTAGAAGGCTTATGTTCAGCAGTGGACAGTCGACGGTTGAAATGATGATGATGATGTTATTTTGATTCTTATGTATTTCGAGTTTAAATGATAGTTAATCTTAGTTTATTTACTTCGAAATGAGCAGTTATTATTGCTTCGCAAAGATTTTTATTTTTTTATTACAACTGAGGTGGCAAACAAGCATAAGGCCCACCTGATGCTAAGCGGTTACCGTAGCCTATGAACGCTTGCAATACCAGAGGTATTACGCGCGCGTTGCTGACCTTGAAGAAACCTCTTTACCCCCCTTTTGAAAGAGTAGTCGCAATCTACAAAGGAGTAAACCCTATTGACTACAACAAAAAATATTAAAATTGTTTCAAAATTAGTGTCGTAATCGCGTAACATTACAAAAACTATAGACTATCTCGTAACACAGGGGGCAAACGAGCATGCGGCTCACCTGATGATAAGTGACTACCGCCGCTCATGAGTACTCGCATCTTCAGAATTGGGAAATCGCAGGTGTATTATAGGCCTGTTAAAAAGAAATATGCTCATTTCTTAACGGTTATGATGTTGTACCATTTCGGAAATACTGCTGCTGGAAGTTAATTCCAAAACCGTGGTTGTGCGTTGAAAAAACACCATGAAAAAACTCACAGTGGAAAATCGTCACTCGTCCGATTGATTGGGATGGGATTTTAGTTTGTGATGAATTAAGAACATTTTCCTTTTAAAAACATTAAGAAATTACTTAGATTTCTAACTGAAAGTAATGTCAAGTACATGATTTTGATTTAACCCTTTTTTGCATGTTTTTTTTATTGGTGAAATAAATCAAGGTGATATTTCAGAACATTGACAGAAGATTATTCAAAATTAAAGCAAAAATGGTTAAAAAAATAAATTTGACAGCTATGTTTTGTTTTTTTTTTGCAATGGAGATTATAAAGATATCCAGACACGATTAACTTAAAGTGAACTTGGTCTTTTATGTAATTTTTGAACATTCAATGTTATGACGGAAATTTCCAATATTATGCAAAGAAGAATTAGGCTTTGTTTTATCTATATATATTCATTATCATCATATCAGCCTTTAATTGTCCACTGCTGAACATATGCCTCTTCCTTGCGGAGTTCTGCCAGTAGTTGGCATGCTTGGCAAGCGGATTGGCAACCGCAGTTAGGCTTTGGAGATATTTTAAAAGGGATGCTGCTGCCTATACCCCGCCCTCTCTTAATCGCCTCTTACGACACCCACATGAAAGAAAGGGGTGACCTATTCCATGCTGGAACCACACGGTAACTATATATATATTGTACGCTTCTAATTGGAAAACACATTTCTTTTTCATGGAATGAGTTTACGTTTTATTTTAGATAGACGAATAAGAATCCACCTTTTCAATGTCTAAGTGAAAATAATGTTAAGTACCTACTTGAATTATTGATTTAAGCTTTATTTTGTGTATATATTTTTATTTGAAAACATAAATATTTTTTGTTATTGGAATCGTTCCTTGTTTCATTTTACACAGGAGACAAAATTGTAATCTAAAATTAAAATATTTGAAAACGAATCAAACAAAAATATGTGTAATACAATTTAATTTTTAAATTAAACTGAGTTAGAAATATTTTTAGACCAATAAATGTTTAAATTGAATCAAAATAATGTTCAAAGACCCGATTTATTTAAATGCAGATCATAAAAATTATATTAAATGCTTACGAAAAGTAATAATAGATACATAACCTGTTCGACGAGAGTTATGGACGTCATTAATTATTAAAAGAAATAAAACAAATAGGAATATAATTTTGATTGGCAAAAATTTGAATATTAAATTTCGTGTCGAAAAAAATTTTTTATCACCCAACTTACTGTCATTAGCCGTGTTTTTATTGAAATTAATAAAACTTGGAGACATAGCGGGATTAAATATTTTATTATCGCTACGTGTAATAAATATTAAAATACATATTTAATAGATTTTACTTGAGGAGTTTGCAATTTTTTTTTATGAATATTCGATTGAAAATTGTCAACATTTTATCTTACTAAAATAAAAAAAAAATGTACCTAGACGATGTTTGTACATGAGAGATATTTCAGAACATTACAGAGTACGAAAGCATATCACACTAATCCTTGGGAACAGCAACGCATGATGGTCATTGTAATTTTTTTTTAATAGATGCTAATAAAATGGTAATCCCACCTGCGCATACGCAGGCGGGGCATCAATGAGGGATGATAGGTGAGAACAAAAAAGGTAGGTCAGGTAATCCATCGTGATGTATACACCTGGAATGCAGCATAATAGTTTCCAGGAGGGACTACGTGGAGGTCGACTTGACAGGATATATTGCTAGCAATACCTTCCCCCCCCCCCTCCATGGTTATTGTACTATGGGTATCGCAGTGTATTCTGTGACGTTCGTGGTACTGTTTACGTCTATAAGTGATGGTTTCCTGTTTTCACCAAGTGGACCGTCAGCTTTTTTACTATTCTAAGTATTATAAAAAAAAAAAACTCTGGCTTTATGACGTAGATTTCAAGTAGAATCCATAAACACCTCTGACTATCTCATATGTTTATTGTAAATAACGAATTATAAACGAAATTAAGTCCAATGAATTTTACTTTACGTTGCCAACGGCGCCGGTTTCTTTTTAGTTTTTTGTCTGTGTAAATGTAACTAAGTGGACGTAGCTCTATAGTTTTATGGATATCGTTTCCTTTGCTGAATCGCTAGAAAATTAAATAGGAAACTAAATGAAGAGAATGCACTTCTATTTTTAAAAGTATTTTATGAAAAAAATGAGGTATTGCTCAATTCAATGATATTTTTTACCAGAATTACCAGAGGGAGACTTTGTACAAAAGTCGATTGCTTGGGTACCTCTGTCCCATTCGTGTTTCAACCGTGAAGCAGCTGTGTTTGCATGGCTGTGTTTCGGTTTGAAGGGGATGGGATATGGCGTGAATTTACTGGGTACAGAGGAATAACACCTGAGTCCTCAGGAATGGCAACGCATGATACCCTATCATGGGCGAAACAGTATACTCTGTTATGTCCATGGTACTGCTCATGTCTATACGCGACGGTTACCACTTTCCATCAGGTGGTCCGTCAGCTTGTTTGCCATTCTAAGTTGTATAAAAAAATTATTTGTGGGTGTTATACGATATTTTTAACTATATTTTGCTCATTGTTATAGTTTTTTTATAACTTGGCAAACAACCCACTTCATTGAGAGTGGTAATATGATGGTCATCATGGATGTTATGGAATATCATCATCATCATTTCAGCCGCTAACTGTCCACTGTTGGACTGAAGCCTTCCCCATAAGGGGAGTTTTACCAGTAGTTATAGTATAGTAGTAGTTAGTAGCTCATGTCTACAGGCGACGGTTACCACATTCCATCAGATGGGCCGTCAGCTTGTTTGCCATTCTGAGTTGTATAAAAAAAAGTTGCTACGCTTGGCAGGCGGGTTGGCAACCGCAGTTAGGCTTTTAGAGATATTTTAAAGAGAACGCTGCTACCCATCCCTCTACTATTAAGTTCCTTAAGTCTCATCTTCCATGTACAGACAGTGACTAATTACGATTTTATTATATGTATTGATTGATACGACAATATTAATTATACTTTGTCACCATCCCGCCAAATACTAGTACATTAAATACTACATGTTAACTTAGCCATCACTTAAATCGTCCTAGACAACCTTGCGAAGGTTAAGTTAACTGAACGTTCACGCTTGATAAATATATCGTCGCTATCAGGACATTGAGAACATGAATACAATGGTTTATTCATAATAGTGATATCTAATTTATTTATTAACCTATTCACTAGCTAGTACCAATGTTATACATTTTTACATACATTATTATTACGTAGGTCATAAAAGGTATGTATTGTCAAAATTTAGTCCTTCAAGAAAAGAGCATATTCCTTTTTGAAAGGCCGGCAGTACACCTGCAATGCCGTTGGTGTTGTGGGTGATCATGGGTGGCGGTAGTCACTTACCATCAGGTGAGCCGCATACTCGTTTGCCATCTATGTTGTAAAGAAATTTAGTATTTCTAATTGTTGTGGTTTCGGTTTTTTTTTAATGGATGATAATGGAATGTTAACCCCGCCTGCACTATCGATGTACACTGGCGGGGCACCAGTGAGGGATGATAAGTGAAAATGAAAGAGCAGGTTAGTTAGCCCGTCGTTATAAATACACCTGGAATTCAGCACGATGGTTTCCAGGAGGGCCCACGTGGAGATCTACCTGATAGGGTATAAATCTAGCAATGCAACTGGTACTCCGAAATACTAACAATCCCTCCTCCTCTAATGGTTTCGGTTGTGCGTTGATGAGCTAGTCAATCAGGACTTTTCTCTTTATAATATAACTAACTATTACCCGTGACTTCGTCCACGATGCCGCAATAGGGTTACACCGATAAAAAGTAGCCTATATCCTTCTCCATCCTATATAGTAGATTAATAATATTAATAAGGATATAGACAATAATTATAATTGTACAAAAATAAATAGCTAAATACAAATAATAATAATATTTATTTATTCAGACAACATAAGGTCCATTTTGTTAGTTATAATTTATTTAACTTATGTTAGTAAATGAGCGGTCAAGACACTCTTACATTGATAATCTGTCTCACCGAATATTAAATAAATACAGATAAAAACTTCTATGCAACCCTTACCGCTTCCCATTAGATTTGTCTTTCTAAATTTCATAAAAAAATATATGTACAGTAGGTAAGTCATAATAATAAATTCTTCGCCTGTGTTAAGGTTAAGATGTACAGATAAAAAAATCCAAACTGTTTCCAAATTTGAACAAAAATATAATAAAATTTATACCCATACATAGGTTATAGTTAATTTAGATCACAGAAGAACATTAAGATCAGAAACAAAATAAATCACTCTACTACACTATACCTGACTTTAATAGTACTGATTGCTAGGGTGGCCAACTTTTCGTTGCAATAGATGTACAAAAACAAACAATATTTTTATGTAAGAGAAAATAATAATATAAATTTAAATGTAATATTTTTATATGATAGGAAAACTTTTAACTTTTAGTTACATTACTTAGGGTAATAATATACGTAGGATAACATTTTATCCAGTTTACGCAATCAAATTCAGTTTATAGCTGGTAAAATACATTTCACATAATAATTGCCTTAGTTTTCTTATTACTTTAAAAATAAAATAATGTACAGATTAAAAAATTATTGCATTATTTAAGTGTTCCTAACCTGAGAATCGATCCTTGAAAAGTTTTCAAAAAATTCTAAGCTCATTCGTGGTGTCTCCAAAAATTTCTCCTACATAATATTAGTTTTTACTTTCAATTTCGTCCGCGTAACTGGGATATATCATTTGACTGAGATAAAAAGAAGCCTATATCTTCTATCTCAAACAACATATGCATAACCGAATATCATAAGGATTGGTAAAATGAGCATGTTATTTAAAGAGATACCTCTTTACGTAACAAACTCATTTTCACATTTATAATACATATAAGTTACTTTTCAGAGATTAACAATGAACCAAATGTATTTCATAATTTTATCCTAGTCTCCGAAAAACTAATTAAATTGGTCACCCTACAATAGTAAGACACCGTATATCTGTACAAGTACCGTATACATCACACCCTGTACTATAAACAAGGCTTGCATGTCTGAGGGCATCTGGAAGGCGTCCAGAAACTCCATTCAGCTAGTTGTACTTGAATTAATCAATTGTTTTAATCCACTCGTGAAGGCAGCTGTTGACCGCTCGCTAACTCGCCGGGTGCGGTTATTGTGTATAAGAGACAGCGGATTCATTAACTGAAAGCAAAACTCTATTTCTCTATACGACCGGCTCTACAGCAACCAATTAAAATAATTAAGTTTTAATCATCGTTTTAATATAATGCTATATGTATAGTGACATACATACTATTATATAATCATTGGTAACATCATCAGTTAGATTTTGACCCCGACTCTATCATGCGGGTAAAGTTAAAATTCAGTTTATAGAATTATACTTTTGAAATATTACATATATATCAAATTTCCATATTACGATGATTGATTTTAAGATGCAAAGAATTTTTATCGGACGATCGCAGCGCGCCTCATCGAGGTTACTGGTGACCCAAGAGCTGGTAGCTACTTTGCCCAAAAGATAAGTTTGATAATCCAAAGAGGTAATGCTGCCAGTATCTTGGGTACGCTGCCTCGGTGTGGTGCGTTGGGAGATTACTTTTAATTGTTATTAGTATTTAAGGAATTTTGTAAAAAAAAAAGAATTATATTTGTATTAGATATTACGATTGGTTGAGCCGTTAAAGTACGAAGAATTAATAGATGATCAAATTCACTTTCACATTTATAAATATAAATAATAATAGATATAAGAATGTAAAAGTGTTCGGTATATATGTAGTATTTGGTCTCTCAAAGAACATACGCCACTTTTTGTTCTTATTAAGAATAGAAGAGTTGATAAGGCCATTCATTATTAGTATTCAAACAGTGTAAAATGGACTGTCCCATCCTAAAATATTGGACGGGATAGGTTATCAGTGCAAGAGCGTCATGACTGCTCATTTACTGACATAGGTTAAAGAAATTTGTAACTAACAAAATGAGCCTTAAATTAAATAAATATTAATTATTATTATTGTAACGTCACATATTAATTTCTAAATCGGAATTCGCAATGTACCAGTTCGCTCGGCGAGATGTTTCACGCTCCCGCGAATGCTCTATTAACAAACTATGACCCTAGTCGTCGACAAGATCTATTTATTGTTGTAGCACGTGTTACTTTATTTGACATAAATTGCATACTGAATGCCTCGTTAGTTGAGACCGTTCCGTTCTTTGATCCGCAGAATTTTGAACGCTCCGGATCGGCTAGGATTGTTGCCGCCATTATTCTCGTAAATAAGGATTATGGTGTTATATGTGAAGTAAAATGGGGCCCATTTGACAAAATTATTTATATTGTGGTATAACTTTGTATAACAGGAAGTAGATAAATATGTTTTTGATTTTTTTTAGCTTTAGACAATTATAATAATGATTATTGTACTAATAATATTAAAGATTGTCTGGAAGAGATTGCTTAAGCGATAAGACCATAATATAATATATATTATACTTCATATATGTAATATGTACACATATATATATATATATATATATATATATATATATTTATTTATTTATTTATTTATTTATTTGGGCACAGCAACAGTATTACAATTCACATTAAATTAAATATAATGAATTTTATAATTAATTGTTTTAAAATTGTATACCATTAATTGCTACGCACAGCGTTAGCTTATACTAGATTCAACACTATATATAATAACTATAGAAAATGAGAACAATTATATATTAAACTCAGACACTTCTTTTGCCATTTTAAGAAAAGAATTTAAATTATAAGCAAAAATGTCCAATTCATTACAATTATTGTACAATCTGCACATACGGAAGAGAGGATCATTAAAAGTTACATTGTTATTACAATAAGGTACATGAAATAATTTTAATATTCTCTTATTACCTTCTGTTTTAAACGGAACATGGCCTAATAGATCGATAGCATCCCACTTTGCGTTTATAATTTTATATAGCGTGTTCAAATCTTGGATTGAACGTCTAGATTTTAACGTAGTAATACCAAAAAAATTTAGTCGACTTTCATATGTAGATAGCTTACGTCTCATGCCAAGCTTTGAACTTAAATTACGAAGGAAGCGCCGCTGAACAGCTTCCAATCTATCAATATGAGTGCTATATTGGGGAGACCATATGACAGCATTATACTCTAAAACTGCTCGAACAAGCGCAAAATAAAGGATTAATATACTAATTGGATATATATATATATATATATATATATATATATATATATATATATATATATATGTTACTGTAAAAACCTATACATTGATGAATCTTAGGTTTAATTAGTAAATCTTAGGATTTCCCAACAAAAGTCGATTGCTTGGGTACCTCTGTCCCATTCGTGTTTCAACCGTAAAGCAGTTGTGTTTGCATGGCTGTGTTTCGGTTTGGAAGGTGGGATATGGTGTGAATTTACTGGGTACGGAGGAATAACACCTGAGTCCTCAGGAATGGCAACGCGTGGGGAGTATCATGGGCAAAATAGTATATGTTATGTCCATGATACTGCTCATGTCTATAGGCGACGGTTACCATTGTCCATCAGGTGGGAAGTCAGCTTGTTTGCTATTCTAAGTTGTATAAAAAAAATTAAGAGTTGGCAAATGTAAGGATTTTATGATAGAAAATAATTTTATGGGCTTTCACCAAATCAAACCGTAACGTTTCTTATCACGAACACCGCGCACGAAACGTGTCTAAATATTATGTCTGTTACTTGCGGTAAATCTAAACTTTTCTATATCAACATCAGAAGTGTGGTAAATATAAAAAAAAATAGACATAGTTGTATTAATATTAAAATAGACATTATCTTATTAATATTAAGGATTTTTTTTAAACAAAACATTTATGATCACTAACTCATATTGGCCAATCCTAAGATTTATTAGTTAAATTTAAGATTTGTCAATGTTCAGGCTTTTACAGTAACATTAATTATTTCTACAACTTTTCAAATATTATTATATTTATATTTGAATATATAGATACTGTACCTACAATATATAGATATTGATATATAAGTATATTACCCATCTCTAATAAAAAGTAATCATCAAAACAGTTTCACTTTTGACAAAAATATCCTTTACAATAAGACTAAAACGCAGACGGATTGAAAACCTCTTTCATCGGCTAAAAATAAAGTTCCACTAGAGATAGTGCAGTAATAAACGTTCATATAGGTTCCGTACACCACCCAGGGGTTTAATTAAATGTGTTACTTACGTTTATTATTTCACCTCTGTAAGAAAGCGAACAAAATAATTAATATTGCGTGTTCCATACGAGTCCAGAATTGGCAATATAACATTTCATTTACAAGGACTAGTTATATTTAAAGATATTTTATGTAATTTTTTTTAGGGCTATTTTACTAAACTAGGACTTTTTTGCGTAAGTTCATATTTCTAATTAGTTGATTAGAATTATTGTGTATAATTTCGCTACCATTAGTATGTGTGCGACTGCCAACACTAAGAAAAATTTCTATAATCTGCCATATTAGCCATCAATCTCTGACCGCTATTCAGTCCACGCACGTTTTGCGATACATGTTTTACTTCTCTTTTGACCTCTGAGGTTAGATTCTCTTCTGAGGTCAGAAAGAAAAAAAAATGTTAGCACACTTGATACGACACGCCGAACTTATGAACTTTATAATCGAAGGTAACATAGAGGGAAAGAGGGGAAGAGGTATACTAATATTATAAATTTAAAACAGAGTTTGTTTATTTGTTGCCTCTCGACGCTTTGACGGTTTAATTAAATGATATGAAATTTGGTACACACTTACTATTTGGGATGGAGGACTTAGGCTACTTTTTATCTCGGTCGATTAACATATTTCTGTCACGTGGACGAAGTCGCGGGTTAAAAGCTAATAATAATATAATTATCAAATAATAAGTTTAGTAACAAATGTATTATAAGTTATTGTTTATAGTAATTGTAATATTTTCAAATTCGTATCATCATCATCATCATATCAGGCTTTAGCTGTCCACTGCTGAACTAAACCCTCCTCTTGGTTTTGACAGTAGTTGGCAAGCTTGGTAAGCGGATTGGCAACAGCAGTTAAGCTTTGAAGATATTTTAAGAGGGACGCTGCTGCTCAACCCTCGCTGTTCCTTAGTCGTCTTTTACGACACACGGAAAAGGAAAGAGTGGCCTATTCTATGCCGAGCCCAAACGGCAAATTTGTATGCTTCACCTATAACAGGAATATCGCTGTTTTTTATATATAACTTACATATGTTTATATAAAAAATGAAAGAAATAGTAAGTATTAAGATATTTATAATCTAAGTATATGTAAGTGTTATGGTTTATTGAAATAAATTTTCATTCATTCATTCATTTTTATATGGAAACAGTGCTAATATTTTGGAGGGGTTTAGATTTGGAGATTATGATATCAGATCAGCAATATGAATACAGATATATGCATTCAGTCCGTGATAACAGTCCGCATTTTATCTTATCTACCTAACTTTCCGTTCACCACGTATTTATATCACATTCAGACATATCTTTGTTCATTTAACTTTGTGATGACCTTGGCGATGTAGCAGTATAGCTACGATTGCAATCGATTTATTTTCTACGGAACAAACTTTAAAATTGTTTTATGCAAATATAGTAAGTACACATTCGAAGAAACGAAGCTGAAACAATAAGCAGGGAAATGGAGTCACTGTTTCCTCTAAGATATATAAGAGACACTCTGAATTATGGCAACTGTATGCGTAATCTGCATGCATAAAATAACAATATAAACTTAATCCCAACTCAAGACGACCCGGGTATTAGTTAGGATGTAGTTAAATTTGTTTTAAAGTTTCTTTTTTATATTTAAATGACTATTAAACAACTAATAAATACTATCTTGATACATAAGAAAGCGGTGATGGGAGGGGGGGGGGGATTGTAATGGGTGTGCCCGTCTAGTACATATTTGTAGCAGTACATGGTATATTGTGTGTATGTCTCGGCATAGAATAGGCTTAGCTATATCCTTTCCCGTAGGCGTCGTAAGCGACTAAGGGAGCTAATTGTGAAGGGATGTGCAGTAGTCTTTGTCTTAAAACATCATCACAAGCTAAAATGCGGTTGGTAATCCGCCTGCCAAGCATAGCAACTAATAGCAAAACCCCTCTACTCAATGATGAGACCCTCATTGGTTTACCTACTTCTAAAATCCACACGTCCAAAGCAATGGGTAGAAAGCTAGTAATTTAATATTATATTAAAAGTTGTTAGAAAAAAGCCAGTTATGTTTATTTATTTTAAACGATCATAAGAATATATAGCCAATAAAAATATTGTACATAACACATTCTGATTAAATAACATAGCAACACTCGGTATGTACTTTGAATAACTAAATGTAACGTCAGAAGTACTGGCACGAGTTGCCTTACTCGACCAATTTACTACATCTGCAAGATTTAAATCTTTTAAGTGTAGTCTGCACAATACGTTTTAAAATTGTAGCCAATCTCGCATATTCCCTAAAAAAATATTGAAATATTGCTTAATCTTGGGTATGACAGGTATACTAACATCTGTATATACATAGTAAAATTGTAGATAACTAGACGATTTACAGACATACATACATACATGTATATATGATAGGAGTTATTGAAGACAAATTGATTTGAGGGATCTTAATAAAAACAATAGAAACCAAAATAATAATTTTTAGAAATATTGTCTGTGTATTTTTATGTTCGTCTCAGCATCACGCAAAAACTGCTACATCAAATTAAATGTGGTTTTCATAATTGTGTGTCTGAAGGTCTATCTGGTGTATGTTTTATCTATATACACCATCTAGAACTGGTTTACTTCATTGGTTCTCCAACTTTTGAAACCACGTGAACGAAGTTTTTTTTTATACAACTTAGAATGGCAAACAAGCTGATGACCCTCCTGATGGAAAGTGGTAACCGTCACCTATAGACACGAGCAGTACCATGGACATAACAGAGTATATTGTTTCGTCCATGATACCCCCCATGCATTGCCATTCCTGAGGACTCAGGTGTTATTTCTCTGTACCCAGTAAATTCACGCCATATCCCACCCTTTAAACCGAAACACAGCCATGCAAACACAGCTGCTTCACCGTTGAAACACGAATGGTACACAGGTACCCAAGCAATCGACTTTTGTACAAAGTCTCCCTCTGGCTAACTAGTAGCTAGTTAAAAGTAGTATATAATAAAATAAGTGGATAATGATGGAAAGTTAATACCGCCTACGCTGTCGGTATACTCTAATGAGGCATCATTAATAAAGTCATCAGGCATTAACCACAGTTAAGTTAGGGTACGTTCCTTATGGTAGTCTTATGGGGGAGGCATAAGGTCAGCAATAAACAGATAATGGCTACGATAATCATTAAGCACAGTGATTTGATTTTCCAGGGGGAACCAGTGAGATTACTAGCCTAGTCTACATTATTGGCATTCCGTGATGTGTGTAACCGTATTATATATATATATATATATATATATATATATATATATATATATATATATATATTCGTTTATATATGTAATTTTAGTATGTATGTATATCAATAATTAGTTGTACCGCATTCAAGTATTCTGACACTTCCCTATGGTTGACTGGGAGAGAATGTTTTTAGCATTAAGTCCAACAGAACACATATTTGTACTAATGAATATATAAATAAATAAAAATAAATCGTTGAACCACTAAGGCGTTAAGAGTTAATAACAAAACAAACAAACTCACTTTCATATTAGCATGGTAAAGACAGTAATGATTATTTTTTTTTATGGGTGAAAATAGATGGGGAACCCCGCCCGCGCTAACGGGATACGCTGGCGGAGCACCAGTGAAGGGTGATAGATGAGAATGAAAACAGGCCAGTTAGCCCATCATGATGAATTCATCAGGAAATAAACATGATAGTTTCCAGGAAGAACCGTGAGGAGGTCGACCTGGTTGGGTATATTGCTAGTAATGGGATTCTCAGTCTCCATTACTAACAATTCCTTTCCCCCATCAGTAAGGATTCACCATATTAGCCATTAACTATCCACTGCTGAACATAAGCCTCCCTCTATTAGGGAATTTTGCCAGTAGTTGCCGCTCTTGGCAGGCGGATTGGCAACCGTATTTAACGGTGATGTTTAAGAAATGTTACCCATCATTCGAATATTAAACCCTTAGTCGCCTTTTAGTGATACCCACGGAAAAGAAAGACCCATTCTATGCCGGGACCACACGGCGAGTAAAGATTAGTAACGATAAAATTGTATTTGAATAGTTCGTCCGTTCTGCGTCCTTTAAACTGACGTCAGAAATGTTATCAGTATTGACCCATAGTGTGAGAAGTATGTTGATAAAGACAAACAACATATTGCTTATTGCGTTATTTATATGTATATCAAATGATAATACCATTTAATTTTGTCTCGGCCTCGAATGATATTCGTATTGAAAGAATACTCAACAAATATAGGTACTTGATAAAAAAAAAACTACCAATTATTAATACTTTTTTTTTTTACTTATTTATTAATAGTTTTTTTTTTATTAAGGTTTTTCCGTAACCGTGTGGTCCTGGCATAGAATAGGCCACACCTTCCATTCCATTGAAGAATTTCTATAATTTAGTATACTCTGTTATGTCCATGGTACTGCTCATGTCTATAGGCGACGGTTACTACTTTCCATCAGGTGGGCTGTCAGCTTGTTTGCCATTCTAAGTTGTATAAAAAAAACCCAAAAGTTATAATATATGGTCAAAGCATATAAATAAGAGAACCAGATCATTTTGCATATTTTATAAATGTGAAACTTTATAAAGTTTTATTATTATTATATCAGTTATGAACTGTCCACTGCTGGACATAGGTTTAGGTGTTGTCAATAATTGTCACCCTTGGCAGGCGGGTCGGCACCGCAGGTAGGCTTTGGTGATGTTTTAAGAGGGACACTGCTCCCAATTCCTTGACCATTAAATTCCCTTAATCGCCTCATACGACACCCATGGGACAGGAAGTGGTGGCTTCTTCTATGCCAAGATCACACGGCATTATAAAGTTATTATTATTGAATAGATATTTAGTCTTTTTTTAATTATTTAAATATAATTTGCTTAAACCAAAGTGTAAATTAAATAAATCAACCATGTTCTACATTGACACATAATTTACATTTTGTCCAAACACACGCAGGCAAAACCGCTATAAAACTAACAGAATAGTTAATTAGTTGATAGCTTATTCTAATGTAATGAAGGATTTTCGTAACTTTGCCGACACGTGCTTTATACCCCGATTAGCCTCGGCCCAAAAGTCGTTACACCGTGAAATCAAAGTAGCAAAATCAGAAAGTGAATTCGCTACACCTTTATCCGGCTTTAGTTTAGTTTAGAAGTGATCCGGGAATGTACGGATCAATGGTCTTCAATACAGATCACAAAACTATTGGGCCCTGACGGCCTATTAGGGATACTTTTGGAGGAATACAGGGGTTCAGTTTGGTCTGAAATATCTATTTAAAGGAACCTACTTCGTAAGCATTCAGGAGATATTGTGTCCGAATGAGACAGTTCGAAAAATAGTCATTTATACCAAAAAATTACAGATGTGTAGCAAGGGAAAATTGCACGTATTTACAACGTTGCATAAAATTAATTAATTCATTAAAAAGTATGTGAAATTTTATACTCTGTTACGTCTATGACACTGTTCGTGTCTCTAAGCGATGGTTACCACTTTCCATTAGGTGCATTGCCAGTTTGTTTGACTTTCTAAGTTGAATAAAAAAAACTTTCGGATCTAAGTTGCACATGTTTTTATATTAAAAAAAAAAAGTATTTTTATGCAACTTGGAATAGCAAATAAGCTGACGACCCATGGGAACCGTCGCCTATAGATATGAACCATTTAAATTACAAAATTTCTTTACTTCTAACAATACTACGAACTATGAAAAAATTTTGTTTCTATTCTATACTTCGTTAACAAGTTTCCAAACTAAATTACCCAAAATTCTTCACAATTTTATCTCCACACACTTCTCAACAATTGTATTTCTTCAATTTTCTTCCACGCATTTTTTTTAACTTAAAATTGAAAAAAAAAAGTAAAATACTCAATCTAGCAAAGCTGTACTTATTCGCTCTTTTAAAGCCGTATCAGAGGTTACATTTGTCTCGATTCGTGCAATCGATCCCTCCTTTTTACAGTCGGTTAAAGGCGGCATTCCCGTCACTGTAATAAAGAGGCTCATGTCGTACTGTAAAATTAAGTACTACATATAAGTAATATAAGGTGCACAATGCAGTGATTATGAGCTAAGGTACCATAATGACTCCGGACGCTGACCTTGAAGTATGTATTACAGTACTCAGTTCAAGTGCACAGAACTGGTTTTGAGACGACCAGAGATTATCATTTCTGTCAACAATATATTTCTATATACTTTTTAATAATAATAATATACAATAATGTTTGTGTAAAATATTTATTTATTTATTTTACACTATATTGCACCATTTATAGAATAGTAAATATATTTACATAAAAATACCTTTTGTAAATGTCCATCCTAGTAATCTGTATTAATATTAGAAAGAAGACATATTAGTTTGTTCATTTGTAATGGATAAACTCAAAAATTACTCTACTGATTTTAATAATTATTTCACCTATAAAAAGTTACTTACCGGCGAGTAACATTACATAATTATAACTAATATAATAAATATGAAAGTGAGTTTGTTTGTTTGTTACTTATTAACGCCTAAACGGCTTATTCATTTACTATGAAATTTAGTATACACGTACTATATGGAATAGAGAAGGTACTTTACTACTTTTTATCTCGCTTAGTGAATATAATCTGGTCACGTGGACAAAGTCGCGGGTAAAGGCTGTATATTATTTTCGAAAATTTTATCTACCCGTTCGAAGCAGGGCTGGATCGGTTTACTGGTGATATTATACATGTGAAAGTTTGTTAAAATGCTAAGAAATGTACTCTTTAATTACGCTTATGTATGCAATTATAGATGTAATTTCACACATAGTACATTTAAATAAATACACGTAATATTAACAGAGATTTAAAAGAGTAATTGTTGAGTTTCTCGGGAGCTCTTCTCAACAGATAACAACTTTCCGAATCTTGCATTCATAGAAAAATTACTATTTAAAAATGCTTCTAAACAAGTCTATTTGAATAAAGATGATTTGAATTTTTAATTTGAAATTGATAGAAATATATAAAATTTGGTATATGAACACAATTTGTGTGTATACAACACAAACAATTTGTGTGAATTGAAAAGTACACGAACTGACACAGATCCATTCGATTCTTAAAATCAAACCTACTCACATTATATAGTTCAGTTCAGACGGTTTAGTTGCGAATTTATAAATTTATTTATCAAGCAATCCAAATTAATTTGTACAAATTGAGCAAATTGAGCTGAGTACTGTCATTAAGCACCTTTATTACACACATGCATAGGGGGAAAGGGATCGTTAGTAATGGAGACTGAGAATCCCATTACTAGCAATATACCCAACCAGGTCGACCTCCTCGCGGTTCCCCCTAGAAATTATCATGGTTAATTCCTGATGAATTCATCATGATGGGCTAACTGGCCTGTTTTCATTCTCGTCTATCACCCTTCACTGGTGCTCCACCGGCGTATCTCGTTAGCGCAGGCGAAGTTACATACCATTTTCACCCATCAAAAATAAATACACATGCATTCGCACACGCACACGACTACACGCACACACACGTACATGCAACTGCTTCATTGCTACGTCGATCTCCACGCGATTCCCCCTAGAATACCGTCGTAGTTAGTAAATGTTGAATTCATCACGATGGGCTAAATGACTTGCTTCATCCTACCTATTACCGTTAACTGGTGCCCCAAAAAGGTATACCAATAGATGAGGTCACTATTTCAATCTTACCCATTAAAAAACTATAATCTGATTTTGATGACTCTTTTTAACGTCGACACGCAAACATTTATAACATTGATTTGATTAAAAAGCTAAAATATGAGAAATAAACCTTTATCCGTCCTTTAACTCTCTTCAGTTTCGAACCGGAGTCGAATAGAATATAATTTCAATTCCAAATTATATTTCTTACAGATATACATAGATAGAGAATACAATAGGTATTATTCTTTATCTATGGTCAAACATTAAATACTATGTAAGAATAAGAAAATAACCTCGAGAAAATTGGCGCGGAAATATCATAAAACTGAAGTAACAATGGGGCAATAGACCGTATGTTTGCCTATCGAACCCTTTCAAGGGTCCAGCCAGTGAGAAAAAGGCTGAATCATCTCATTCGCAACACATCGCCTCTACTTAATATCAAAGTTTTTATGTACACGACTCTGCATAGATTATGACATTTGAAACATAGATGCGACATTTTGTTAACCCTGATTATATGCCTATAAGAAAAAGTTGGCTAAAGTGCTATTATATGATGCAATATTTTCATAGTTTTGGAACTTTTTTCAAAGTTCTTTTTTCAATTGATAGGGATAATATCCATCTTATAAAAATAATTTAATTACTATTTTGTGGAATAAAATCTTAAATTTTATGTAAAGTAAGTTTAATTGAAGAAGAGTATGTAACTAGATAACATATTTACTAAAATATATAAGGATAAGCTGTGCCCATGACTTCACTCGATATCCTGAGTTCTAAGTTAGGATATAACTTATCCGTGTACTAAATTCCGTTTAAATCCGTTCAGAAGTTTTTGCGTGAAAAAGGAACAAACATCCATCCATGCATATAATAACATGATCCTAAGATGAGCATCCTATTTCGCTCATTATTTTTGAAATACATATAGAGAAATAAAAAAGATTTAATTTTTTTTATTAACTTTATTGAAAACAACTTGTCGATAAATTTGCCAATTTACTATAAAATATTATCAATCGTGTGATGACCTCTGAGAGCCACATGTGAATAGGAAAATGAAAAATACTTCAATGTCGCTTCTGACATTTTATTTTGGGCGGTCGGCAACCAGTTTTTTGTTAGCATCGGATAGCATTCAGAGGATTTTTTGCCGACGTCATTAGGCATTGTGGCCGCTTTAATTATTGTGTAGACGAGATCCGATGTATATCTTACGATTACAAAGTCTCCATCTAAGAATTTGAGGGTATCTACATCTTATTTATTTAGATTTTTCTGTTATTCCGAATTGAAACTGTTTTTTTTATTAGAACAAAACTATTAAAGTTCAAACGGATTATTTTAATAGATAAAATGGAATGGTAACCCTGCCTATGCTATTGGTTTATATTATTGGGGAATCAGCGAAAAATGAGGATCTTAGCGATAAATCCAATAAATTCACCAGGAATTAACCTCGACGATATTTAAAGAGGACCGCATGGTTGAACTGATAGGACATATTGCTTATTACGGGGATGCACTACTCCCTATTATTATTAGAGGCCCTCGCCTCTCATTATATAAATGGATTGTATTCAATCTTCAATGTTAGAAAAAAGAGAATATGGGAATAGCGATCCTATTGCCAGTATAATACACTTTTAATTCGACCTGCTTCTGAAACCTAATGAATCTAGTACCATGGGTCAACTGATGTGACTTCATCCCTCACTGGTGTCCTGCCAATGCAGCATACTAAAAACGTAAGCTGGGTTACTATTCCATTTTCATCCCATAAAAAGGATGAATGTTCAATAAGCCTAAGTAATTCGTACAACAATAAGTAGCTAGTATCTACCACATACCACATCGTTCTAAACTCAGTGAAATAAATTTCAATTTTCCGTTCTATATATAACAATTGCACTAGAGGTTGTTTGCTGCACTCTCGAGCCATCCTGCGACCTAGATTCTTAGATAAAAATGGCCCCAGTATTTACCTTGGGGCTAGACCACTGAGCGCGATGGGTTATTGCTGAAAACAATTTTGTTGGACTTGAAGTGTTATTTATTTACTATCTTTTTCCCGCGATTTTTCCCGCGTGAATCAGAATGAAACACATCCATGTATTAAATTTGGATATAGCCTACCAATGTATTTAATTTCATTAATTTCCGTTTAGACGTTTAAGGGTGATTGAGTAACAAACATCTAAATACTAATGCCCTTAATTAATGAAAACTAAAACCTTCTAGAAGTCTATTTTAACTATTACACTGTTTAATCATTTCCTTTCAAATTCGGAATTAAACGAAAGAGACAACACAGTTCAATAGTTATATTTTTTTGGAACACAGGGGGCAAACGAGCATGTGGCTCACATGATGGTAAGTGATTACCGCTGCCCTTGAGTACCCGCAATATCAGAGGCAATGCAGGTGTGTTTCTCGGCATTTTAAATAGGAATATGCTATTTACTGTACCTATGTTTACGCAAATAAATTATTAAGTAATACAATAGCTCAAAAAAAGAAAGGAATCGCTAAATAGCGGGCGTAAGTAATCAACCATAATGTTTATATGTTTTGTGTAAAATCTACAATATTGGTGACAGATGTGAGTTAGTTGTACAATTTTTGTTATGCACATAATTTTAATTAGATATTATGTTCTGAAGAATTGTTCGGGCTCATACCACGAAATAAAGTTTCATCCGAAACATCTGGATGAGTGGCGGTCCTCCACCGTGCGTTTTCCAAAACACTTTCTTCCACGCACAACCACGCTTTGAAATCAACTTTCAGGAAATATTGCTGATTTTCGAACAGATACGACATCGTAACCTTCAAGAGAAGAGCATATTCCTTTTTAAAAAGCCGGCAGCATATTTGCAATTCCTCTGGTATTGCGGGTACTCACGTGCGACGGCAGTTAATAACATGTGATCCACATGTTCGTTTGCCCCTCTGTTATAAAAATATATTATATAAGTAGTCATACAATAAATATGTTGTAAAAGAAAAATTAAAGTGCATGTCATTAATTTGCACGTAGATTAGTTTGTTTATGGCAGCCAATGTGTTACTATACTGAGTGATGATAATATTATATTATCTCCATAATCATATCTTATTTCTAAGCTACCTAGATACTTGCATGAGTTACTTGCCTAGACATTTGTATGTCTCGGCTTCACTACAGTGCAGTTTTTAGAAATTTCTCAATCAAAAGAATTTAATACTTATAAAAAGAAATTAAAATAAGTAAAACTCGCATAATAATAATCGCTCAATAAGTAAAAGTCTAATCATTTGGCTTTTTTTTAATGGGTGATAATGGAATGGTAACCTCACCCCCGCTATCGGTATACACCGGCGGGGCACCAGTGAAGGGTGATAGGTGAGGATGAAGCAAGTCAGTTAGCTCACCGTAACGAATTCAACAAGAATTGTTCACGATGGTTTCCAGGGGGAACCACGTGGAGGTCGACCTAATAAGGCATATTGCTAGCAATGGGGCTGTCAAAATCCATTGCTAACAATCCCTTTCCCCCAATCAATTGGGGTTAGAAACTTAAAATTCTGAATATAGGGTCCAAATGATTTCCAGAAATTCATGCAAATCCGGAACAAAACTTCCATGGTCGGATTAGAGTATGAAAATATGAATATGTATTTAGTATGTACAAAAATTAGGTTAGATTAAAAAATATTTTTGTATGTTCTTAATTTAAATATATGACGCCAACTTATTCTATGATGACGTTTTAATTAGTATTTTAATTATTAACTTTTTCATTATTTACTATAGTTTTTCTTAAAATAATAATATTTTAGACAATTTTTTTAAATATTTAAAATTCAATTAAGACTGTCAACTTATTCTCTATGCAGAAGTTTCCAGACGTTGTAGTATGACGCGTTAATAAAAAAAACAGTTTTACCTTTTGGCGGGAAACCATTATTGCACTCTAGAATTATCAAGGTTGTATGTAGATTCATTTATTATCACTTTATAGTAAATCAATGATAAATAAATGACACGAAGCATAAATGAATGCATTGTGCCTCTTGATTGTATCCTTTTACGACGCCTTGATCATTTGTTACATCTACCTTTTGTAGTGATGTCATTCGCGTAGTGTTGTCAAGATACCATAGACTACAAATGAATGCTCGCGTCAAATTTATAGCTATGGTTCAATGTGGGTTCAATTAAAAGGTACTTAAAGGTATGAACTAAGGATTATAGTTTAAAAAAAATATTTCTGTGTTATAATAATACTGATGATTGTTGATATTTTTTTATGGAATCGGAAGAAGTGATTGCTGGAATTTTTGATTGTTATTGCATACCTACTAGGCTTTGTCCTCAACTTAGTACGCATTGGTTTTGTATTTAACTACTTCTAAATAATGTGTCGAATTAAAAAAACACCAGACCATTAGACCTTTAGAAATACAACCGGTAAAATTGCATTCAATTCGAAGATACAAATTGCAAATAGACAATAATTTTTAAAACTTACTGTTATGGTTTGTTTTTTTTTTTTTATGGGTGAAAATGGTATGGTAACCCCGCTTGCGCTAACGGGATACGCTGACGGAGCACCAGTGAAAGGTGATAGATGAGAATGAAAACAGGCCAGTTAGCCCATTATGATGAATTCATCAGGAATTAACCATGATAGTTTCCAGGGAGAATCGCGAGGAGGTCGACCTGGTTGGGTATATTTCTAGCAATGGGGTTCTCAGTCTCCATTACTAACAATCCCTTTCCCCCCGTTGGTGGTGCTTTATGGTTTATGTTGCCCTTATTATAACCCCTGTATCAGTTTTTCTTAAATATCTCTTATGTACCGGTATTATTGTACCAGTCATTAATTGTTCACTGCTGAAAATAGCCTCACCCATAAGGAGGATTTTGCCATTAGTTGCCACGCTTGGCAGGCAAGGTTGGCAACTGCAGTTCTACATTAGTATATACCTACAACTTTATTATATTAAGGGAATATTAAATGTTACATTAAAAATCCACTTACAAATTTCATAATGGCTGGTTAAGCTATTAAAGCGCTAAGAGGCCATTATTAGCATACAAACAAACATACTGACATTCACATCTATTATATTAGTAAAGATTATATGTATTTCGCGTCCTTTTTTTTGTTTTCAACTAAATTCGCAACTATAGTTCAATGTACTAGCTCTTGCTGCGGGCTCTTCATTCTTTTACTCCAAATTCACCTTTACAAAACCATTTAGATGCGACCCTTGACTATCCGTTGAATATCGATAACGGTCGAATAGTTTTTGCGTTAGATTGTACATCGATAATTCATATCGATACATCGGGACGGCACCGATCATTGACCGGTCACGCTTTTGATCCACTAGAAGATGGTATTGATTTAATTTTATAAATTTTTACATTACATTATTTATAAAGATCACGATCTGAGAACTATTAATGTAGTGATGTACCTATCGGTTTAATAAAGGCGAAAGTTAATGGAAATTATATTATTTTTTATTCGCTTAATGGTTTAATGATTATTAAGGCAATTATTTCCAATGCCGTGGGATTGTATTGGTTTTTGATGTTATTTTTATCTAAATTGAAGGTTTGTTATTTATGAAAATAGTAAATTGAACATATCGTATGTTATTTTTAGTAATGGGCGTGTTAGTCGATACTGATAGTAATTTACTGTCAGTTTGACATTCACGCGGTTCCCTCTGAAATCAACTGACCTGATTTTTTTTAAATAAGTTCAAGGTTCTGACAGAGAGACGCCATGTTCTCGCGATTTAATACGAACGGCATGTCGTCTGTTATATTCAATGCTAGTGCTCTCATTGAGGCAAACATTGGCGTCAATTCTGAAGCGCCATTTCTGAATTAGAATCTATCTCTGAAATAAAAATTTTAATTTCATATCACAGCGAAAATTATAAGGTCATTATTGTTATAATTTTAGTTTATGATGTTCCATAAACTTTCCCCAGAGACTACAGTATGGAGTTCTTCCAAGAGAACTTTTCCAAGAGGTCGTATTAAGGTTTCTTAAGGGTTAGCAATGCGCGCGTGACATTCCTGGAGTTCCAGGCTACGGTAATCCCGTTTACTATCAGACGGGCCGTATGCTTTTTTGCCACTATAGTGACGGTTCGTCATATATGTAAAATAGATTTAATGCCATCTCGTGACGAGGTATTGAACTATGTAATTAATTGAAATAATAATTTAATAACTTAACATAATATAATTTTACAAAAATAAATTTATAAAGCTAAAAAAACTTTTAACAACATTGTGATGTTTATTTAGCATTAATATATGGTACTTTGTTTTGATCCATATGGATTTTTTTGTTTTTTTTATACAACTTAGAATGGCAAACAAGCTGATATGGCGTGAATTTACAGGGTACAGAGGAATAACACCTGAGACCTCAGGAATGACAACGCATGGGGGGTATCATGGGCGAAACAGTATACTCTGTTATGTCCATGCTCTATGCATTATGCTCATGTCTATAGGCGACGGTTACCACTTTCCATTAGGTGGGTCGTCAGTTTCATTCTAAGTTGTATAAAAAAATATACTGGTGCATCAAGAAACAAGGTGAGAACCATCCATTACATTTATTTCAAGTTAAGCTTAGAATATCCTTAAACGGTTACCTGTATGAAGCTATAAGCGACCATTTAGTGGTAAATAAAGGTCATTAAAGACTGGAGCGGCTCAGAGCAGTATCATTAGCATGGACACCCCGTCAGTCAGGCCTACGCTACGCCCACTGAAGTAAAGTGTAGAGGGACCACAAGTTATATTTTGTAATGAGACTCTCTATATTTATGTACTTACTAGCTTTTATATAAGACTTTATCCGCATAATTGGAGTGTGTAGATTAACTGGGATAATCAGTAGCCTATGTCCTCCATCTCAAAGAGTAGATGTATATTAAATTTCATAGTGATTGTCTAAGTAGTTAAGGTGCTAAGAAGAACCAAACAAACTCACTTTTACATTTATAATAATAGTTAAGATTTAGTAAATAGACATTTATTTATTTATATTGATTAGTTACAGAATAGATATCATAATAATAAGTTATAAAATATATAAATCCATAGAATGTATGACACTGCATACTTAACAAAGAATTTCCAAAACATGGAAAAAATTACGAGTACATTTATAGGAATTTCATTAATTTAACTTCATTAATTAATTAATTAATTTAAAATTTTTAGTTAGTTGCACCGCACTGTCATAGTTAGTTGCACTACGTAGAACGTTTTTAGCAATATGCCGCTGAAATTGTTTAATTTTGTTTCTTCATACAGCTTTTGTAATTATATTATATATGCAATCATAACATGACCATAGATATGATTTTAATATGTCTTACGTAAAACAAAAATTAGTAAAAGTCTCAAAAATTAATAAGTGATTAAGACAATTTTGTATTTTTTTTCAATTAATTTATATTTTTTATAATAAAAAATATAAACTGCTAACTGAAAAAATATTATTTTTATCCTATAGTAATAAACTCGCATGGTCACCCTACCAATATAAATACACTAACGCCTCAAGGCTCTATTGCGACTGCATTAAGACACCGGAGAATCTGCTTGTTGAGATAACAGGACCTTATCAATTCTGGTCTACCTAATATACATAAATCTAGATTTTATCCTGATTGACTGAATCATCAAAGCGCACATTTTACCGCCTGATTAATTATAAAACAGTTGCATTCTATTTTCCCAGATATTGCTTGAAAAATAATATCTATTTATTATCAAGAACACAAATTATTTCCTGCGGTTTTGTCTATAAAATATGCTATATTAAATATGTAGGTAAAAAAAATATGCTACGTATTAAGTTAGTACATAACCTATCCAGGTACCAAATTTCATTAAAATTTGTTCAGCTGTTTCAGCGTGATTGAGTGACAAACATCTTTACAAACTTTCACATTTATAATATTAATAAGATTTTATTTAGACAGTTAAAGATAAGATGTTAATAATTTTAACAAAACTTTGTTACCTTCTATTTTCTATTGAAACAAATTGTAACTAGTTTATTAATTATACTAGCTTTAACTTGCGACTTCATCCGCTTAACCAGGATTTATTTACATGACCTGGATTAAAGTAATCTATGTCCTTATTTTTTTTTTATGTGTAAAAATGGAATGATTATCCCGTCTACGTTATCGGTATACGCTGACGGGGCATCAGTGATAGATGATAGTTGAGGATGAAGGCAGGTCAGTCGGCCCATCGTGAAGAATTTGACAAGAATTAACCACAATGGTTTTCAAGGGGGAGTCTCGTGGAGATTTTGTTTTTTTTTTTTTTATACAACTTAGAATGCCAAACAAGTTGACGGCCCACCTGATGGAAAGTGGTAACCGTCGCCTATAAACATGAGTAGTACCATGGACATAACAGAGTATACTGTTTCGCTCATGATACCCCCCGTGCGTTGCCATTCCTGAGGACTCAGATGTTATTCCTCTGTACCCTGTAAATTCACGCCATATCCCACCCTTCAAACCGAAACACAGCCATGCAATTCAATCTCATATCAATCCAATCTATTGCCAATGACAATTTTATACTGCACCTCTGAAACAACAGTTAGAAATTAGGTTATAACTGGGATCGGTTTACAATAGTTCATATTGGCAAGTCACACTAACATGCATCTATCAGAACAATATGGAACTATTATGTCCCTAGTACTGCAATGTGAGAGGGCGAAATTTCTCAATTACAATATCGATTTATTGAAATTTATTTCAAGAGTTACCCATCTGATAGGGTATATTGCTAGCAATGGGGCTGCTAGAGCACCCATTGCTAACAATCCCTTTCTCCCCTGTCCTTCTTAGCAATATGGATATATTCATGTCAGGTTGACCTCCACAGGGAACCATCGTGCTGAATCTCAGGTGTATTTATCACGATAGGCTAACTGATCTGCCTTTGGCGGGAAAGGGATTGTTAGTAATGGAGACTGAGATTTCTATTGCTAGCAATATACCCAACCAGGTCAACCTCCTCGCGGTTCTCCCTGAAAACGATCATGGTTAATTTCTGATGAATTCATCATGATGGGCTAACCGGCCTGTTTTTATTCTCATCTTTCACCCTTCACTGGTGCTCCGCCAGCGTATCCCGTTAGCGCAGGCGGGGTTACCATACCATTTTCACCCATAAAAAAAACTGATCTGCCATTTCATCTCTCATCCCTATCATCCCTCACTTGTGCCCTATTTTCATTTATTGAAAAAAAAACCTAATATTCAAAGTAAAAGAGTAATTCGCTCTGTTTTTAAAGTCAATAACTGTTAATTTTTTTAAGCATTAATGTATATTTACTGTAAACGTTATCCCTTACCAGTAAGGCAATACAGAACGATGCCGGCCAATCCAATCACAATGATCGGAGGCTAATGATAGCGTAATTCGATACAATAACAATAAGGGACGGAACCCCATGTAAATGGAAACCTAGCGCTATTGACCGGTCAACGACCTGGTGGTGTTACCTGAAAAGTATTACTGTTATTATTGTTCATCATCGTTTAAAGTGCTTATGAATTAAGTAAAGTACATACAAGAAAAAATGAAGGTATTAACCATATGTTAAACTGAGGTTTTTTTATACAACTTAGAATGGCAAACAAGCTGACGGCCCACCTGATGGAAAGTGGTAACCGTCGCCTATAGACATGAGCAGTACTATGGACATAACAGAGTATACTGTTTCGCCTAAGATACCCCCCATGTGTTGCCATTCCTGAGGACTCAGGTGTTATTTCTCTGTACCCGGTAAATTTTTCGCCATATCCCACCCTTCAAACCGAAACACAGCCATGCAAACACAACTGCTTTACGGTTGTAACACGAATGGAACAAAGGTACCCAAGCAATCGGTTTTTGTCTAGATCTACCCGTGAGTATATCATCATCATTATATCAACCTTTAACTGTCTACTTTTGAACATAAGTTTCCCCCTAGGGGAATTTTGCTAGTAGTTGCCACGCTTGGCAGGCGGATGGCAACCGCTTTGCTTTACTTGTTAGGCTTTGGAGATGTTTAAAAAAGGACGTTGCTGCCCATCTCTCGCCTTTCCTTAGTCGCTTCCTACGACATCCATGGAAAAGGTGGCCTATTCTATGCTGGGACCACACGGCCGTGAACATATAATATAACAGTGACAGAATTAGAAATGAAGATATTGGCAAAAGAATCAAAGTGATCGGCTGCCCGAAGGGTAAGCAAGCTGAAGTGGCAATGGGCTGGTCATATAGCTCGAAGAACCAACAACCGATGAGGAAGACCCAGTACGGACCTTGAAATATGGTAAATATTACATATAAATGGTGTGAAGGTATATGGAATGAAGAAAGGCATAGGCTACTTTTTATAACGGTCATTGAACATATCCTGGGGGCCTACAATGAAATGAATTCCGAAATTTCGGACTCAATTTCGTGTATTCGTTCATACCTTAATCGGCCAAGTAAAGTGGAGCTTAACATTTCGTTCGTCATAAATCCTACCAAAAAAGTCTAAAGGAATAATATTTTTATATTTTTAATGTTTTTAAACGGTAAATATTATGTAAATTTAACATCAAATTTGTGTTTCGTTCGGCTCCGAAATTTCGAATAACATTTCATGGTAGGCGCTCTGGTCATGCGGACAAAGTCGCAGATAAAAGCTAGTTTGAAATAATTAAAGTTGTAACAATATAAATATATTTTTGAATATTTAGACACAAAAAAAAAACAAATATGTACCCGACGAGATACTTTAAGAAATTATTAGAAAACCTCCAAGAAAGAAACTTAGGTAGTAAATATTTTGATATTTTCTTTAATCATATCACAGAACAAATAGTATTCTTCTGTGACAGTACAACATATTTTCATTTTTCTTGCTAATAATAGAAACGTAAATGCATAGAAATAAATACTTCTAATCTACTGCCAACAACCAATACTATACTGCAGAGCTTAGTGGAATTATTTGCACTTGTAAGTATTCTATCTTATTCGCGTAATCCCTACTTATATGCAGAGGTTCTCAAACTTATTTTCAATCAACGTCTACCTCTAACTCGACCCTTTGAAACTGCGTAGAGAAGTTGTATCTCTGTGCATTTTCTACCGAGGAGAGCTCTGAGGAATTGTTCGGATTGATTCCTGATGCTGACTTTCATCACCGTACAAACCCGCCACAAACTAAAGTTACATTCGAACCATCAGGATGAGTGGCAGTCTTCCACCGTGCGTTTTTCAAGACGCTTTCTTCCAAGCAAAACCACTCTTTGGAATCGACTTCCTGCAACAGTATTAACTTTATTTACCAATATGTCATCATAACCTTCAAGAAAAGAGCATATTCCTTTTAAAAGGCCGGCAGCACATCTACAATGCTTTTGGTGTTGTGGGTGATCATGGGCGGGAGTATTCACTTACCGTCAGGTGAATCGAAGAAAATTAACAATGACTAACTAATTACTGATTTACATTTAAAATTTTTAAACAATCGTTGTTCTGGTAGGTATGGAAACTTAATCAATAATACACTTTGAGAACCGTTGATCGAAACGGATAAAGTTTTATGTCAAAACAGTAGTTATTATTATAACGTTATTTTTATAAAAAACCTCACCTGATGGTAAGTGACTACCGCCGCCCATGATCACCCACTACACCAGCGGCATTGCAGGTGTGCTGCCGGCCTTTTAAAAAGGAATATACTCTTTTCTTGAAGGTTATGTTGTCGTATCGGTTCAGAAATACTGCTACTGGAAGTTGATTCCAAAGAATGGTTGTGCGTGGAAGAAAGTGCCTTGAAAAACGCACGGTGGAAGACCGCCACTCGTCCAGATGATTGGGATGAAACTTTAGTTTGAGCGGGTTGTACAGTGGTGAAAATCAGCAGCAGGTATCAATCCGAACAATTCTTCAGAGCACTCCCCATGATAAATTCGGTAGAAGATGCACAGAGATGCAACATCTCTGCGCAGTTTCAGTGGGTCAAGTCGGTCAGTAAGGTGGTGATGTCTATATGTGTTTGTTGTCCAACCTGTTCTTTGGTCATTCTTCCTTTAAATTAATTCACTTTCATACTTAACACTTCCTTTAAAAAGTGGCTGTCAGTTCTGCGCATGATATATTAATACATTCTATATAATATTTATATATTTATAAATAACTACACAGCAACAAGCGTACCACTGTAATAATAACCTTTTGGAACCAATCAAAAGTACATTAAAGGTAATCAAGAAACATTATACCAATACGAACACAAGGCCTTTGAAGTGAAACTGATTAAAGAAAATTTATGAAGAAAGTCTATCAACGTATCGACTTTTACCAAGTATTGTAGACAGAAGGAACCGAGTGTCAAAGACCTTAACCTTTACATGTCTTGCTTTGCCTTTTTTATAACAAAAAAAAAGTCAAAATTAAAAACAAAATATTAAATAGAAATAAAATATTTATTGGAACAAAAATCATACCGACTTCGCCTGTGTGACGGGGATATATCGGTCAACGGAGATAAAAAGTAGCTTATGGCCTCCTTCATCACATACACTCTACTTATGACTAACATCGCGATGATGTGGAGGGAGGGGGAGGACCTGCACGTGGTCTCCTGAAAACCATCATTCTAAATTCCAGGCGTATTCATCACGATGGGCTAATTGACCTGCCTCTTCATTCTCAGCTATCATCTCTCACCGGTGCCCTGTCAGCGTATACCGTTAGCGCAGGCGGAGTTATCATTTCATTGTCACTCATTAAAAAAAAAAACATCGTGAGGAAAGGAGGAAAGGGATTGCCAGTGATGGAGGTCTAAAAGCCCTATTGTTAGCAATATCCCTCCCCTATCCTCTCAGGTCTACTTCCACACGGTTCCTCTTAGAAACTATCGCGGTTAGTTCTAATTGAATTCGTCATGATGGGGTCAACTGACCTGCTTTCCTTTTATCATCCTTCACTGGTGTTTGGCTAGCATATATCAATAGCGCATGCGGCGATACTATGCAATTTTCATCCATTAAAAGAAAGCTTCGTGACGATGGATAGAAGGTAACACACAAACAAATAAACATAATTCACTTTTATATTTATATTATTAGTAAAGAAGTAACAATTATATGCAGCCAGCAACATAAGTCAATAACTCAAGGATAATATAAAAATAAGGTATAAATCACGACATTTATTAGTAAAATCATGAAATAGAAGTTAAATAAGCGTTGTTAAAATCAAATAGTATTCTAATAAGATAAAATTTGTATGCTACTCTGTTATAAAATTCGATCACGTATATTTTTTTTAATTTAATAGTCGAAGGAAGGGCAGCAGCGTCTCCCTTAAAGCATCACCAAAGCCTAACTGCAGTTGTCAACTCGCCTGCCAAGCATGGCAATTACTGGCAGACCTCCCCAAGAAAGAGGCCTATGTTCAGCAGTGGACAGTTATTGACTGATATGATGACGAATTATCAGTAAATTCTATCGTTAATTATGGTTTACTTTCCTATAAGGCAAGGTGAAACTTGCAAGAGTGAATATATAGTTCATGCTGTTAGTTTGTTATTCTAAGTTGAAAAAAAAATAACTATATAAACTGCTATAAACCTTATATAATTTCAGTATCGTCAATATGCTGCAATATATTTTGAGTGGGTATATCACGAGTTCTTCGAAATCGAATATTATCACAATAGGTGTTCGATAATAAACTCGTCCATCATTCAGATAGCGAGAGTTATGGGGATTACTCGTAACACCGAAGTACCAATTTTATTTTTATGAAACATGGTTTACAGAGTAACGAATTAGATTACACATTCGTTCATTCATATTTCGGTTACGTCAAAGTCACGGGTAAAAGCTAGTCATACAGTATAAACATTCTAAGCTGTATAAAAAAAAACTATATACGAGTATCTACATAATTTCGTAGTTTTAAGGAATTGCTTGGTAGAATTTACATAGGCTTGGTTTCAAGCTGCTATTATACTTCTTTACATATGACCTTTACAGCTTCTGGACGCAAGTATATCAAGGATATAATAGCATATTCTGTAAGTTCCATGGTGCTTCTATCTATGGTTACCACTATCCATTAGGTGAACCGTCAGTTTGTTTGCCAATGGGACAAGTTCCGCAAAATTACTGTTTTATAAACTAAATTTATAATAATTTTTGCTTAAATCTATTAGAAGATTAGTTTATATTGTTCCTTAGAACAGAAACTTCGCTGTGATATCAAATTGAAATTTTAATTTTAGAGATAGACTAAAAGAAATAGCACCTAAGAATAGGTCCCATTCTATCTATCACGCGATAAAAAGAACTCGCTCAGAACTGTTCTTCTCAGGCCATTAGTTTTATGAAATAAAAGACAAATATAAATTTTAAGAGTCCTTTTACATCTTGATTCACTACCATTTTATTATAGTAGAAATATTTTAGTGTAACGTTGTTAGAACGAGCACCTGGGTCGTGGATAAATCAATAGGCATTTATTGAAATGATGGATTAATGCGGATAATTTATACTGAATGAACGAGCAGCTGTGGACCGATTAGTGTCCGCTCACTTGTACTGAACTAGGCGCAGTGTTGCCAGCTCGGTGGCATGTTTTCAGGCTAAACTGAATTAAAAAAGGGCTTCATTACACAAAATTTTATAAATAGACCTAAATTACTAACTACCTCTATTATTTAGCATACTTATTCAATAAAGAGCAGGATTCTGAATATTTTTTCTTGTATAAAATTCATGAGAGCTCGTAAAATATCGAATAAACATCTTGAGAAACAAGCTTCTTAGCATTTTATCATCTTCTTAATAAAGCATCTTAAATAAGATTTTTTTTTTTCTTTTAGCTTTTATTGGTATCATGGGCGATATAGTATACTCTGTTATATTCATGGTACTGTTCTTGTCTATAGGCGACAGTTACCACTTTCCATCAGGAGAGCTGTTAGCTTGCTAGTCATTGTAAGTTGCATGAAAAAACTTTCAATTTATTGTAAGTGTATATATACTCAACCGAGGGCCCTAAAACTCATTAACAAAAAAAGTAATAAGTGATTTTGTCAAATATATTTGTAAGAAAGCCGTGTGGTCCCGGCATAGAATAGGTCACTCTGTCCTTTCCCGTGGGTGTATATTACGATCCCGGTGGTATAAGACGACTAAAGGAACTTAATAGTAGAGAAATGGGTAACAGCGTCCCTCTTAAAATATCTCTAAAAGCCTGACTATGGTTGCCAACTCGCCTGCCAAGTTTGGTAGCAATTGGTAAAACTCCCCTTATGGGCAAGGCTTATGTTCAGCAATGGAGTGTTAACAGTTGATATAACATGATGATGATTCGTAAGAACGTCAATACGTGATAAATCAATTTTACACGAATTAAACAAGAAAATTTTCAAGTTATAAAATGGATTTAATTATAAAAAGCAAAAATAAGACTTTCGAATCTGATTTCAATAAAAATTATAATTTTCTTATCAGATTTTCAATCAGATAAACCGTATACTGTCTGAGTGACGAATCAAGTGTCTTCGAAATCAACATGTTTTCGTATGTCCGAGATTATTTATCTAAGTGGGTGAGGCAAGAGATGTAGTCGTAGTTAATGATAGAGGCGCTTTTTTTTTTGGCGCTCAATTTTTTATACTTACCTTGCAAAGAACAAGTCTCCGAAACTAGCATATATGTATATACGAGACTAGTTATGAAATTGAATGAAGCAAGAGATGTATCTAAGGAATGGATAGAGGTCTACGGTACTCGGTTTCATTAGCATATCTTTATAATCACTTAAGTTGAAGACAGCTAAGTAGATTCATCCCAAAATTTCTGTAAACTTATTAAACAATTAAGTTATCCTTGTTAACATTTATTACTCCTCCCATATAGTTCACATAAAGATATAATATAGTAGCTTTAATTAAGCGGAAAATATGCAGAGTGCGTCCCTCAAGTAAATATTGTGACCACGTGTGCTTACGATCCTCTGCATTAAAGCCAGTGGTACAGTGACAACGAATATTCATAAAATATAATTATTTCTGTCAAACAAAGCTCTATTCAATTTAAAGCTAATTTGTATAGGACTATTTCGGAAGTATAGATTTACTCCTTTATTTGTAGAAAACTGAAACCTCCTATATACCTATTTTAATTATTACACTGATTTGTCACTTTCATTCAAACTGACATTTTAGAAGAAAGAGAGAAAATTAATTAATCAAATATGGAGTTCATATTATTTTCAATTACTGATAAAAACAATCGTTATTAATTTTTTACCGATCTTAAAAAGGAAAAAGTTATTAATTTAATTATTGTTTACGTTAAGTTATATACCTAATCGTTAATTCAGACTTAATTTAATTTAAGCCCTAACTTTTCGTTGATCTCAAATAAATCTTTGTTCAAAATATTAATTATTAACTCAGCTAAACATACAGTATGGATTTTCATCCATTCCATCTTACGTATATTAAAATAAATACATAATAATACATATATATTGTACAAGGTTAGCTTTAAATATCATTTCATCGTATATCTTTAGGTATAAACAAGGTTAAGCTAATAATAAAGTTGTTCCGTCACGAGCATACGGCTTAGTCGTTACATAAAACTTTCTTATTTATACACATATTTGGTTTTATTTAAAATGGTTTATCAAAACGAACTCTTTCTAGACCTCATATACTATACAGGAATAGGAAAAATTTAAATGTTATTCCGTAACTTTATTTTAATGTCATATAAATTTCCACACTTAAATTTCTTCACATTACTCTGATAATTTGGAGTTTCCAACGAAACAATTTTGCTGCATCGAGGAAAAATAATGTTTGCAGCTGGACTAATTTTGTCGTATGGTGCTTCATAATGAATTGTACATAAATAAATTTAGTACTAAAAATATTGCATATAATTAATTTTTTGCTTCTGAAGTTTCCAAATATATTTTTACATCAACAACACTGCTTTGCGTAGTAAGGTTCAAAATTCGATTAAAGTAAAAGAAATTGTCTCTGATTCAAGTGTTCTGGGTTGTGCCTCTAGATGTTCGATGCCTGGTGTCTCCTAACACACAGTGTCCTAGCCTGATGACCAGGCGGTTAGCGTGACTGTATCATCATCATCATCATTACAGGTACAATTTATCCATCATTAACTGTTGAACATAGGCCTTATTATATTGAGCCACACACTACGATCCTACGCTATTTGCATCCTTACACCAAATCCTGTAATTTGAGATCGCCATTCCATCTCGCAGGGCATCGCTCCATACTTCACTCAACTACACGGGGTTGCTACTCGAAACTTTTCTTTCCCATCGATTATCAGTTGCTTGAACTATATGGCCGGCCTATTGGCACTTCAGCTTGCAGATTTTTCGGACTATGTTTGAAAATTTAGTTTTTTTGTGGATTTCAAAGTTCCGGATCCTATCATGCATTAAAAATCCAAACATAGCCCTCTCCATAGCTCACTGAGCGACTTGAAACATCCCATACAGCTAACAGTATGTGACTGCGTTTAAAATCCCATAATTGGCTACACATAACATATTTAGCAAAGATTTTCATCTTTAGACTTCAGGATTATATGACATATAATAATTATAATAAAAAAATAAAATAAAATAAATCAGGAATGTTGAAAGAAATATTAAATATGGTTGTTAAATTGCTTTTGAAAAGCGAGAGATAATTCTCATATTGCCTTTTTAGGCATGAATGCTCTTAAACCTGAATTTTATATTAATATCTTGAATATATATAGGTATATGTGGTAAACAAAATGAAATAAAAAAAAAAGTAATTTTTAATAATTTTCTTTGCCACAAGTCGACGGCATATTCTGTGAATTTGTCCAATATTGAATTTGTATGATATATATTAATTTTATCGAGGACGTTGGTATCACAATATTGTTGTATGTTATCAGCCTCTTTGATAACGATATATTGACTTTTAGTCTGGACCGTTATTTACTAATATCAGTTGCGAAAATAACTAGTAATTTCGCATTCGAGTTTATTTATTTATTTAAGTTTTATTGACCAACTCATTTTTACCCACGACTTCGTCGATGTGACCGGGTTATGTTTACTGACCAGAATAAAAAGTAACCTATGTCCTTCTTCATCACATATAGTATGTGTATACCAAAATTCATTGCATGTACTCAAAAATGTGATTGGTTAAGCCTTTAAGGCACTATAAACAAAAAAACTCACTCTAATCATTTCAAAGCATTAAATATAAATGTGACTCAATTAATTTGTAATTGATATAATGTATTATTAATAAGTAAATATGTTGACAAATATATATATGACGGGGAGAAAGGGATTGTTAGTAATGGAGACTGAGAATCTCATTGCTAGCAATATACCCAACCAGGTCGACCTCCTCGTGGTTCCCCCTGGAAACTATCATGGTTAATTCCTGATGTTTTTATTCTCATCTAACATCCTTCATTGGTGCTTCGCCAGCATATCCCGTTAGCGCAGGCGGGGTTGCCATACCATTTTCACCCATCAAAAAAAATATATGACGACATAAGCAAATATGTAACATTCGGTACACAATTAAATGAACTGTGTATGTCAGATTCTGGTGAAAGGTGTGAACAATATTTAAATATTGCTTTTTTTGTACAACTTAGAATGGCAAACAAGCTGACGGCCCACATGATGGAAAGTGGTAAACGTCGCCTATAGACATGAGCAGTACCATGGACATAACAGAGTATACTGTTTCGCCCATGGTACCCCCCATGCGTTGCCATTCCTGAGGAATCAGGTGTTATTCCTCCATACCCAGTAAATTCACGCCATATCCCATCCTTCAAACCGAAACACAGCCATGAAAACACAACTGTTTCACGGTTGAAACACGAATGGGACAGAGGGCATATGATATTTTATTTATAATATTTTATTTTATTTATATAATATTTTATTTATTTATTTTTAACTATAACATTTAAGTCGATTGGTACGCATGCATGACTATAACTACTAATGAACTGTCACATTTTAAATATTAGTAAAGATTAGTAAGAATAAAATGTTGTGCAAAATATTTTATATTTACATTTCAATAACCATTTTGTTTAAATGCCAAAGCCATTAAAGATTAGGAAGAGTACTGCTGAATAAGTACATTTTACAAGGAAAATTAAAATACACTGTCAAAAACGAACAATTTTTGAAAATTTATTGCCAATGTTACTCGAGACGATGTAGCACCTAATGTTACCACATATATCCAAATCTATTCAGTCATTAGTTCGTATTAATATTATAAATGTAACAATTGAAAAGACGTTTCTGTATTTGTTACTGAACCATTCTTAAACAGCAGAACGGATTTGAATAAATTTTGATAAATTGGTAAGTTAAGCAGCAGTAAAGCAGTTGTGTTTGCATGGCAATTGCAATGCCTCTGGTATTGTGGGTGATCATGGGCGGCGGTAGTCACTTACCATCAGGTGAGCCGCATGCCCGTTTGACTTGTGTTATAAAAAAAAATGGCTGTGTTTCGGTTTGAAGGGTGGAATTGAGCAATGAATTTACCACCCGAGTCCTCAGGAATGGAAACGTATGAGGGGTATCATGGAAGAAACAGGCAATGTATAGACATACAGATTCACACGAGCTAAGTCCCGGGAACAGCTATAAGTGAAATAAAAAAATCCACAGATACACAAATGAACCCTAAAAACATTTCATTTTTTGATAGCCAAGCAAAAAATACTGTGCTGTGTGGTCCCGGCATAGAATGTCGGTACCCCTCCCTCTTTGTGAGTGTCGTAAGAGACGATTAAGGGAATTTAATGGTCGAGGCAGCATCTTCTGTACTGAACACGACCAACGACCGTACTGTGGTTACCAACCTGCCTGGCAAGCTTGACAACTATTGGTAAAACCTCCCAATAGAGGGATCCCTATGTTCAACAGTGACAGTTAACGGCTGATATAATGAGTAAAAAAATGTCGTCCAAAAACATATATTATGTTAAGGAAATTCTCTACTAGTCGAACTTTGGAAAAAAAATAAGAAAAAAAAAATACGCCGAAACAGACTGCCTTATCGCTATCGCAAAAATAAACAAATACATACTAAAAATACATGTTACATTTACATTAGATAAAATGACATATTTTCACATCATTTTCGTTAATGCAACTGGCCAAGTACGACACTCGAGATTGCATTATCCGTGACGGACAGCAGAGGTCAATGATCTCCAGCCCTCAATATTCTACAAATTGTTTACATTAATTTATGATGACAACGCCTATTGAAGCAAGTGCAGGGTGTTGAACTAGTGGCCATACCATAATCGTCACTCTACATTGTAACCAAAACTGAATAGTAGGATTTTTAATGAGTAAATAAATTTTTAATTGCACCATAAAACATTCACGATGACACAGTAATCATGGCGGAATCCCTGGAGGATCTGAATACTATGCTCAATGACGTCAATGATGATTCTCAACAGGTAGGTCTCAAAATAAACAAGGGCGAGATTAAAATAATGTCTAATATCGTCACAAGATGGTGGGATGACCTCAAATGCATTGCAGGGAGTCAGTAATGCAGATGTTTTAGGACCGTTCCTTATGGCAGTCTATGGGGGAGGCCTATGTCCAGTAGTGAACGAATAATGGCTGAAATGATGATGATAAAACATCGTACTCACTAACTAATATTATAAATGCAAATGTTTATTAAAGATGGATAGATGTTTGTTACTCTTTAACGTAAAAACTAATGAACGAATTTCACACTGACTTCTGAAACACAGCTCTTATTTAGTTCAGAAATCAGGGAATTCACATTTAACACCTGTAATTTTATGTCAATAAAAAGTATTATTATAAGATGGCCTTATTTTTTAGATCTTTGCTTAATTGTTAAATAGATTATAAACTGCAATCCTAATTATGAGTATCACCAGAGGGAGACTTTGTACAAAAGACGTTTGCTTGGACATCTCAGTCCCATTCGTGTTTTTAGTGAAGCAAATGTTTGCATGGCTGTATTTCATTGAAGGGTAGGATATGGTATATTTTATGTCAGAGGAATAACACCTGAGTCATAGGAATGGCAACGCATAGGGAGTATGTTGAAACAGTATACTCTTTATGTTCATGGTACTGCTCATGTCTATAGGCGACTACCAGATTCCAATAACGTCACTTGATCATAATTTAAGTTATAAAAAAAAACTAATATAAAAACAATTGAGTTCTCAATCTTCTTTTTTTGAAGATGTTTGAAAATTGCTTGACGAACGCTGTACATGGCAGATATTTAAGAAAAAAATGGCATATTAAGACTCTTATATTAAAAACTTCAGGGATATAGGCAAACAAGTTAAAATATATGGATAATTTATACTTAAAGCACTCGCGACCTAGACCTCTTTTAATAGTGGGGGGAAGGGATTGTTAGTAATGCGTACTAGTCCCATTGTTAGCAATATAATCCATTTAAAAAATGCTTACAGAAATACAATATACCAAGTACTAATATTTTTTACGTATTTAGATATAATATCATAATAACATACACGATAATGCGTTATAATACCAATAAATTAACTATAGCGATCAAAGGTGATGATGATGGTGATGAATTACTCTCATCACAGAACATATTCGTTCATTTAGAAGCTACTTATTAATAGAAACACACTTCAATGTACCAAGTATCCAATCTCAACCTAATGACCTACTGATTAATGATGAACGTATTCCAATAGATAAAAATAGGTTGAACCTGTTCACCTTTTAAATTAATGTATGACGCTAACAACATTGATTTAGTGGTGTAGAATATTATTAACGATACTCGGATAAATAAAGTAGAAATTTGCTCTGTAAAAAAACAGCGACATCTGTCGTGACAAAAATAACATTTACTTGTAATTTGATTATTGTTATCGAGCGACTTAAAAAGAAAGTGGATCTCAAATCGATTCTATTGTTTCATGTTTACTATCTCGTAACTCCGTCAATTAGAAACCAATTGGGATTTTTCTTTCTTAATGAAAGGATGTAAAAGTATTTATAGATTGGATCATAAAAAAATTATTCAAATTCGTTCAGAATTATGTTTTTAAATCAAAATAACTGTTTTTGCAACAATTGAAGCAGGTTTTCTTTGTGGAACCCTGATTTTAAACTAAACTACAACATTTTGGTAAAATGTCGATGAGTTCAATCTGTAAGTACAACCTGTCAAATAAAGAAAGAATTTCCCAAATCGGTTTACTACTGACTGAGTTTTTTTTTTTATTTAAGAGTTTCCTCTTGTCGGTGCAACTAATTCATGCCGGACTGACGGAGTTATGAGATTACAAACAGAAAAAAAAACTTTTTTTAAAAATTAATCAACCGACTTCTTTCTGAAATCGGTTAATTAATACAAGATCAATATTTTATTTAAATACCTTTCCATTCATCATCATCATTATCATCATATCAGCCGTTAATTGTCCACTCATCATCATTATCATCATATCAGCCGTTATTAGGCCTCCCCTCCCCTCATTGAGGTTTTTGCCAATGGTTGCCACGCTTGGAAGACAGGTTGGCAAACGCAGCTAGGTTTTAGTGATGTTTTAAGAGGGACACTGCTTCCCATCCCTCAACCTTAAAGTTCCTTTAGTCGCCTCTTACGACGCTCGTGGATGGCTTATTCTATGGTGGGACCACATATCAATAGCAAAATCATTATTGTTAACGTAATGTATGAGCATAAGTAATAAATGTGGACTGTAAGTATTTGAAATAAATGTAGATTTTTCAATTTCCTATTGATATCTTTTGATCTATATGTTAAACCGTATTGGCAACCTTTTTCCTACGTATTATGCCGATTAAATGATTTATAAAAGTAATTTAATATTACTTCATAGGTGGCAACCCTACTCAGTGATGATTAACAGGGATGTAATTGGTAAATTAATCTGGGTTAATTAAATAATCAAATATGTTTCTAGGTACCATGTAATTCAATTTATGTACAGGGAATTTAATAATCTCAAACAACATTCTATAATTTTTGTTTTTTTTTTAAACATACATACATACATACATATCTGTCACGCCTGTCTCCCATTAGGGTAGGCAGAAACAATGGAACGCCAAATGCTTCGATTCAAACAAACCTCTTTCGCTTCTTCCACATTCATCAATCTTGTCATACACGCTCGTCGGTTACGGGTACTTTTAATTTGGCCCTTCTTCAGCACGTCGCCTATTTGGTCGACATACGTCCGTCTAGGGCGGCCCCTACCGACATCTCCATTCATTCTTGCTCGATATCTCTTTCGTAATTCTTCTTTCATCCATCCTCTCCAAATGACCAAACCAACGCAACATTCCTTTTTCGATTTTGGTCACTACATCGACTTTCAGTCCACACTTCACACCACACCATTTTTTAAACAGATAAATGATAATATAAGTACCGATATCTTATATTTTATTATTTAAAGTTAATGGTCAAATTATATTAAAAAAATATTATGAGTACATAATCAGAGACGTCTATCTGTCGAATAATAGGTATAGCGTGTTTGAATAGAATCGTAATCTAACAGTGAAAAAAATTCCATAAAGTAATATAATTTCATGTCATTTATAACGTATTTTGAGAGCGTTTAGTATATTTGTTGTGTTAAAATACTGATTATACAAAATTGGTGTATTTGAACATATTTATTAGCTAAAAATATTGAACACAAAGCGACCGATCAGTTTAGAGTACGGACACTATCACAATGAAAATTCTATATTACGACACCAGGTGGCGCCACTAGTTGAAAATAAACATATTTTTGAAAATACTTTTTGTTGTTAGCAACAATGTGAACTGCTAAAGAACGGAATGTATTTCCTACTTCTGAGTTCCCGGAGAAATACAATCTGAGACTTTTCAAATCGATGATATCTTTAGGCAACCGCTCTCCATCTTAGATAATATCATAGCTTACCATCAAGTGAGATAAGATCAAACGCAAACCCATCTTCTAATAAAAAAATCTTATATTCTAATAAAGAGTTTATCTATTTAGTATAAAAAAGACAATTACTAACAAAACGTGTACAAAACTTTTGAATGGGATATACATAGCTAGAGGCTACGTTTAGTTTACAAGGTCAGTTGTACGCACAACAATACCGTGGAATACAGTTTTATAATGTTTTGCAGACCAAAACACTTTTTGCACGCAATTGGAAGTCTAATTATTTATTCCCATGTGGTCCCGGTATGGAATATGCCACCACTTCCATTACCGTTGGTGTTGTAAGAGTTGAGGGAACTTAATGATCGTGAGATGTGCAGCAGCACCCTTCTCAAAATATCACCAAACTACGGTTGCCAATCCGCCTGCCAAGCGTGGCAACTATGTATAAAACCCCTCAATTTATGGGATTAGCATATGTTTAGCAGTGGACAGATAAGGGTTGATATAATGATATAATAATAGTTGCAGTATTAATAACATAATTATATAATAAAACAAAGGGAGACTTTGTATAAAAGTCGCCTGCTTCTGCACTCCTATCACATTTGTGTTTCTGCCGTGAAGCAGTTGTACTTTGCATGGCTGTTTTTCGGTTTGAACAGTCGGATATATGGCAATGGAATTACAGTATACGGAGACATAAAACCCCTAGAATGGAAAAGCGTACGGGGTACCATACCATGGATGTCACAGTATGTTTCGTGATATTTATGATGCTATTTATATTTGCCATTATCAATTTTCATAAGTTTTTTTGCCGTTTATACAACATAGGTTGTATAAAAAAATAATATAGAGCATAAAATGAATTGGGCTGAACGTGTAATTTACGTCAGTAACATATATCGTCAAAAAGCGAATCACTTTAATTTTATTGATTAGCTGAATCCGTCCCCATTGCTGACACTCGCATGTCGGCCATTAGACCGCAAAATTAGCACGCAACCTCAGGGCTGTGCCCCACTAATTGTTATTATTGTTTAGCTACCTACACCTCAGGAATGCCACGTATGTAATCCAAGCATCGTTTGTTTAACACGAATTAGTATAACTTGAGTTACGTCGCCGTAATTTAAGCTATGCGGTTACAAATTATGACGATTAAGTTGCGAGTTTTCAAGCAGAGCTTGAATGGGAACGAATTGTTTATTGTATTGTTCAAATTGTTATTACGACGCGAGATGTTCTGTTGTGATTTCTTGAATAAAATGTTGACTTTACGTCCCCATATTATGTCTCGTTTTATTGTTCTGTTGTGTAAAGAGTTCTCATTCGTTCATTTTCCCTTGTTATGCTGGATGCAGGTACAAGGTAATGATGTTTTTTTATTTTATTGTCGAACTTTCATATTTATAATATTAGTAGACGTACTTAGATTATCAGATATAAGTGAGGCAGAGTGATGAGTTACGAAATTTCTATTGTACGCTGCTGATTGTCTTGTAATTACATCTCTTTATCTGGACCATTGGTGATAATAGCTCAGTCGGACAATGCGTGATTGCGGTCCGGGAAAAGCAAAGATCGAATCTCAGCCTAAATTTCTGAAATTATAAATCACTAAGTGAATTCTGTGGCTTCATCTGCATAAAACAGTATATAAAGTATTTTATAGCGTACCACCGAAGAGTAAGTAGAACATTTCGAACAAGCTCAGCCAAATTAGATTCTATGAACTTTATAATCTATAAAAAATGTAAGTCTAAATAATATACAAGGCGACAGCACTCGCTACTTATCAAGCGACTTCAAAAAGAAGAATTGCTTTACATGTTTGTTACCTCATAATTCTATTAGTTTTAAACCGATTCAGAAAATTTCTTTTTTATCTAAAAGAATATACTTACAGATTGGTTCCGTAGAAATTTTATCATGATCGGTTAGTAGTTTAATACAACAAAATAACTGATTTTGGTACAATTAAAGTCTGTCCTTTGTGGAACATAATTATAATTTAATTAGTTATTAAATGTCAATTTAGCATTATACGTGCTCGGTTAATTTATTGCTCTTTATATTTCCTTGGTTTGTTATATACATATATATACATATACATATATATATATATATACATACATACATACATACATATATATATATATATTATATATATATATATATATATATATATATATATATATATATATTATATGACTTTAATCCTGATAAATACAAATACATTAATCAACAAGAAATCTGCATTTTAATATAAAAGGATTGCCATAACGTAGGCAAAATACACAAGAGGAAAGAAAAACAAAAAGTTAATCATCGCGGTATCAGTTCAATCTCGCTAGACAATGGATATTCGGTCTGCGGGGATGGAATAAAGTATTGAAAACAGAGGGAAAACTCCAATCAATATCTTACATACTCAAGGGATGATGGGGAGAGGATTCGGCTACGGTTCACAGGTAGAACGCTGAGATTTTCAATACGAATTATAATATTAAGAGAATGTGCACGAGATAATCTTGTGCACATACTCCTTTATTTCTTTGAGACGCGACGTTTGCTAGGGTTGCCGATTTTTTCATCACTTGTGACATATTTAAATTATTCTTTACACTCGAAGGAGGGTAGATATTTTTTTTGGGTATATTTATGTATGTTTATACATGTCTTTAGCGTAATGCAGTGTCAAAGAGCTGATTGATTATTATAAATGGGCTGTCGTTAGATTCGTCTTCAATAAATATGCTTACGTTTATAATTCTTGACAGAATTAAATGCAGGAATGTGAAAGTATGGGAAATTCACGTAGTAAAATAAACGAGTAATCGATCTGACTATAAGACAATCTATTGTTTTTAAATGATACTACAAATCCAAATTAGATTAATCGACTCAATGTTTCGATTTGTTATTGATTTTATTTAGAGATGAATTTCGTTTATATGATAATTTCAATAAAATTTGGTTACATTTTAATTTTGAAATGAAATAATTCATTTGCAAGAGTTTATTGAGTCATTTTGAAACAAACTATAGTAAGTTCATAGTATATAAATCTCTTTGTATTTATCTTGTGTCTTATTAATAAATTTTACTTCATAAAAAAGTCCTTAAACACAACTTGAATCCTGTATCGATGAATAAAATACATCGTAGCCATCTTGAATTGAAAATATTTGAATCTAGAACACGGGATTCGTTGTAGATGCGTGTTTTATGTAAATATGGCCTCGAATCAAGAATTGTTTTGTACTGAAAAGAAAAATGGTATCTTCAATTGTTACTAAACTATTAGTTTACAATTGTGATCCTGTATAATATTTGTATTAATTTTAAAGAAATATGAAGTTGAACTAATAAATTATAAAAGAAGAATTATGACAATTTATAAGAACATACGTATTCTAATCAATTCATAGCGTAATGGGGTCACAGTGTAAATTTATAAAAGTACAGTTGCGACACAGTATACGTTATTTTAAGTGACTAATTTATTTCAGTTCATACTAATGTTATAAATGTGAAAAATTGTAAAGATGTTTGCATGTTTGTTACCTACTCACGGTCAAACGGCTGAACGGATATTAATGGAAATTTGAACACAGTCAGTTTATATATTAATTTACCATGCAGGATACTTTGTGAAAAAAAGTTACCCCCTTATTCATAAAAATATCAAACCTATCATAAACCTATTTTGGCTGTTAAACTGTTTTGTCTCTTTCTTTTACTCTGAATTCCAAATTTTAAAGAAAGTGAGAAAATAGTATAATAATTAAAATAGGTTTTATTTATTGTAAATAAGAGGATTAGTGTATAATATGCCACGAACACTCACGTTATGGAATGAGCTCCCTGTCGAGATTTTTCCAAGAGACTATAGCATGGGATTCGTTAAAAAAGGAATAAAGAGGTTTCTTCAAAGTCAGCAACACGTACGTAATGCCCCTGGTATTGCAGGCGTTCATAGGCTACGGTAACCGCTTACCATCAGGCGGGCCGTATGTTTGTTTACCACCTCAGTTGTATAAAAAAAATTATAATAAGAAGGTCCATTAAGAATATTAAACGGTTGTTAATGTAAAAACTATTTGTAAAGGTGGCCATGTAATTTGCATTTTCTTGTAAAGTTTAATAACTAGTGAACCTTAACTGCAAAAGTTGTAACGTGAAACTTACAAACTGTTGTGATAAAATTACACAGGTTGCGTTTTCATTTAACCATAAAGAATGGTGAAAAATGCTTTGTAGATACATGTCGCTCACTTTTTATTTTTATCCGAGCAATAAGTGCTTTATATTATTCCCAAATTCGTGTATAATATAGTATATATCATATATGTGTAAGTATATTTGTTATTCATATATATATTCGTTTATATATAATTTTAGTATGTATGTATATCAATAATTAGTAGTACCGCATTCGAGTATTCTGACACTTCCCTATGGTTGACTGGGAGAGAATGCTTTTAGCATTAAGTCCGCCATGTACACATATTTGTACTAATGAATAAATAAATAAATAAATGTCGTGTATGTTTGTATATATATACGAATATTCGGCTCAAACTGTATTGAAATTATTAGAAATTGTAAATTTTAAGTGACTGTAAATTGTACTAATTATTGGAATAAATTAAAAAAGGAATGAATGGAGATGTCAGTAGGGGCCGCCCTTGACGGACGTATGTTGACCAAATAGGCGACGTGCTGAAGAAGGGCCAAATTAAAAGTACCCGTAACTGACGAGCGTGTATGAAAAGATTGATGAATGTGGAAGAAGCGAAAGAGGTTTGTTTGAATCGAAGCATTTGGCGCTCCATTGTTTCTGCCTACCCTAATAGGAGACAGGCGTGACAGATATGTATGTATGTATGTAAATTAAAAAAGGACTCATTGGATTTGTGGTGATAATGTAAGTGCTATAGAAAGAGAGAAACGAACACACAGAGGAAGTTCAAGTCTAAGGTTAGTTTTTTATTGTTATAAAGGCAAATGAGCAGACGGTCCACCTGATGGAAAGCGGCTACCGTCACCCATGAACATCTGCAACACGAGAGGAGTTGCTTGTTTGTTGCCGGCCTTTTAAATATTTGTAGGCACTTTTTGAAATTCCCCGTATATTATATTGTAAAGGGAAAATTGAAGACTGTCTCTCGGGAGCATGTCTCTCATATTGTTGCGGAACAACCACAACAATATGAGAGATATGCTCCCACATGTTTTTATACATACAGAGACATATGTTTTTTTTAGATAAAATGTATAGTTTAACTTAAAACACTGTCTTAACCTTTTAAAGGTAATTCTAATGATTTAGATTCCATCCTATAGACTTACAGACAGTTTTTTTCACAGCTACAAATAAAGACGAGACTAATTTCATTTTACGATTTCATAAAATTCCAAATTAGCTTGCACAGTAATGAATAGTAAAAGTCTATAAAACAAACTAATTTGGATTCTACGATTGTCTATACTAATGTTTATAACATAGGAAAGATTTGATTATTTTTTTTATACCACTGAGGTGGCAAACAAGCATACGGCCCACCTGATGGTAAGCGGTAAGTATGGTACCGTAGCCTATGAACGCCTGCAATACCAGAGGTATTACGCACGCTTTGCCGACCCTGAAGAAACTTCTTTACCCCCCTTTTGAAGAACCCCATGCTATAGTCTCTTGGGAAAACCTCGGCAGGGAGCTCATGTAATGAATAAACTCAAAAAATACTTTTAAAAATTCTTTCATCTATAGAAAACTACATTATCAGCGTGTAACATAGACTATATATTATTTTTTGAAAATTCTATCTAACCGTGCGAAGCCGGGTTGGATCGCTAGTCGTAGATATTATAGATCAATGTATAAATGAAATAAGTGAATAAGCGAAAGAGGTTTATTTGAATCGAAGCATTTGGCGTTCCATTGTTTCTGCCTACCCTAATGGGAGACAGACGTGACAGATATACAGTCGCGTCGGAAACTATTTGCGCGCAAAATTTTATAACATTTTAATGAATTTGTGTGTTAAATATGATTCAAATTATTCAAGATATTTAAGAAAACAGTGAAATATATTGTTAATCATTCAGATAATGTATGGTTGTGGGTGACCATGGGCGGCGGTAGTCACTTACCATCAGGTGAGCCGCATGCTCGTTTGCTCCCTGTGTTGTAAAAAAAAAAGAAACCTCTTTATACCCTTCAATGAATGATACAGATTATAAAGATTAACAATATGCACACAAATTAATTTAATAATTAATTACATAAACTTAATTGTATAAAAGCAAGCTAAAGAGGCAACAATGAGCGGCCTTATCGCTAAATAACGAGCTCATACAGGCAACCTTAAGATGGAGAGGAATAATTAAAATTCTATGTAGTCATATAAAAATCCTATTTAATATTATAAATGCGAAACTGTGTAACGATGATAAATGGATGTGTTACTCTTACACACAAACACTACTAAACGGATTTGAATGAAATTTGGTACACAGGTACGTTATAGCATAATGTAGCACATAAGGAATTTTATATACTTATTCACGCGGCTGAACGGCGCGAGCAAGAATGTTTTATTAGCTGCGGGCTTCAACTAATATATATACCAGAGGAACACTTTGTACATAAGTCGTTTATCACATTCATGTTTCTATTTAATATGTTAAAAGTGTGTTATTAAAAAAAATTGGATAACAGACTTTTAACATATTTTAAATAAGATATCTGATCGATATAGGCGATATCTAAATGGCTAATGACCTTTTTTCACCATCAATGTCTAGTCTAGAGGATTACCAGAGGGACACTTTGTACAAAAGTCGTTTGCTTGAGTACCTCTATCCCATTCATGTTTCTACTGTGAAGCAGTCGTGTTTGCATGGCTGTGTTTCGGTTTGAAGGATGGGATATGACAGTAAAGTTACAGAGTACAGAGGAATAACACCTGAGTCCTCAACGGCAACGCACGGGGGGTATTATGGGCGAAATAGTATACTCTGTTATGTCCATGGTACTGCTCATGTCTACCATACCCCAACCACTTTCCATAAGGTGGGCCGTCAGCTTGTTTGCCATTCTGAGTTGTATACCTAATATATATATATATATATATATATATATATATATATATATATATATATATATATATATATATATATATATATATATATATATATATATATATATAGTGAGCATATTGGGCGATTGTAAAGCTCATCCAGTTTATGTAATAAGTAAATAAATAAATGTATAGATATTAGATAAAATGATGTAATGAAGCACTCGCGTAGGCAGAAAACTAAATAGACTACTACATTTACTTACTACATTTTTCTTTATTTGATTATCATAATAAATTTAGAAGGTAATTTTACTGAATGTTATTATTATAAATAGTGAAATTAAATACATACAAAAAAGTTGCTATTAACTAACTAGGTAATACTAAAAGCTATAATTAGTACAGTTTTAAATAACATTAACGTGCTAGATACTGATTTAACCTACTATTCTCACATCGCTACATAGTTTGTAATAGTTATATTCGATTTATCCTTGCACTGGTGTACTGGAGTTGGAGAGAAGACAAAGTGGATATACTGAACAAAGGTAGCATACTATTAGTTACACTGTGACTTCATTCACGTTGTCTTTATATATTTACTCGTAGGACAATGAAATATTGAACAATAAAGTCTCCACTCAACTCGTTAATCCAACATATGAACAGTTGATGATATAAAAATAAATAGAATGGGTAGAAGAGACATCCCTATACCTACCTTCTTTTGTTTTATTTATTTATTTACTTGTACTGAAGGAAGCTATACGTCGGCCTAATTATCAGAATGCGTAAGTCCTTCTGAATGAACTTTACAAGAGCAAGTAAAAACTGTTTATTTTTACTATATGGGGGAAACATTTCGATGCAATTATGAATCTTCTTTTTGAATTCCTTGACCATTTTTACTACTAGATTCATAATTGCATCGAAATATTATTATTTACCCGTATAGTAAAAATAAACAGTTTTTACTTGCTCCTGTAAAGTTCATTCAGAAGGACTTACACATTTTGATAATTAGGCCGACGTATAGTAACTTAATAATTATCATCACTATATCAATCGCCTACTATAGTGTTGAACATAGGCATCCTCCTTATTGAGGGGTTTTGCCAGTAGTTGTCACGCTTAGCAAACGGGTTGGCAACCGCAGTTAGGCCATTGGTGATATTTTAAGAGGGACGCTGTAATAGCGTAATGTAAAGGTCACCTACAGTATTACAATAATTCAACAAAAACGAGCCAAATTTGTGAGCATTTCGAAAAAAAGCGCGCTGACGTTATTATTATTATCGTGTCCAGGAAAATGTCGGTTCTATCTGGATATTTAGTTTTATTGTTGTGGAAAACTTTAATTTTCAACATCTAAAGGCTTTAGTTAATCAAGTGGAACGTGGCAGCCGCCATTGAGACGGTACACAGAAGAAAACAGAAGATAAAACAGCCAAGTATTATGACAAGATAAATTGGCACTAGTTCTGTAGAAAGCAGCCACATTTGCTAGAATATCTGAAAAAGATAGCTGTTTTCTGCATAACTATTTTTTTTTATAACAGAGAGGGCAAGCATGCGGTTCACCTGATGGTAAATGACCGCCGCCCATGATCATCCACAACACCAAAGGCATTGCAGGTGTGCTGCCGGCCTTTTAAAAAGGAATATACTCTTTTCTTGAGGGTTATAATGGATTGTTCCTATCTAGTCATTTACAAATAAACATCTCAATGCTCAAGACTGTTACCGCTGACGGAGTGGTTAGAGGCATTCGACGAATGTTGCTGTTTTTATGAACGAACTCTCGGGCTCTCATTGCGCCGAACATATCGGAATTTATCCTAGCAGCTAATTAAACTCGTTTTCATAATCCCTAAATTAGCAAGAATTCCGATAGATTTGGGTTATTAGTAATGAGTATTGTTAGTAATGGGGGTATTAATCCCCATTGCTAGCAATATACCCTATCAGCAAATCGTCGTAGTTAATTCTTATGGAATTCGTCACGACGAACCATCTGACTGGACTGGTGTCCCACCAGCGTAGACTGATAGAGCAGTAGGATTTTCTTTTAATGATTGATGATGGCATAGTAACCCTGCGCCATTGGTGTACACTGGCGGGGCACCAGTGAGTGACGGTAAGTGAGAATGAAAAGACAAGTTAGTTAGCCCATCGTAATGAATACACTTGGAATTCAGCACGATGGTTTTCCAGGGGGGACCACGTGGAGGTCGATCTGGTTGGATATATTGCTAGCAATGGGGTCCTTAGTCTCCATTATTAACAATCCCTTCCCCCCAAACAGGAGGAGTTACAATTCCATTATCACCTATTAAAAAAATACAGTCCCTTCCCTTCCCCTTTAATACGCCTATGGTCATAATTGTATTATAACAGACCATGCTTTTCCTGGTATAGTTTACAGTAGATTAAATACGGGAATTCCCCTATTTATCTTTCTTTAAAAAATTTCCACAGTCAGATAAGATAAAACTAAACTTTAACTGAATATTTGTTAATTTTTAAACCGTCTCTTTAACCGACTTTAAAACCGAGGAGATTTTTAATTGTACTGCCAATATTTTATTTGTATATCTGCACCAATTGTGAATCTACTTTACTATGTAACTATTTTTTTTATGCAACTTAGAATGGCAAACAAGCTGACGGCCCATCTGATGGAAAGTTGTAACCGTCGCCTATAGACATGAGCAGTACCATGGACATAACAGAGTATACTGTTTCGCCCATGATACCCCCCATGCGTTGCCATTCCTGAGGACTCAGGTGTTATTCCTCTGTACCCTGTAAATTCACGCCATATCCCACCCTTCAAACCGGAACACAGCCATGCAAACACAACTGCTTCACGGTTGAATCACGAATGGGACAGAGGTACCCATGCAATCGACTTTTGTACAAAGACTCTCTCTCGTATCTACATAGCTACAGTTATTTTTGTGGTTGTATAAATATGAAATTTAAATATTTATTATTCAACGACAGTTAAATGGCAGAACAAGTTTGTGATGAAATTTATAATATATATTATATTCTAAATCAATATACAGACTCATTGGTAATATAGATACCGATCCGACGTCTATATATAGGGTTCCTCTAGACATCGATGGTAGAAAAAAGGTCATTAGCCATTTAGATATCGCCTACATCGATCAGATATCATACATAAGATACATACATGCATACATATCTGTCACGCCTGTCTCCCATAAGGGTAGGCAGAAACAATGGAACGCCAAATGTTTCGATTCAAACAAACCTCTTTCGCTTCTTCCACATTCATCAATCTTTTCATACACGCTCGCCGGTTACGGGTACTTTTAATTTGGCCCTTCTTCAGCACGTCGCCTATTTGGTCAACATACGTCCGTCTAGGGCGGCCCCTACTGACATCTCCATTCATTCATCGATCAGATATCTTATTTCAAATATGTTAAAAGTCTGTTATCCAATTTTTTTAATAACACACTTTTAACATATTCATTATTGGGCCAATATATAGATATTGTAACTAAGATATATAGATATTGCTGTATATTACCCATCCCTAATACAGAGTATCTTATTTTCTTTTTATTTAAGCGGGCAAAGCGGCGAAATACAAGTAGTTTAAGTATTAAAACATGTAGGTATCCTCGTACGGTATGCGACCATAACCGCAGGCCGTGGTTATGTCGGGAATGTAAGGCATTCGATATTACATTATGAGACATAGGTTATAATATAGGTAATCAATAAATACCTATTAATATTGTGTATCAGGCAAATCCAATCCTTACTAGGGTTATATATTATTAATATAGATATATAAGAATGATTGATATAAGCCAATAGTAATCAAAACAATAACTGAATTAATAAGGCCCGCAGTCAGGCTCAGTTTGCCATTCTAAGTTGTATAAAAAAAAATCGTTAGTAGTATATACATATATATAATAGCCAATTCCCGCGACGTTGCCCGCTTCTATGTAATTCCCATATATCATTCCTGTTGGAACTCTTCATGAATCCGGTCTTATATTGTATTATATACTTAAATGATAGCAATGTACGTAATACCTTCATAAAGTTTCAGCGAATTCGACAGATCGGTTATTTTACAGCATTTTACATGTGGTTATTTAGATTGATATAACTTTTTTATTTATGTACCGATTGAAATAATATAAATTACCAAATATTAAGTGGAGCAAACCGCAACACATTAGTGAAAATCGCATCCAAATCGGTTAAGCCGTTCTGATGTATCTTCCAATGTACAGTTCCAATGTACACATAAGATTTAATTATATGTATTGATTTTTGGTTTATCCATTACAAACAAAAATCGGATCTCTTCTCGTTATATTAGTGTAAAAATGTTTTAAACGACAAAGTTTATAAGTATATTAAAATTATTTCCATTTCGTCTAGACTATCAGACAATAAAATGTATATAAACAAAGTAAATACGTATGTATGTGTGAAGATTGAGTATGTCCATACAACGGTAACTGCCCAACAAGCAGGGCTTCCAGAAAACGTGTATTCGTCTTTTCTAATGCCCTATAAATAAACATACAGTGGAAAGGGTAAAGCTGCTTTCACACCCACCGCGCTCAATACGCGGCTCGCAAAAATACATTACAATAAAAATATTAAAATCATATTTCAATAATTATTGAGTGGTTGATAAAATTTGAAGTGGGCAACATTTGAAACCTTTTACGCCATGCTAGTGTTCTTACGCTGCGTTTAATACAATACTTGTTATTATTATTATTAGGCACTTTATAATTCTTTATTGTAATCCTTATTATCATATTAGCAATTAACTGTCCACTGTTAAACATAACCCATAAAAGTGCCAATAGCTTGGCAGGTAACTTGGCAATCGCAGTTTAGCTTTGGTGATGTTTTATGAGGGACGCTGTTGCCTTGCCTTCGACTTTTAAGTTCCCTTAGTCGGCTTCATACGGCACCCACGGGAAAAGAAAGGGTGTCTCATTCTATGCCGGGACCATACGGCATGGAATAATAAAATTTATTGTAATAATGTGGTTATAAGAAATGCCTTTTGCTCCGCATAAGAACATTCAATCGTGAACATACATACACACACACGCACACGCACAATTAATGTACAATTAATTAGTTAATTTAGATTTAATAAAAAATATGTTTTAAAATTAATTTATATTATGATAATTAACTAATTATTTTAATTTAATAATTTAATTAATTAGTTTTCTTATAATTATATTATTTCCAGCCTTCAAACCGAAATACGGCCATGCAAGCAACTACAGATAACTACTACAAAAGTTTTCTTTGTTATTCGCATCTTTAAACCTCTACATCATACTATAATGTACTAAAATAACAATGACCTTGAATCCTCTGATACATCCACTTACAGGTATCTACCGATAACAAACGTGTTTACTGTTATAACTTTTCTAAAACATGATGGATTATTTAGAAGCCTGGGAAACAACATTACTCCAAGTTCAATTTAGCTAGAAGGATGCTGTGGGGATTTCTGGACGTCTAGCTCTGACTAGTTGAATAAATGATTGAAAGTATGACGTCACTGATGGTCAATGTTAAATCCTTCTGAGACTTTAAATTTTAATAACCATTTATATGAACAGTTTATTTTAAATTTAATATTTATATTATTTAATACTATTTACAAATGTTTACTCTGAACAGTATGTCAATACTATTTTAAATAAATAAATTTTAATTTCTTTTTAAGATAAACCTATAGGATAGATGGCATTACCAACGTAATTATAGTATTTAGAACATGTGTATATAATATATATATATATATTTAATTTTCATATTTTAATTAAAATTATTTAAAATATAATAAAATGTTGATTTAAATATAAAAAAATTGAAAAGTCAAGACAATATCCCGATATCGTAATAATTTATATATATTTAGGACATATTTGGCAACTTAGACACCTAAATTTTTTTAACTGTATCTTTTATTCAGCCGCGGAGAATTGGCAAGAAACTTGAAACTTAAAAATATATTTCGCTATAATAAGTATAAACAATTAAACTTATTTAAAAAAAGTACTTTCCAAATTTTAAATTGCAATTTTCGAAAATTACAATTGAAATTTATCTTTTCATTTTAGTTTGATGACTTAAGTATTATAAAGCGAATACTTAAGGTCGTATAATGTAACATCCACTTTACGGACATTCCCCAGAATGGCTTATTGATGTTGTGAACCTTCGACAAGAGCGCAGCTGGTGCTATGCTCCAACTGCCGATAAAAAATCCGTCCTCACGTACGTTAAGGTATTTCTTTGACATTACAACAAATACGCCAAATGTTTACTTATCAATATGACGCGTGATAACCCATAACATATTTTTAAATTTAGAATTTATATTTAAATAACATTTATTGAGTTTAAATTTAGAATTTATACGAATTCAATAATATTTACACATTTCCTTGAATTACATAATATTCTGTGATGAAGAATGAAAAATACGTTTTTTTATTTCTATTCGTCATCATCATCCTATCAGCTTTCATCGTCATCTAGTTATCATCAATTAACTGCTCATGAGCCTCTCCAATAAGGGGGCTTTGCTAGTAGTTGCCACGCTTGGCAGGCGGGTTGGTAATTGTACTTAGGCTTTGGTAACGTTTTAAGAGGGACACTACTGCCCATCCCTCGACCTTTAAGGTAAGTTAATCGCCTCTTACGACACTACGAAAGGAAGGGCACATTCTATGCCGGGACTACTCAGACAGACAGACTATTCTCTTCAGATTCTATTTATATAATAAATGCAAAATTTTGTAACGATGGATGAATGGATATGTTTGTTACTCTTTCACACAAAAATTACTGAACGAATTTAACTGAAATTTGACACATGGATAGGTTATATACTAACTTAGTAAATAGAAAACTTTATGCTCTGTTTAATGTGGACGGAACCGTGGCAGTTTCTTGTGTTCTCTCTTCATCTTCCTTATTCATTCTTTTATGTGTGCTATTAAGTATGTGTACGTTTATGTATATATTTGTTTATATGTATATATGTTTGTATATATCAGTATCTATATAATAATGCGCCACCTACCCTTTGTCTTTTTCTCAATGTCCTCTACCCAAAGGTTGTTTGGAAGGGATTGCTTAGGGACAAGGACGCCATTTGCATCACTTGTCATTAAAATTTACCGTATTTGTTGTTTTTATAAATGGTTAAATAAAGTGTATATAAATAAATAAATAATATATAAATAAGTATATATGAATGTGATATTAATCACATTTATATATATCTAATTGATATTGTTGTTTGAAGACATTTCGTCATAGTCGTAGAATACTGACTGATCTATATATGTAATATTCGTCAGATCCGTCAGTATTCTACGACTATGACGATTTATATAAATATTTTGACGGAGTTATTGTAACGGTAATCGAAACTAAATAGAGATATGTGGAATAATTTATGTAACGGATACTGTCGGATACTGATTTTTTTTAAATTTTTTTATACAACTTATAATGGCAAACAAGCTGACGGCCCACCTGATGGAAAGTGGCAATCGTCGCCTATAGACATGAGTAGTACCAGGGACATAACAGAGTATACTTTTTCGCCCACGATACCCCCCATGCGTTGCCATTCCTGAGATGTTATTCCTCTGTACCCTGTAAATTCACGTCTGATAGTGATACCCAATTTATATTTTGATTCCTGGTATTAATAATCGAATATACAGATATAAGTGTATATTTAGCATATTAAACTTTAGGATATTCATGTAGATTTGCCCAGATATCATCAATGTCGAAGCGAGGACCATTATTTGCAGTAACTGTGGGAATTTAGAAAAAAATCTTTTTCTTAGTATTAGTCATGTCTTTATATGACTGATGAAAAAACTTCTATACAGTCAATTCAATCAGATAATTTCATTATTTACGTAAAAATATGTGTGAAAAATCATCTTTGTAGCTATTTTGCCCACTGATGATAATGATAAACGTGACCTATGTTATGTATTGATGTCTCAAATAAGGAATGGTCCCTCGAATCGTTATTTAATTTTATTAAGAATAAATAACTTTTACATTTTTCTTTCCTCCATCCTTTCTCGTGGGAATCGTATGAGGCGACTAAAGGAACTTAATGCTCGCTTAGTTGCCTCTTACGACACCCACGAGGACGATATCTGTTCATCAGTGAACAGTTAACGGCACTGATGAACAGAGACGATGATGCTTTTCGTTGATAAGCGAATAAATTTAATATAATTAAACTAATTTAACTATATTCTTTAAAATTTCGTAATAGCATAGATTTTTTTCTGTACAGTAATAGGTTTTTAAATAAAAAAAGATATTGTAAAGTTTTTTAAATATTATGATAATAGAAAATAATATTAACTGTTAAAATTAAATATTACAATTCGTTCACAAAAAATAAATCAACTGTATTTTTTTATCTGTAAGAATATACTTACAGATTGAACCCATACAAATATTATAATCAAAATCGAATTTGTAATTTAGTTGTTAAATCAATATAATTGGTTTTGCTACAATTTAAGTCGATTTTTATGGAACACAATCTCAATAAGACTTACTAAAAAAGTATACTCGAAAAGAACTAAGTTAAAAATAATATGCATTTTAGTCCATTAATTAAGCGCCTACATAAGTTATTATTGGGATCGCTGTAACGGTACTGCCTGCAAGTCTAGCTAGACACTTGAATTAATGATAAAGCGACTGAGGACCATTTGAATAATTGACAAGTTTCCACTACAGCAGATTCTTTATCCATAACGACGCTTAAATCTTAGTTGAAAAGAATATGGACGATGGAAAAATTTATGATTGGAGATTGTTAAATGTAGCGTTTATTGTGAATTACGTGTTGTGCCATTAATTTGTGAGAATTCTATTCGAGTGCGATTTTACTTGACAATACTTCAATTAAATAAAATATTTTTTAATATATAGAATAGAATAGAATAGAATAGAAACATTTATTGCCAGTAAACTTACAATATAAAATATAAATGACATATACAAAAAGTGTCCCACACCCGGCAAAAGGAACCGGCTCAGCGGATGCTGTGAGTGTCCCAGCGCAATGTGAACAATATATAACACAAATATATAGCCCGTCTGATGGTAAACGGTCACTGTAGCCTATGGACGCTTGCAACACTAGGGAAATCGCGTGCGCATTACAGAGCCTGAAAAAATCTTAATATTCCTTTTTTGAAGAGCCTGAAGAAATCTTAATATTCCTTTTTTGAAGAACATCATACTGTAGTCTCTAGAGAAAATGTCGGCAGGGAGCTCATCCTACAGTCTTTTTTTTATACTACTTAGAATGGCAAACAAGCTGACGGCCCACCTGATGGAAAGTGGTAACCGTCGCCTAAAGACATGAGCAGTAACATGGACATAACAGAGTATACTGTTTCGCCCATGATACCCCTCATGCGTTGCCATTCCTGAGGACTCAGGTGTTATTCCTCTGTACCCTGTAAATTCACGCTATAGCCCACCCTTCAAACAGAAACACAGCCATGCAAACACAACTGCTTCACGGTTGAAACACAAATGGAACAAAGGTACCCAAGCAAACGACTTTTGTACAAACTCTCCCTCTTTCTCTACAGCAGTTCGTGGGAGAAAATTTCTCTGAAACAGCACTGTACGCTACCATTTAGGTTCAAGCGTGTGAGAATGGATCCTCTGTCGATGGCGAGCGGTGCGATGATAAAAATCATGCGAATACACATTATTGCATACGTTTGTTGTATCAGCTGTCCACTGCTGAACGTTGCCTTATATTTATTACAGTAATTTTATATTTACTTATTTAAACGTACGCAAGTTAGCCATGTAGGTTCCGACATAGATTAGGCCACCCCTTCCTTTCCCGTGGGTGGCGACTATGGAAGCTTATGGTTGAACGATTGGCAGTAGTGTCCCTCTTAAAACATCACCAAAAGCCAAACTGCGGTTGCCAACCCTCTTGCTAAGCATGGGAACCACTGGCAAACCCCCCATTAGGGAGAGCCCTATGTGCAGCAAAGGACAGTTAACAGTTGATTTGTTGATGATGATGATTATCGTTGATAAGCGCATAAATTTAAAACAGCAGGATTAATTCGACAACATTCTTTAAAATTTTGTAATAGCATCGATATTTTTTTCTCTGGTATAGTAATAGCCGTGTGGTCTCGGCAAAGAATAGGCCACCCCTTCCTATCCCGTGGGTGTCGTAAGAACCGACTAAGGGAAGGCGAGGGATGGGCAGCAGCGTCCTTCTTAAAACATCTCTAAAGCCTGACTGCGGTTGCCAATCCGCCTGCCAAGTGTGGCAATTACTGGCAAAACCCCCCAAGGGGAGGTTTATGTTCAGCAGTGGACAGTTAAAGGCTGATATGATGATGATGATGATGATATGATGATGATGATGATGATAGTGATATACTTATAAAATCGTTTGTCCTGACTATCAACTTACAAAACTACTAAATTTACAAGCTGCAACTCGGAACATAGCTTTATGACGTAAGAATCCATTAAGAACGGATATTTGAAAATTTCAACATCAAGGGAAAACACAATACCAAGCGTGCAAAGCCGCGGACACAGTCTAATGATAAACATTTGTTTCACTTACTGTACTATCCTGTATCAATATACATAATAGCTATATGATTCTATATATTTAACAATGTAATAAACCCCATAGCGACCTATATTGGATACGGCAAAGTCCCAAACATCCATACAAGTCTTTCAGGACAAGACAATCTAAAAACATTACGTCCTTCTACATCTGGCGTGCATTAGAACAATGTATGACATCAATAAGCCGGTTAGTGTTCAACGGAAACTCTCTATTCTATAGCTGTCTCTTTCCTATACGCGAAAATACAAATATTTCCGTCCCTTACAAAGGTCGGGCAAAAATTTTTCCAAGTCGTTAAACGGAACCCTTCGTGAAAATGAGTACAATATATTTAGCGTCAAATGAAATCATTTATTTTGATTTACATAGTAGAAAAGCTTTTGGAATATTAGGTAAATACATTTTCCTTGAAAATATGTATAATGGTTTTCTGAAAAAGAAAAGAAAAGGGGAAATTATTTGTGTGATATAAAAATAGAAGAAAACAAAAATGGTAAGTATTCCCATACATATATTTAATTTTAAAACATTTTAATTACAGCCATAAGAATGAATATGAATTTTGTTTCACAAAAACAAACTAATTTCATTTTTGTTTATCTAGACAAAATCAGTAGATATAATATTTTTTTTATGCAACTTAGAATGGAAAACAAGCCGACAGCCCATCTGATGGATAATGGTAACCATCGCCTATAGACATGAGCACTACCATGGGCATAACCCAGTATACTGTTTCACCTATGATACCCCCATACATTGTCATTCCTGAGGACTTAGTTATTATTCCTCTATACCCTGTAAATTCACTGCCATATCCCACCCTTCAAACCGAAACACAGTCATGCAAACACAACTGCTTCACGGTAGACACACGATAGGACAGAGGTGCCCAAGCAAACGACTTTTGTACAGTCTCTCTCTGGTGTATAGATATAATTTGGATTAACGCTGATATACCTCTTGAAAAAACAAACAATATCCTAATTGGTTCATGTTTCGTGAAAATGCACAACATTAAAAAAATATAGTCAAATATAATATGATATTGAGAACCTTACCAGAGGGAGACTTTGTACAACCTCTGGTACCTCTGTCCCATTCGTGTTTTTATATGCCATATACAAGGAGAAATTATCAGATAAATTACGACAAGAAATAACAACTGAAGCTATCGAAACTACCAAATAGGTAGGTAAATTTGCAAACTGGCAACCCTGCAACTGCATTCATCACGGCTCTGGCACTTAATTAGGGGCATCCATTCGCCTTGATTATTTAGTCGCATAACCCTGTGATGCGTAATTACAATTCTCTAATTGCATTTTGAAATTTCCAACAGAGTATGTGCATTGTTTGGGATTAATATCAGTACGAATGTTATTTGCGGCCATAGATCTATATCTAAACTAATTTATTTATTTGACCAATTGAATAAACTTTATAGTAGAAATGTGTAATATATAGCAATATCTATATATTTTAATTACAATATCTTTACACTGATCCAATAACGAATATATTTCCAAAAAAATACAATTGGATCGATGACCTTTTTCTACCATCAATGTCCACGGAGAACCCAATATATAGATATCGGATCGATATCCATATTACCCATGCCTACTTTACAGTCTCCCAATACGCTCACCCAGAACAGCGTCAGTATAATAACAAATACTGAATTACTATATAACAATAATAAAAATAATATTTTATATTTTAATTATGTGAACACAAACACTCAATGGCCATCCTATAATAATATTACAAAGAGAAAGGATTTTTTACTATTTTTTTTTTGCCAAATATCCTCCTGTTATGAAAATTCAGATGGATCCATATTCGGATGGATGTTGTTATATTGTTATGATGTTAATAATAATTATGATAATATGTTATCATAAAAAACGACTAAAGGAGTAAATGGACTAAAGGACTAAACGACTAAATGGTTGAGGGATGGACAGCAACGTCCTTTTTAAAAAATTATCAAAACCTAACTACAGTTGCGAACTCGCCTGCCAAACATGATAACTACTAAAATCCCTCAATTTGTAGGGGGAAGGGATTGTTAGTAATGGGATCCAACTGCCCTACTGCTAGCAATGTACTATAACAGGTTGACCTCCTCCCAGTTCCCCTTGGAAACCATCGTGATTGGTTTATTATTAAATTCGACGATGGGCCATCTGACCTGGTTCATCTTCACTAATAGGAAACCAAATAAATCGTGATTGGTTTATTTTTAAACCGCTCGTTCGACGATGGGAAACTTGCGTGATGCTCTTTTAAATAATTTTATTATTATTTTACATCTGACTAATTCAATTAAATGGTTCATCTTCAGTCATAGTGATTAGAGCAGACCAATTATCGAGTATGACGGATCAGCCATTGTGTCCAATGCTGGACATTTTAGTGAGCATGTAGACCACGTCAAAGCAAACCGATAGAACAATGCGGGATTACCATTCCTAAAATTAATCATACATTGAAAAAAAAAAAATGATAATGATATTATTATAGTTGCAGTATCCTGTTTTTTTTTTGATGGGCCTCTCTGAAAATGGTTTATTATAAAATCTTAGCAATTACCCCGCCTGCGCTAACTTGGTCTTTGAGTTTTTTACGCTGGCGGAGCATAATATGTAGTGAAGGGTGATAGATGAGAATAAAAACAGGCCAGTTGGCCCATCATGATGAATTCATCAGGAATTAACTATGATAGTTTCCAGGGGGAACCGCCAAGAGGTCGACCTGGTTAAGTATATTGTTAGCAATGGGATTCTCAGTCTCCATTACTAACAATCCCTTTCCCCCCAGTTGCAGTATTTATGACATAACTGTATAATAAGACAGAGGGAGACGTTGTATAAAATTGGCCTACTTCTCCTCCTCCTAACATAAACCTCCCCCAGGTTTATATTCAGCAGAGGATAATAAACGGGTGATTTAAAAAAAAAATTTTATAATACACAGGATCAATGTTCGAGCTTGTACAAAAGCGTTTTATGATCCACACAATCAAATGCCTTTGATATGATATTGACCTCTTTTAAAATGTGTCGGCAGCACACCTGCAATGCCGTAGGTGTTGTGGGTGACCATGGGCAGATATAGGTAGTCATTTACCTGATTTAAATGATTAAATGTGGAAAAACGCCATTATCAATACATTTATTAAAAATAGTGGCTAGATATGGAGCATGCTCGTATTTTTTATGCCCCCTGTGTTGTAAAGAACAACAACCGATATTAGTCTCTAGTAATTTTTTTGCTCGAGATTGAGATGAGTCCAGAGAAGATGTAATATCAATCGGAATATTAGCACAAAAATCTTCAAAAATATTAACTACAAAAAAAAAAAAAAAAAAATCGGACGTAGTTTCTGTATTTCCAGTACATAACCATCGCTTGTTTGAACAACTCTGTTCCAACTTTTGAGTTTTAAGTTTTAAACTTGTAAGTCGAGAAAAGTTCGTTATGTGTGTTTGTATTGTATATAGTTATGTCTGTGAGTCAGTCAACTGTTCCTTGCTCATCCAATTATATCTGAGTTTCACAATTTTATAATAAGTAATACCTACCAACAAATGTCTAGCGTCTTACTATACTGAGTTGGTTTATTCCTATTTTACCTTGCATTCAAAGTATCGTTATAATTATTTTTTTTATACAACTTAGAATGGCAAACAAGTGCAAACCAATAGAACATGATTACCATTCCATTATCATACATTGAAAAAAAAAATGATAATGATATTATTATAGTTGCAGTATTTTTTTTTTGATGGGTGAAAATGGTATGGTAGCCCCGCCTGACGGCCCACCTGATGGAAAGTGGTAAAAAACCGTCGCCTATAGACATCAGGAATTAACTATGTAACCATGGACATAACAGAGTATACTGTTTCGCCCATGATACCCCCATGCGTTGCCATTCCTGAGGACTCAGGTGTTATTCCTCTGTACCCAGTAAATTCACGCCAATTCAAAAATATAAATGTAGAGGGATGGAAGGGATTGTTAGTTATATACCTTGTTTTTTTTAATGAATGATAATGAAATGGTAACTCCGCCTGCGCTAACGGTATACGCTGGCGGGGCACCAGTGAGGGGTGACAGATGAGGATGAAAAGGCAGGTCAGCTTGCCCATCGCGATGAATACACTTGAAATTCAGCACGATGGTTTCCAGGGTGACCACGGGGAGGTCGACCTGTTAGGGTATATTGTCAGCAATGGGACTAATAATCCGCATTACTAACAATCCCTTCCCCCCTTATATACCTTGTTAGGTGGACCGTAGTTGCCACGCTTGGCATGTGGGTTGGAAACTGCAGATAAGCTTTGGTGATGTTTAAAAAGGGTCGTTGTTGCCCATCCCTAAACATTAAGTTTCATTAGTCGCCTCTTACAATACTCACAGGAAAGGAAAGTTTGGCCTATTCTATGCCAGGACCACACGGGTAACATATTTAAGGTATTTCCTTTTAAATGTTTTTACAATTAGAGTACAGGCTGAAGTCGAAATCTTTAGCTGTTTGTGAAACTAAGTTATTCTTAAATTGAGATATAAAAAATGCCAAAAAATGTGAGAGAATAACAGTTTAAATTGATTTTTGAGCTTGACTTTTTGGCTTTTTGTCGGCCTATACTCTTTTTGGAAAACCTTTCAGTTCTATTAGTACAATATTCTGTTAAAAAGATTTTCAACTGACTTTAAAAACGGAGATTTTCAATTGCAATGTGCTTCTTTTTTATGTTTGTTACCGCATAACTCCATCAATTCATTTGGAAAAATCTTTTTTTTTATCTGAAAGAATATACTTACAAATTGGTCCTATAGAAATTTTATCAAAATCAGCTCTGTTGTTTAGTTTTTAGATTAAAATAATTGGTTTTGTCACAATTGAAGTGCTTTTTATTTGTGGGACACAATCTTTTTTTAATAATATCACCCTATATAGATAAAAACATACTGACAATATATTTAACTAATATATAACACAACGCTATTATTTATTCCATGACCGAACTGCACTGTTCGTTGTAAACTAAACAGACACGTTACAAATTTGAATTTGGAACTAAACTAAAACTCGAATCAGTTTCAACGGAGGCGGGCGCAGATTGGCGCGCTGAGTGATGACGTCATCAATACGCGTCGGCCGACCAACCGCAGAGCAGCGCGCTGTGTCCGTCCACCAACCCGAGCTATCATGTTGAGTTATTTAGTAATAAGCTAGTGGTAATAAACGTCACTAGTTATTGCAGTTTTGGATGATAAATTTAAGCTGTTTTAGTTTAGGAATTATTAAGTATAGTAGAATAAAAATAAAATTTTTATTATTTAAATCCTTTACACACTCGCCGCTTTGATATGCGTATAATCTGTAAAACCTTTTAAAGGCCTTTATTGACTGTTATAGCATAAGAACTCTTACTAGTATCGTGGACTGCAGATTGATAGTATTGTGCTAACAGAAACAACTGGTCCCGTGGTTTTTTCTCACATGTCTCACTTGCACTTTGCCAGCACAGACGGAATTATCATAAATCCATTTCTAAATTAATGAAAATTGCTCCAAACTGTGTAAATTGTTTTATTAATAAAAAAAAAATGAATGCATATATTGACTTGCACACTTAAATCCAAAATCAGGGCTTCAAATTGTAATTTGATAGTTTTCTACGTTATTTTAATGTAATAACTATCGGTTTAACGAGAGAGTTCGATTAGTTTCGGGACCAATTTGAGACCCTTAATCATGAGTAGCTGTGACACAATTGCGAGCCTGACTGCGCGCTTTGGCCCGCTGAGCGCAATTCGTTGGCGCTCGTGGCTGATAAGTAAAGCTGCGATCGGAAATCTTCGGGTATGAATGGCTGGGCTCTGTAGACTTCCTCTTCATCTGCCGTGTTACTGACTGTGTTGGCAAGCCGTCGTGTACATACAGTGTGCTTACGAAACGTCTACTTTGTCTACCTTTGCAATTTGATAGTATTCTAGCCATACTTTTTTGTTGCTCTAAGGGCGAAGTCCACTCAGGGGAGCCACACGCACTCCCACCTAATCAAGTAATGATGCAAAATAATTAAAGAACCTTAATACGAAGCAAAATTTATTGCACCATAAACTATAAATCCGCGTTCACGATAAATAATTGAGCACGCGAGTTGTGACTCGTTAACTGCTATAATGGAGTCTGTGAATGCAATTGAGACATCCCACCGTATTTCTGTATACTCGTATGTGACTTGAAGTTTCTAGTACCTAGACATCGTTAGGATACTGTCAAAAGTTTGATTGTTAAAATCATAGACAGATTCAAAATGGATCTTATTGGAAAAAGTTCATATGACAATGAAAAATTAGTTTATAAAAATTTTGTACACTTGCGGAATGTTTCATACATACATATCTATCACGCCTTGCCCCCTTTAGAGTAGATAGAAGCAATGAAAAGCCAAATGCTTCGAATTGTTTTAGTATGTTTTGAAGTAACTATCCGGCGGCTCTATCTGCGTGAATCAGAATATAGTGTGTTAATAAACGTAATTTATTCTTTAAAACTGGTATTAGTATTCATTAATAGGGTCTTAAAAATATTTTCTTAAAAATATTTATATTATTAAGACAAAAAATTAAAATCTTCCTAAAATAGAGCAACCTGTATGTGTACCAAGGGTACTACATAATACAAGGCATGTACATACCTACTATTTGTCTTTCATCTGTTTAGTTAATATGGAAGAATAAAAATTTTTTGTCGACTGTAAATTTTTGATCTCCGAAATTTCTGACCGCTAAAGATTTGAATTTCATCTTGTTAAGCTTGTGTATTGTGATACATGTGGTGCTGCTCTTATTTGTTAGTGACGGTTTCATCACAGTGACCACATTTCATCTGGTGGACCATCAGATTGTTTGCCATTACAACTTGCATCCAAAAATTCAGATATTCCTTTAGATTACTTAAATATATATTACTATACAATTTTATACACTCTATTACTTTACTATGTATGTATGATTCTTACGTATGATTGTACTAAAATTATTGATGTAGTACAGTTTATGTTTAAAAACCTATTGTGTGTTTAATGTACGTAATTGTTAAATATTAAAACTTCACTTTAAAAAAGCTGTATTATTTATGAACAACCAAATTGTAAGACTTTGACTCGTATCTCAGAATGTTTTTACGTTTTTTCCACAGATTCAATGTGTGCGTAATTTTAACATTTTAATATTTACACTTATTATTCTAAATCTAACCATATTTGTACGTAACAAATATAAATTCTATAATTTGATATTGTGTAAATCAAATGTTTACCCGCGATACCAAATAATTTATAAAACAAATTTCGAATCGGTCAAATGGTTAGTTGCATATTGATGACGTCATCACTCTCTCCGCCAATCGTCGCTAATTCTGATGAATTGCCGGTACGCTTGTTCCAACAGTCACGGACGGATGAATTTTGAATTTGGAATGAATTATTAAACTGCCAGCATGATATTATTTGGCGGTTTTATTGGCACGTCAAAACTTGCCGTGTCTATTGTAAATTTTAAATGACGTTAATTTTCATTACAAATGATATTCTGTCGATATGAATATTCTTTACTTATTCATATAGCTTGCCTGACGTTTTGTTTGAATATCGAAATAAACAAATGAGAGAAACGCTTGTAAAATAAACAAACGAACAAAGAATGAGATGATTCATTTAGATGCTTTATAATTATGGATTTTTGGGAGAATGGATGTTATGTAGTGTCGGTATGTGGTAATATTTATCTATCCATTTAATCCAGATAATGTATTTAAAATTGTCGGTGGAGCTCTTAAAATTAATCAAAAAAATATTCAGCGAGTCTCTTCTTATTGATACGACACGACACCAACATTGTGAAATGATAAATGATATTGCCTGATGAATAATAATGTTTAATTTTTCCCTTTATTTTTTTCCTTCTATCTTAAAAAAAAACCTTCTATTAAAAAATAATGTTCATGTAACACATTATCTTGTGTCGTATCAAGTGACAATCCAAATAATTACAAAATAAAGTTTTCTTCTTCACTGCAAACAAATCAAAAGTTCTAATTAAATATATCGGATGGTATGTAGGTAATATTTATCTACAATTTTCGTCGTGTTAAGTCCCGATAACGTATTTTTTAAAAAGTACTCAATTGATTTTAAAAATTCTTTTACCAATAGAAAGCTACATCATCCACAAGTTACAGAAGGAGACTTTGTACAAAAGACGTTTGCTTGAGCACCTCTGTCCCATTCGTGGTTTTACCGTGAAGCAGTTATGCTTGCATGGTTGTGTTTCGGTTTGAAGAGTGGGATATGGCAGTGAATTTACAAGGTACAGAGGAATTACACTTGAGTTCTTAAGAATGGCAACACATGGGGGGTATCATGAGTAAAACAGTATACTCTGTTATGTCCATGGTACTGCTCATGTCTATAGGCGACAGTTATCACTTTCCATTAGGAACCGTCAGCTTGTTTGCCATTCTAAGTTGCATAAAAAAAAGTAACATGTAGACTACATTTTATTTAAAAAAAAATAAGAAATTCCAACGAAACTTCTAACCCTAATGTAATTCAAAGTATCAAAAACTTGCCTATTAAAGTTAATTTATTATTAATTATTATTATATCAGCCATTAACTGTCCGCTGCTGAACATAGGCCTTCCCCATAAGGAGAGTTGGCCAGGCGTGGCAAAACGCCTATTAAAAAAATAAATAAAATAAAGCTAATACAAAATACTAATTCTTCTTGCTATCTAACTATCTAAGCGTACCCGGGGCGGACCGCTAGTATTTAATAAGTTTGAAAAAAAAAATTCGAGCAGGTTACGTAGTATATTTTTATATTATATTATATATATAATTTGCGGTTAAGAGCGGTCACTTCAGTTCGAATGCCCTTGGCGTACTACAAGTATGTTGTTCTTTTAGTTCATTAATTCTCAGTCGAAAGCTATAAAAGAAGATCTCCACCATCCGCTACTGCGTAACTGCACTCCTGCTGCTGTTTGTTTTCAACTCACTCGTTCACGAAGAGGAACTAACGAGTGAAAACTGGGATATAGTTCGCGTAGTTTGTCTAAAAGTGCCCTCTTTTGAACTGGGTCATTTACTAAGTACACAACTGTAGTATATAAGTACATACGTGTATAACGTAGATATATATTTACGTCCGAATTCGAAAAAAGGAGGTTCTGAATTAGATTGTAGGTTTTATGTTTGTAACCCCATAACACTGTCAGTTGTAAAAATTATTTTTTTTTATCTGAAAGGATTTACTTACAGATTTGTCTCATAGAAATTTATAAAATTGATTAAACTAGATTATGTACATATAGTGTCTCCACACAAATGCTAAAAACAGGTAAACTTTTTTATCCATGCCGTATAAATAGGGTTTTTTAATGGGTGATAATGGTATGGTAACCCCACCTGCGCTATCGGTATACACTGTCAGAGCACCAGTGATAGATAACTGATGAGGATGAGAGTAGGTCAGTTAGCCCATCCTGGCGAATTCAACTAGAATTAACCACGATGGTTTTCAGGGGGAACCACGTGGAGGTCGACCTGACAGTGTATATTGCTAGTAATAGTGCTATTTTTTTATATATTTCTATATAATGTCTATAATAAATGAAATGGAATTAGTATTATTTAAATAAATTATTTTATTATGATAATTCTCTGTTATTTTGTAAAGGATTATTTCAAAAAATATACTTTACCGGTTTAAAAAAACTTTTACATATAAAAAGCTACATAATCTGCGAGGGACATCAGGCTGGGGGATTATATACTAATAATTTACCCTTTATGCTTTCTATTAGGGGCAATTTATTGGTGTTCTCGCGCGATTAATTGCCTGTAATGTTTTTTTTTTAGTCTAGACACGAGTTCAGTTAATCGTCCATTTAGTGAAATACCAATCTAGAGGATGTGAACAGCGCCACATAAAATTGTTTAACAAGGTCTTTTGCTAACAAAAAGTGAAAATAACAATCCACTACTATTGTTCTTACTATTTAATTTCTTATATTAATTAAAAGAACTATGTAAAAATGAAACATAATAACAAAAATAAAATCAAGTAAATTCTTACAATTAAAAAAAATAATTACAATTGGTAAAGTACTTAGTTTTAAGATAAATGACAGATATAATTAACAAAATTTGTTTTCAAATTTATTGTCCTCTTTTATTTAAAAAAAATATGTCAAATTTATTAACCGAACGTGAATTTTAATGGCTGGCGATGAAATATTTACCCCGCCTCCATTATTGGTGTACCTTTGTTGGGCACCGGAGAGGAATGATAGGTGAGAATAAAAACAGGTAAGTTGGTGTATAACGACGAATTTAAGAATTAAGTACGCTGGTTTCTGGGAAGAACCACGCGGTGATCGACTTGATTATATTGATAGCAACGGGGCAATTTGTCCCCATTACTTATTAGTATTACTTATTCCATTCCTCTAACCAAACGTGATTGATTGATAAAATTGTAAATCGTTTCCGTCACTTGGTACTCCTCCATAAAATATATGACTTTTACATTTGCGGAGATGGAGAAAATTGAGTCATACTCGAATATAACTCGAATCGATTCAAAATGACACAATGATGGCAAATAGTAAGAGCGAAACACAATCACTCTGGCGTCTCGCCAGATACTATTCATCTCCATTAATGCTTCCATTGAATACCAAATACGAAAAAAACTTTATTTGCACGTAATCTATTTAAAAAGTTGAATAAATTGGATGAAGGTGTGCATGACTTGAGAGCGATTTAATTTTTTTATACATCAAGCATGTTTTTCGTCAAAAACAAACCATAAAATATCCGATAGCCATCATCATCATCAACAGCCTTTATTGTCCAGTGCTGAACATAGGCCTCCTCCATAAGGGGGGATTTTGTCAGTAGTTGCCATATTTGGCAGGCAGTTTGGCAACCGCAGTTCAGCTTTAGTGATGTTTTAAGACGGACGCTGCTATCCACTTCTCGGCTATTAAATACCCTTAGTCGTCTTTTACGAACCCCATGGAAAAGGTAGGTGTGGGCCATACTATTTCATCTAATTCCCTATCATGAAGATTATGTATTATTTATATTGACTGGTGATAGAATAGTATGTTTTAAGAACCGACATCTAGTTACATCGGGCTATTTATGGGAAAAAATTATTATTGTGTCGTATCAAAATGTGAACGTACTAGCTGAAATCGTAGTGAGTGGCAAGAGATCCTCCAACAAGAGAGCAGCTCTTAAATATGAATGATTACATGAACGGTGATAAGATAGTTTTGTATACCATTTGTATATCGTTTTATACCCACGATTACGAAGATATTATATGGGGTTTTCTAAAAAGGTTTTCTATAAGGATTTCTTAAGAGTCGACAACGCGCACGGGACATCTCTGGTGTTACATTCAGTTTACCATCACTTCGATTCTTTGCTTATATACCATCATAGTAGTATAAAAAAACCCTGAAACAACTGAGTTGCTTTCTTCCTCACCTCAGTGAAAACTGGTGCCCGCCAGCGTATAGTAATAGCGTAACTGGAGTTACCCATTAAATTAGTTACTCATTAAAAATCCTATTGCAGTTTTTTCATTCATACATCGGTTGAAACCTGTGAAAGTCCATTAAGACATCAAAAAGTAAGATATTAATTGTTCGGATTGATACCTGCTGCTGACTTTGACCACCGTACAACCCGCCACAAACTAAAGTTTCATCCCAATCATCTGGATGAGATCTTCCACGCACAACCATTCTTTGGAATCAACTTCCAGCAGCAGTATTTCCGAACCGATACGACAACATAACCTTCAAGAAAAGAGTATATTCCTTTTTAAAAGACCGACAGCACACCTGTAATGCAGCTGATATTATGGGTGATTATAGGCGGCGGTAGTCACTTACCATCAGGTGAGCCGCATGCTCGTTTGCCCCCTGTGTTGTAAAAAAAAAAGTAAGATGCAAAGAAACAAGTTCACTCCCGCATTTATAACTCGTAAAAATGTTCTAAGTTTAAATCTACATATGTATATTTGAATAAAGAAAACAAACTTAGCCTAGATTTCAATCTACACCATCTTGGTGCCAAGTTTCTGTATGATCGGTAAATAAACTGAATCACGAGTCGCCACTGTGTCTGCTAAGTCGTGTCTCCGCATTAGAGTAAATGTTGATTATTTATCACTGACTGACTGCCCTAGCTTTTGCCCGCGACTTCATACGCATGGATTTTGGAAGTTTTATCCCCTTAGGGGTTGATTTTCAAATTTTATTTCTTATGGTGCGTATACGTACATAAAGAACCTATCTGCAAAATTTTAAGATTCTAGATTCAGCGGTTTTGATTGTGCGTTGATGCTTTCTATCAAATGGACCTACCACTTAATTACCATTCTAAATATCATAAAAAAAGGCAACGGGCACGATCTTCAGGTCTTCATCTATTATTTGTCATCCTATAGTATACTAGCTTTTACCTACAACTACATCTGCATAATCGGGGCCATGTTTACTGAACAGGATAAAAAAATAACTTATTTCTTTCTCTATCCCATACAGCATGTGTATATTAAATTTCATGGTGATTGGTTAAGGCACCTTAGAGGTAAAAAACAAAAAAAATCATAATCATAAAGGATTTGCTAATTCGCGATCTAATCGAAAATACATTTACTCCAAAAGTTATAAATACTACAGCAGACATGACCAGCTTACTGTCACTCGACTCTGCAAATTTGTTGACCTATGTCGCTAACTTTGATTCTCTGGTGAATTATTTCGTTTCGGATTCAATCCCTTAGAGTAATACTAAACATGGCTCTTTTAATAGCTCGCTGAGCGGGTTTGAATTGGTGGACTTGTAGTATTGTAAGTGTCCACGTTTCGGCATAAAAATAAAACTGTTCAAATAGCAATGTAATATGACTTAATATCGTGTGGTCCCAGTTTAGAATGGGCCACCTCTTCCTTTCCCATGGGCATCATAAAAGGCGACTAAGGGAACTTTATAGTTGAGGGATGGGCAGCAGTGTCCCTTATAAAATATCACCAAAGCTTAATTGCGGTTGCCAACTCGCCTGTCAAACGTGCCAAGTATTTGCAAAATCCCTCTTATGGGGGAGGCTTATGTTCAGCAGTGGATAGTAAAGGCTGATTTGATGATGATGATTTGATGCATCATAACTACACCTCAAGAATAAATATTCAAAATAGGAATCGCAGAATTTACCAGTTGATATCATTGTGAGAAGTAGGTGACTACATTCGACACATTTCGACGAATATATTAGAAACAAACGTGGTAGGTGCGAATGTTGTCCTTTCGCCGTCACTTGGATTTGGTTTGTCAGTGATATATAATGACATCAATATTTTAAACTAACCAATTTAAAAATATAAAAAGAAGTCGACGCTTTATTTTATTGTTTGATTCAAACAGTTCAGTCGCATTATTAATGGTGTTCATTACATTTGGAGCACTGAAAGACTGAGTGACTGGTGGATCCCAATTTAATATAAAACTAACGAATCGAATCACATAAATCGTATATGCATAAATCCGATCCCTGTTTATGTCCTATATCAGTGAGGACAAACTGCGGCCAGCTATAGATTTTTATTTTTATTGACTGGAATAGAGAGTATGAAGAACTGATACAAAATTTTTACTTTGTATAATGTTTCTCCGCTTAGGTATATCATTCATGTTTTTGCTGCTTACTGCGCTTGCTGGCAGTGTTTCGAAAGAATCTGTTATGAGAAATTTTATTTTCACTCCATTATACTTCCGTACCTTACAGGGTCGTTGTATCAGCCGTAACTCTCCACTGTTGAACATAGGCCTTCCTTGGGGGTTACTCTAGTAGTATTTCTGAACCGATACAACATAAACTTTTAAAAAAGAGCATATCTCTTTTAAATAAGCCGATAGCACACCTGCAATGCCTATAGTGTTGCAGGTGATCATGGGCGGCGATAGTCCCTTATCATCAGGTGATCTGCATGTTCGTTTTCCTCTGTGTTATAACAAAAAGCTGCCGCTCTTGCCAGACGCATAGGGTACAGGGCCGGATTAAGCATGTCGCTTATAAATAAAAAAAAACCTTTTATATTATTCTACACACCTAGAAATGCATTATGTTTTGTTAATATATTTATTAATGGGTTTGTTAGATACATTTCTTCAAATGTAAGTTTCGCTTAAAGTAATTTTCTTATAAAAAATTTGTCCGGCCCTTTAACCGATTTGAAGCAGTTGCTTACACTGCCTAATAGAAAATCCGGCCCTGACTATCTCTTTATGGTACATCTATAAACTACAGTTACCACTTCTTATTAGGCGAAACATGTCGATTGCTTGAGTACCTATGTCCCATTCGTGTTTCTACCGTGAAGCAGTTATGTTTGCATAGCTGTGTTTCGGTTTGAAGGGTGGGATATGGCGTGAATTTACTGAGTACAGAGGAATAACATCTGAGTTCTCAGGAATGGCAACGCATGGGGGAACTCATGGGCGAAACGGTATACTCTGTTATGTCCATGGTACTGCTAATGTCTATAGGCGACGGTTATCACTTTCCATCAGGTGGGCCGTCAGCTTGTTTGTCATTCTAAGTTGTATAAAAAAAAACTTGTTTACCTATCATTCCATTTCCAAACAAATATGGTATACACTGAAAACCTAAAATGAATTAAATATAAGAAAAAATCTTTTAAAGTAAACGAAATATTTTAAACAATCGTAAATTCAGTTATATTAAATAATTATAATATATTAATAACATTATATAAACAACATTTGTCACGGCCCTCAAAATGCGAGGGTGATTTAGGACTGGCCTAGGTCTTCACTCTCAACCGTCGGACCCCACTAATGGGGTTGCCAAATTACCCATCTATTTAATTTCCCGAATGGGTAAACGAATTAGGCTGGCAACTTTGAAACAAATTAAATTTTCCACGGTCCACTCATTGTTTGTCCGACCGACGCTATATGTCATATTAATTTTTTTTATAGCCTCGAAAATTTGATCAGTGAGCTTTTGTGTAAAGTGAATAATTTACTTTTTAAAATTTATATATGACAGTAATTGTTGGAATTAAAATTTAAATGGTAGGGAGAGAAGAGAATAACAGTTGATTTGATGTTCCATTATTCAAAATTACAGAGTATAGAATAGCAGAGGTCTTAAGTTTTGACTGGTTTTTTGAGTGGGGAAGCAGGGGTTGTTTATTTTCGAGATTTATTTTAATTTGGTGGAAATAAAGACTTTTTCGATACTGTTGATTTATAATTTGAAAATAACAAAATAATAAATTAGTGAATAGTTTAAAAAATCGTGAATAATAACGTGATAAACAATATGGTTCATTTCTAATAAATTGAACACGATGGGCCAATTAGCTTCGCTCCATCTATGTTGGCGATACATATTGTTTTTAACCGACTTAAAAAAGCAGGTTTTCTATTCGGTTGTGTTTTTTGTTTGTTATCTCAAAACTCCTTCAGTTCTTAACCACTTTGGAAAATTCCCTATTTATCTGAAAGGATATACTTACAGATTGGTCTTATAGAAATTTTATCAAAATCGTTTCAGCATTTTAGTTTTTAAATGAAATAAACTATTTTGTCACAATTAAAGTCGGTTTTTTCTTGTTGAACATCATCTTTTTGCTAAATAATGAATAGATAGGTTATTATTGTTATTCTACTGCTTCTTTCTAAATGACAAGTTCCTATAATTACTCTATTAGAGATTACAATTGTGAGTATTTATATTTTTTTGTCAGTTTGTCAGTTACTGGAAAAAGCATCACCGCCCATTTAATTCGTTGTCATATGACATTCTGAAAAGCATAAATAATTGTAAAAAATCCTACATTATTAAGTTTATCCATTACAAACAAAAAATCTTTCCTCTATTATATAATATTAGTTTAGAAAAACACCCATTTTGCATACCAAAACCTGACACACCTAACAGATCGTTCCATCCATCTTGGGGATAAAATAAACTGATATAAATTGATTTTGCCCGAGCCCCTTATTTCTTGGGATTAAAAATAAATTTTAAACAAATCCTCCCAAGATATTGGCGGGAAATGATTCGGCTGTTTCTACCCTCGCTTTATCTAAATTCAGAATTTCACCTAGTAATAGTAATTTCAATGCTTACATTTCGAAATTTTTCAAATAACACTTCACATGAAAATGTTGCATTATATACGTATGCACTTTGGAAATCTCGATAATCATTTTTAACCTTATTCCCGGCATTTAAGTTTGAAAATCGTTCCGCTACTGTTTTTAATATTATTCCTAAACAAACACATATTGTTATTATGAATATTATCATCGAGCGATTTCCAAGAGAAGGACTACATTATGTTTGTATTTTTAACGGGCTTCAAAAAAAGGAAATTCCTAATATGGTTGTTTATTTTTTTACTAGTATGTTTATTATACCAGAACTTCGTCATTCATAAATTGATAAAGAAAATTTTGTTTTTATTTAAAAAGTTATATAAAAGTTATATAATTTCTATAAGATTAGTCCCATGAAATTTCATCAAAATTGGTTCAGCAGTGTGGTTTTTAAATCAATGAACTGGTTTTGTCATGATTGAAGTCGATTTTATGGAACATAATTTTATGACTATGTATTTACACAACTGTATCGCCAATTTTGAACTAATTTATTCATTTTGTAATTGACAGCATGTATTGCTATGTTGGTCCTATATTGATTTTGGGACAAATGAACTTTTTTATAATTTGCAGAATAAGTTTGTTTGTTGCTAAGAAAAATCGACATGTAATTATTAATATTGGTAATTATTTCTAATTTGAGGATTTCAGACTAGTTTCGATAGGATCTAGACTAGAATTAAATAGGAGCTCTTATTCATGAGCGCAGTTCACGGCTTTAAGACGTGAGTAAATAATTACAATACAGTATGATTGAAGATAGTTATTATTCAACAAAAACCAACTTCCATGTTATTTCATCAGTGTCTATTTAACGGTTACCACTTTTCATCAGGCGTATCTTTAGTGTATTTTATTTATTCTTTCTTGATCAAATTACAAAACATATTTGGTACAAAATGCGGACTTATTACTATGTAACATTCTCTCGACTTTTGGCAATACAAAAATGTAATTATGGGTGAAAACAATTCAAAATTTTTGTACATAAATACATAGTTACAGACGTATCTATGTTGATTCACAAAGTGTAAAATATATACAATGGAGACAACTTTGTGTTTTTTTTTATACAACTTAGAAGTGCAAACAAGCTGACGGTCCACCTGATGGAAAGTGGTAACCGTCGCCTATAAACACGAGCAGTACCATGGACATAACAGAGTATACTGTTTCGCCCATGATACCCCCCATGCGTTGCCATTAGGACTCGGGTGTTATTCCTCTGTACCCACCTTTCCTACCTTTGATCTGATCATAGACAATCTATTATTTCAACCTTTATAATTTTCATATTAAAAAAAAAAAACACATTTTTCGGTATTCAAGTAAAAACTGTAATAATTCCTTTAACTTCCATCATCGGACCTCCTCAATATCATTTTGAATGGCACTTTTTTATTGCTAGTAAAGCACTTACAGGATAATATCTTACCTAGCAGTTAGAAGGGCCATCTCAAGTCCTTTCCTCGACTCAAGAGCCATTGTAATAAAAGAGGTCCGCAAAAACCGGAACATGATAATATATGTAAAACTGTGTACAAACTCGGTTTTGCCCGCTAAAAATGGTTTCCGAAATGAGCGAACCTTTTTTTTCTTCGAGGAACGATGTGTTTTGTGTGTAAGTGACTTGTCTTACATGGCCACTTGAGTGTTTGATGGTTGTGTTTTATCAAATTACTTCATCGATACCAATTTTCTGGATATTACCGTAAAACGTTTTTTGTTCTTTTATCGAAATTCAAATTTCGAATTGATTTTTTTTTAATATCATAAAAGTAAGTAATTTCGAATCGACTTGTTTTGTCTTTACGACCATCTTTATTCTTTCCCTCTCAAGATGAACTAGCTGAACTTTTAGACACTTTTTATATGTATGCCACATAATATCTTCACTAATAGTAAACCAATTTGAATGATTCTTTTCGGAATGAAAAATTTACTTTTTCTATTTTTTACTTTTATGCTGTATCATCCGATTAACCGTTAAATATTCACTGCTAAACATAAGCCATAATGGGAGTTTTGTCAATAGTTGCCACGCTTGGCAGTCGGATTGGCAACAGCAGTAAGACTTTTAGCGATGTTTTAAGAAGGACACAACGGCCCATCCCTCGACCATTAAGTTCTTACGACACCCACGGTAAAAGAAGGTGTGGCCGAGATTACATGGCGGTTAATGGCATAATTTCATTTCAAATATAGAATTCGCTTCACAATTCCCATTCTAAATTGATCAATATTAAAGTTGATTGTTTCCACTAATTATATAAATATACTCATACGTACTGTAACACCATTAGCCTAATGACTTAGTTCAATATGAATGAGGCCTAAAAAGTAATTTTATAAAGCCAAAGGGTTGCCCAGTTTTTATCTCAGCCCTGTTAATTGTCGGTGCGACGATTGTGCCCGGAGTAGGGGTGGGATTATTTAAATAATTATTCGAAATTAAAAAGAATTAGCGCTTGCCAGTTTCACTTTAGCGGGCTCGGTTCGTAATCGCATTGTTTTTTTTTTAAATCGTTCAAACATAGTAGGTACTCGACAATATTAAAAGTTGTTTCAGAATATAGTTCAGAAAGATCTTTCTAATTTCAAACTTTATAAACATAAAATATACTTTTTCTGTAAAATAAAAAAGTAGATTTTGTATCACAAAAATATGGATTTCAATCAAAACAAAACCTTTGATTCAATAATTTTTTTTTTATAATTATATTTAGGATTAGGTTATTACTACAAAAAATTGACATCAATTATGTCAAAACCCGTTATTTTGATTGAAAAACTAATCGATTTCGATAAAGTTTCTACAGAACCAATCTATAAGCATATCCTATCAGATAAAAAGAATCAAATCGGTTTACAACTCACTGAGTTTTTTTTTGATGGGTAAAAATGGTATGGCCTGCGCTAACGGGATACGCTGACGGAGCACCAGTAAAGGGTGATAGATGAGAATGAAAACAGACCAGTTAGCCCATCAAGATGAATTCATCAGGAATTAACCATGATAGTTTCCAGGGGGAACCGCGAGGAGGTCGACCTGGTTGGGTATATTGCTAGCAATGGGATTCTTAGTCTCCATTACTAACAATCCCTTTCATGAGGTAACAAACATAAAAAATATACAACGAAACTGGGAATCTTCTTCATTTTGAAGCCACTTGGAAACCATTTATTACAATTACTGAACCGATTTCGATGAGATTTCTATGAGACCAATCTGAAGATATATTTTTTAAATTAACAAATAAGTTTACAAATCATGACCAAAAGTAGCCACGTCCAATTTACTGCAATTAGTTGCCATGTAATTGTATTACTTAATCATTGCTGTAAATATCTTGACGGTAGCACCATGGATTTTATTTATTTTGTATGTTAATCAACCTGACATTATGGACACTCATTGTTATACATAGTTTCTTTCATACATGCACTTATATTACTTACATACCCACTCTAACTTGCCTACCTTGCTTAAGAATTATAATTTTCGTTTGTATAATTAAAATCCGTTATTGGTTGTATTTATAAGAGGCTTAGCATGTAAGTTGTTCTTTTTTAAGAGCTGTGGATTTTTGTATTAAACAAATAAAAAAAAGTACAAATAAATAAACATCATATAACTTATGTGATAGAATTTTTAACCTCTGTTTAATTGCCATAAGATTGTAAGCGTGCAAAATTGAATAATATTATTATATATTGACTTATATATTCTTAGAGTTATTCCCTTGGGTTTTCATAAAATCTTTTATGACAAATAATTCTGCAATCGCTTCTTGAGGGCCAAATGAAAAAAATTAATGAGCTCGCCCTACATTTCTTGGCAAATTGAGCAATTATCGGTTTAATTATAGGTTAATCCGTCGCTTCAGCCGTAAAATATTATATTATCCACTCCATTGATAACAATTTTGCACGCATCAACCGACTTCAAAAAGGGGAAGTTCAATTGAACTGTATTTTTTATGTATATATTAGCCGTATTAGACGTCTTTGTCAACGTACATTAGTAAGTATCATATGTGATAGGTGAGGATATAATTTATCCGTGTTCAAAATTCCATTCAAATCCGTTCAGCCGTTTAAGCGCAATTGTACAATAAACGAGGATATCAGCAAAAGAACCAAAATAACTGACATAACCCAAAGGATGAGCAAGCTGAAGTGGCAATGAGCTGGTCACATAGCTCGAAGAACCGATAACCGATGGGAGTAGAAAGGTTTTTGAGTGGCGACCCCGTACGGGCAAACACAGTATAGGACGACCCCGCCCTCACTAGATGGAATGACGACCTGAAATGCATTGCATTGGGGTCAGTGAATTCAGGTGGCTCAGGACCATTCTTTATGGTATTCTATGGGGGAGGCTTATTGTTGGAGTTTTAATACTGGCTGTTGACACTGAGTTTTTTAGAACAATGTATTATTTTTCAATTTGTTCAATGTTCGATTTTTATAAGACATGTCTCGTATCTTTTCACTAAACTTTTTATTTTATATATATATGTTTTACTACTGCATCCTGCTATTTACAACACCTATGTCCAGCAGTGGACGGATAATGGCTGAAATGTAATGCAATAAGCATACAAACATCTTTACAATGTTTCTCATTTATAATATATATAGGGTTATATGTAAGTTAGTGGGTATTATTTTTTACCTATATATTTTTATAAGTACATTAGCATCGGTTAGTCTATCTTCTATTTATAAAGAGAAACAAGTCCATTCGTCCTATAAAACATTTGTACAAAGATATCAAAATATCACAACAGTGCACGAGTGAGGTCAGCTCTTGTATTAACCTCAGCAAATAATACTTATATGTGATAAACTATGCATTTATAGGTCATCGTTTTTATTGCCGAACTAAATGGAGCGATGTGTTTTGAAGTCAATTTTAGAATGGTCCATCTGCAATACTGTTTGTTTATAATAATACGTATTACGAAATACTAGAGTATTTCTCCGTTTACATCACATTTTTATATCTTGCATAGAGTTCTAATTGTTTAAAATCCTCACGTCGCGGGTAACTACTAGTATTTATTTATTTCATTTTCGAACCTAAAACTGTCATATAATACAAATTATTAATAATTAATCTTAATATTATCTAAGTAACATTTTTTATTTACCATGTAATGACAAATTAGAAAACCTGAAAGGAAATGGTCTATAAATAAATAATGGACTAAAAGTATCCTAACTTGCTACCTTCGTGGTGTAAAAAAAATACATTTTTTGATAAATTAAAATATATTTTTTTTTTTAATATAAAAGACTGTCATCATTGTGTTCTCTTTTATTTGATATTTATATGTTGTATTTAACATATGTATATGTATATATATTCTTATTTACATATGTAGATTTATATTCATATATAATCTACATATGTATATATATATATATATATATATATATATATATATATATATATATATATATATTATTATTATTATTATTATTAAGCGAACTTATTTCCAGTTATACAAGCTCGATCAACACGTCTATAACACATATAGTTTTACAACAACATTATAAATTTCAAACTTTGTAATACCCATGTACTAATAATATTGTAAACTGAAAATAATGGTACATAAGCCTCGATACGAGTACTTTATTGTTACAAGTCAATTTTCCAGTTTTACTGTCGAATCACTATATTGTTACAGCTCCGCGATCGTTGTATGAATTGGCCGGCTCTGCTTCTAGTTATTTCTAGAAGGTACCAGCTAATATTGTATTTGTAGTTTTGCGCCGAGTTGTTCATAGAATATTTGATAGGTTTTCATTAGGTTATGTTAGCGGATAGCGAAGTTGCGAATAACCATCTGATTGCTGTAGTTTTTTTTTTAATGGATGTAAAGATTAACCATATGGTGGGCAGTATGCTTGTTTGCCACCTCAGTGGTATAAAAAAAAAGAGAATCAAAACATCGATAATGAATCAAATTAATCCCAGTGATTGAATGAATGTCTACGTAACATTCTATAAATTACCTAAAATTTATTATTTTTACATCAGTGACATTGTGTCTGTTCGTATGTACGTACTTATTAAGTAGCTGTAGGATTTTTTACTGCGACAATAAAAGGTATAATTTTTAAAGTGCTTTCCCTAGTGGCTACGATAGTTTATGATGCATTTTATGGTGTATTTATGGTCCAGCCATTTTTTCAGATATTTGCGCGAATGAAAAATACCTTTTGCGGTAAATCACAATAGATATTATTGTAATCTACTCTTTACATTTATTTATTCCTCATGAAAAATAATATTTATTTAAAGACATGGCATGGGATAGAGCTAGCTGGAGGAAAATGCATGCATTAGTTGCACCGACAAAATGAAACTCTTAACACTTCCTTGCATATTTTTTTTTATTGGTGAAATAAATCAAGGTGATATAATTCATTTTAAAAATTAAAGGAAAAATGGTTAAAAAAATAAATGTGATAGCTATGTTTTTTTTTAGCAATGGACATTAAAAAGGTATCCAGACATGATCAATTTAAAGTGAACTTGTTTTTTTATATAATTTTTGGGCGTTGAATGGTATGATGGAAATTTCCATCATTATACAAAGAAGGGTTAAATGAAAAGAGAAAATGACTTATTAGCAGTTTATAGATTATATATAATTATGTGCCCTGTAGTCCCGGCATAGAATGGGCCACTCCTTCCTTTCCCGTGGGTAGTAAGAGGCGATTAGGGAACATACTGGTCGAGGGACAGGCAGCAGCGTCTTTTAAAACATCTCCAATAAATCTCCTTTTTGGGGAGGCCTATAAATTTGAAAGTGAGTTTGTTTGTTTGTTACCGCATAACACCTTAATAGCTTTACCAATCCCTTTGAAATTTAGTATGCACATACTGTAAGGGATGGAAAAAGATATAGGCTACTTTTTATCCTAGTCAGTAAATATGTCCCGGACACGCGAACGACGTCGCGGGTAATAGCTAGTAAAGTATAAAAGGAAGAAGATGACTAGTTATTGTCGTTTCAGTGAATTCAAAAGGTGAGCATGGACTCTTTTCTTGAACATATTATTACTTGAAAGCTTCCGAATTGCATCAGGTAGTGCATTCCTGAGTCGTGAAACTTGGATGATAGAGGAGTCAGATAATGAAGACTAGATTTATGAAATTATATGAGAAGTGAGAAAGAATTGGAGGAAAGACTAAGATTATAAGAGTCTCAAAGGAATTCAAATATACATTTCAGAAAATCCAGTGGGAAATATTACAATTTTTTTTTTGCTAAACAATTTGTACTTATATCTACATGATCCAATGTGAACGCTTGTTTATTTTAACGCTTCTAAATTAAAAAAGGACATGTCTAATTACAGTTAATCCGTGTTACATGTGAAAAGCCGAAAATAATTACGGAACGCACCATTAACATAAAACTGTACTGTCTAGGCAATAAAGGTCGTTTTAGAATGGCAAACGTGAACTCTTTGTCGCACAGCCCTTTGGTAGTGTTTCGGTCAGCATTGCCAAAATATATTTTTAATATCGTAAGGGTATTTTTTAAATAATAAAATCGTTTACGGACGCCTCGTGGGGGTCGCTTATTTTTAGATTTTTTATATTATACTTATATATATATTTTTATGGTAAATGTTTTTTTTTATCATCCTATCTGTGCTGGGGCTATTGTAGTTATATTTTTAAGGTATTATGATTAAAACAGATTCATAATCGATTAACAAGGATAACTTAATTTTGTTCCGTGAAAAAAAAACTCCTACTCATGTCATGCCATAACCAATTAATTTGAAAACTAAACTACTAAAGTGATTTTGATGAAATTTCTATGGGACCACTCTGAAAGTATGTCCTTTTAGATAAAAAAAAATCCAAAATGGTTTATAAATGACGGAGCCCTGAGGTGACAAACATAAAAATAATATAACCGAATTGAGAACTTCCTTTTTTAATAGCTAGTCAATCGAAAAACAAGATTAAAATTAATTCTGTAAAAAAAAACTCATTAAAAATGCATTGGAAAAAGAAACATGTATTTCTCGATATCGCTGAGTGTGATCAAAGGTTTTCTGCGTTTACTTATGTCTGCATACTTATCCTTATCCCCCGATGATATATGATGATGATATGACGATGATGATGACGATATGATGATGATATCCTGCGAGAGATAAGGCAATATATAATATATGTATTAAACTAGAATAACATTTATCAATTTGTTAAAAAAAAGCCAAAGGCAATCTGTAATAAAAACAAAGGCAAATATATGTTAAACTGAACGAAATAATTTATTATTGTTATTTCGTATTGGACAGAAAACGTGTATTCTCATAAGCGCTTTGTACGTATTACAATACTTATTTATTTCTGAATACTCTGTAAAGAAAATAGACATTTAAATACATATATACAATTTAATGTACACATAAATAATATTGTCACTCGGGAAGCACAAATGCTTGGTTTCCTCAAACGTTATTTAAAAAGTTTTAAATTGAGGCAAACTAGATTAATTCTTTATAACAGTTTAGTACGTAGTCGATTGACGTTTGCCTCTGTTTCCTGGAATCCAGTCTACAGCTCTTCATCTCAAAGAATAGACAATATTCAACGAGCATTCACTAGACATCTAGCTTACATAACCCCTAACATATCGTATAGTTAACCTTATATACAAAGAATATCATTCTTTCACATTACCTCTCTTAAGACGCGTCGTATGATTCCAGATTTAATGTTCATTCATAAAATTCTCAATAATAAAATTCATAGTGCGGATTTACTGAGTTCACTCCAAATGGCGATACCTCTAAATTATCCTCGACACCCTATAACTAGAGCATTTAGCTTACCGCGCTACAGAACTAACCTAGGTTTGCATCAACTTTTGGTCAGGATTTGTACATTATACAATAAAATTAATGCTAAATTACCTGAAATTAATATAATGCATAATAGTGCGAATTCCTACAGAAATAAATTGCTGAAACACTTTCTACAATAATCGTATAATAAGTAACTCTAATTATAATACTATATTTTTTTTAAATTTGTTAATTTAATTCACTTATAATAGTATTTACTGATATTACTCACAACTCAGGTTACATGAATATTTCCATAGCTAATAACGCAACTTTTAAAATATTTATAGTCTAGTTTTATTCAATTTTTTAAAATTGTTTACTTCATTTCATACCTAATGTATAATTATGTTAAAGCAAATGCTGTGAATACCTTTAAAAGCCATGTGCATTAATATTGTCTTGTATTTAATGTTTGTTATGTATATGTGTTATAACGTAATATGCTGTTGGTGTTCCTATAAATAAACAAATAAACATGTATAGATTTCTCAATCAATAAATTATTTCTGAATACCAGAAACAATTAAAGATTTTTTTTATGGATGCATGATAATAGACTAGTAATCCTACCTCCGTCATCGATATATACTAGCGAGGCACTTGGCCCATCGTGACTAATTCGACAATAAATCAATCACAATAGTTTCCAGGGGGCACCGTGCACCGTGTGGTTAACCTGATGCCTTATCAGGCTATATATATTGCTAGCAATGTGAACGTTAATTCGCATTACTAACAACCCTTTCTCCTCCATAATTAACAGGTTAAGAAATGTATAAATTAAAGAACCAGATATAAATACCTAAATGGTAAATGAATTAAGTAAATTTATTAAGCAGCATAGAGGTATTCAAAGGAGGGCCAGGTAGACTGTGCTCATCCCAGATTTGTGTGGTGCCTACCCCATAGTGGTGCGTATGTATAGAAACATATCCGAGAGTACGTTGTGAATGTTCTTTAGAGGCTTACATTCCCCCATCCTTCTGGAAATTAAACTTATATATGCTAATGTTAAATAAAAATAAATTGAATTCAAAATAACGTTTATCATCATATCCGCCGTTAACTGTCCAGTGCTGAACATAGGCGTCCCCATTAAGGGTAGTTTTGCAAGTAGTTACCACGCTTGGCAAGCGGGTTAGGAACAGTAGTTAGGCTTTGGTGATGTTTTAAGAAGGACGCTGCTGCCCATCCCTCAACTATTAAGGTCCTTTAATTGCCTCTCATACCCACGGGAAAAAAAGGGTGGCCCAGTCTATGCCAAGACCACACGGCACAAAATAACAAAATAACTTTATTCAAGACGAAGTGCTAATCTTTCTATACGAGAAAACTGTGGGTTGACCATACACGGCGGGCATACAGCGCTCTGCGCGTTCAATACAATAATGAGGTGGGAAAGGGATTGTTAGCGATAGAGTTTGACAGCCCCATTGCTAGCAATATGCCCTATAAGGTCGAGCTTCACGTGGTTCCCCCTGGAAACCGTCGTGAACAATTCTTGTTGAATTCGTCACGATGGGCTAACTAACCTGCTTCATCCTCAGCTATCAACCTTCACTGTGCCCCGCCGGTGTATACCGATAGCGCGGGTGGGGTTACTATTCCATTATCACCCATTAAAAAAAAATACAATAATGATTTCTTAACACATTTGACATTATTTTACCATATATGATTGGTTTATGCTTCAACATATCTGATGATGATGATTTTAGGGTGTTGTTATGGTTGACATGTTTCGTCCACAATATTTGCAGCAGCATCGACTTCTATGCGACAGCAGATGACTTTTATGCCATCAAACGGAAACAGATCGCATCTCTGTTACACAGACTGTGTGGTAGCAGTTACAGCATTCTCTAAGCATCATACAATAATTACAACAGTCCGATCCACTCGTTTTGGGTCAAAGTTATTATATGGGCCATAAAATGATTTGTTTTACTAACATAGTTTTAGGTCAAACATTACTGACAAAAATAGATCATAGTTATCTGTAATAAAATTTAATTGTGATTATATTATTAAAAAGATCAAGAGCATCTGTATTAGTTATAAATTTAATTAAACATAATGAAAGAGTTGATGTCCATAAAAAAAAAAACTGTCTTCAATTGTGGCAAAAATAACTGCTTTAATTTTAAATTCCTGAACTAATTTTATAAAATTTCTATGGCACCAAAAATATATTCTTTTAGATAAAATAGAATTTTTCAAATCGGTTTATAACTGATGGAGATATTACATAACTAACATAAAACAAACAAAACCGGATTGAAAACCTCTTTCTGGTTGAAGTCGATTGAAAATTGAAATATCAAATTATCACACTGAAAAAAAAAACATTTTTTGTAACTGTTATATTACCAATTCTATATAAGATTAGATGCCAATATTTCCACGTTTATTTCTAAATATCCTGTAAAGAATCAAGCGTGATCAAATAGTTAGAATAGAAATAGATATAAATAGTATTCTTAATCAGAGTAGGAGATCAAGAGGAAATCTGTAAGGAAAAGTTGGGAAAACAAAAATAAAACTCGATCAAAACGTTCATTACCGTTACGTATCGCAGTGAAAAAACACATATCCCGTAACTACGGAGTGTAGGAAAGTTTTCCTACGTTTCATTGTCTCGTTTATAACTTGAACGGTGTCGGACTGTACTTTCGTGTTCATTTATCAAAGTCGAGTGTTAGATTTATTACTATTTATTGTGGTCGGCCCCACTGACCTAGGGTTTAAATGATTTCTTGCGGACCTTGAAAAACCGCCTATGTATTTGTACACATACAGTTTTTTGTGTTATGTTGGATAATCTTGGATTGTATGTCTATAAATATAAACTTATAGTTTTTTTTAATTTTAATTATATACTATATATTTTAAATTTTATATTCTGACACTGGTTAGAAGTTTGTGTTCAAAAAAATTCATTATTTATATAATTAAACTTTTGAGAAAAGCAACAGCTGAGTTTCTTACCCGTTCCGAATAGTATCGCCTATTCGTAATAATAATAATAACAAAAAAATTACTATTCAAAAATATTTTAATCTAAGTTTATTTGGATAAAAGTATTTCTTTTTTTTTTTCAATGAATGAAAGTGGATTGATTCTATAGGTTTATTCAAGAGAGGGATGATAAGTGAGGATTAAGTCAACTCAATTAATGCTTCGACGTTAATTAACCATTTTGGGTTTCAGAGGGACCATATAGAAGTCAACCTGATAGGATTTGTAGCTGCTATATCCCATAATTAACGAATTTATTCTTCGCCGCAGTGTAACCATGCAATGGGTTACAGGGAGGACTCCGTGAAAATTGATCTCACAAGGTTTTTGGATTGGGAGAGAAAATAAAATAATTATTCATTTAGTACTTAATTCTACACTTAATTTAAAAAAAAATACATATGTTTAGCACTTAACAAAAAGAAATGCACAAAAATGGTGTCACTCAGCTATATACTCGTACCAGGTCATTTTTGACATGACGTAGCCTATTTAATCTTTGGGCGTGATGTTGATTTTCAGTAGCATCAATTTCTTAAAAAGGGAGAGCTACCACTTAAAATTAAACAAAAATTACACACGTTAACAAAAAAATATAATAATAAAGGTAATATAATCTGAATTTTCGTCCCATTGTTAGTAATATACCATTTGTTATTACCAACAGAATGGCATATTGCTAACAATGGGGCTGCTCTATTTATACTCCCCACCCTCGTGTGAGTTCAGCAGGTAGATTAGGTAATTTTGCGGCATTTACACAAATTTTCTACCAGCTTCAAAAGAGGAGGAGGTTTTTAAATCGCTTGTATATATTTTAGGTTTGTTACCTAATAATAACTTCGTCATTTATGCTCGTAAACCAATTTAAAAAAGTCTTTTTTTATATGAAATTATATGAATGTTTTCAGATCGGTCCCATAGATATTTTTATCAGAATCAGTTCAGTAATTTTTTTTTTATACAACTTAGAATGGCAAACAAGCTGACGGCCCACCTGATGGAAAGTGGTTACCGTCGCCTATAGACATGAGCAGTACCATGGACATAACAGAGTATACTGTTTCACCCATGATACTTCCCATGCGTTGCCATTCCTGAAGACTCAGGTTTTATTCCTCTGTACTCTGTAAATTCACTGCCATATCCTACACTTCAAACTGAAACACAGCCATGCAAACACAACTGCTTCACAGTAGAAACACGAATGGGACAGAGGTGCCCAAGCAAACGACTCTTGTACAAAATCTCCCTCTGATAAATTTAGTTTTGAAAACAAAATAACTGCTTCTGTCACGATTGAAGTCGGTTTCTTTTTGTATAACAAAAACTTAAGTTATATAAACTTTTATATAACCACATACAGTTCAATTGTGTTTAAATTTACTTAAAATGTGTTTTTCAGTTTTTATATATATATATATAAATATATATTTTTTTTGTTATATATCGATTCTGCATCATATCTTCTCAATGACTTTATTATATCTTGTAATTGCAATCAAAAATTTCACACCAACCCATTAAACCCCACTATTGGACATCGGTGTCTCTAATAAAATTAATAGGATAATTTTTACCTTACTGTATTATATATATATATATATATATATATATATATATATATATATATATATATATAAAAAAAATATATTAATATAAATTGCAAACACAATAACAATTTATAAGAACCGCATTTTCCGTCATAAAATTATGACAAAAATAATCTTTTGAATTATTTCAATATTGTTACAGCCAACTTTGGCCAATGTAAATATTCTATTTGACAGAACAGCAAAGTTGAGGTCCCGACGGCACCGAAGTTCTTTTACAAAAGTTAAATTTAACCCTTCAGAGGGACCCCATTTTCAATATGCCACTTAAATACTGAGGTGTCAATGAATTAACTTGTTGAAGTAATCAGTTACTGGTATACAGACAATTTATTTGAGAATTATCACAGTATTGGATATACATATGGGAAATTAATAAACCCACTGTATACGAGGCTGTGACGTATAGCGCTACATAAGCAGAACATAAGTTAAAAAAAAGTTCATAATTTTAGTAAAATAAAATAATATAATTGTGATATATTATTTTAACATAACAAATTATTCCACGGCAACGCTTGAGTAGTATCATGGACGACATAGTATACTCTGTTACGTCCACGGTTTTATTTATGTCCATAGGCGACGGTTACCGCTTTCTAACAACTGGGCCTTCAGCTTGTATAAAGAAAATATTAGCTTTTCTCCGCGACTTCGTCCACGTGACCGGAATACGTTGATGAACTGCGATTAATAATAGCCTATGTCTTTCTCTATCTCAAATAGTTAAACAAAGTTCATTATGTTGGACTGAACGATTACGATACTTAGAGGCGACAAACAAACTCACATTCATATTTTAATATGTATTATATTATAAAATAAGTGTTTACATTCTGACTTCATAAGGAAAAATACATTGTAATTTTTATATATTTTTTCAAACTCTTTTAATTTTTATTTTTTTAATTCAAGTAAGTCCAATTATTTGCTTAATAGAAAAAAATTTAAAAAAAATAACTTGAACTAAAAAGAATCATAATTACTACAATTGATAGGCACGAGCCATTTTTATCCACATATATTAATATTATAAAAAGGAAAGATTTGACTGTTTGTATTATATTATCTGTGGTAATGGATAAACTTAATTACTACTGAACACATAATAAACATGTTTCCACATTGGAGCCTTCACTTGTATAAAGAAAATATTAGCTTTTCCCCGCGACTTCGTCCACGCCAGAATACACTGCATTAATAAACAACAGTATGTCTTTCTCTCTCTCGGAAGAAAGCTCTATCTGTAAGTAACACAGGCTACATATTATTTTCGAAAATCAATCTACAGGTGCGAAGCCGGGTCTGATAAATAGTACAATAAAAAAATACAGCCAAATTAGTAACTTCCTTTTTGACGTCTAACAAAACATTCATTATTCAATCGCCAATTAAATTCAATTAAACAAAAAACGTAATTATTAAAAAGAAAATAAAACGATAGAAAGCTAACAAAAAAATCATAATTCTAAACAATTGTACAGCCCTGACATCGCATCAATCGGCAGGGCTCCCAAACCGGGGGTCGAACAACTGAAGGGCACGAGTGCGACCGACAGTTTTACAGCCCTGCCTAAAGAATTGCGCATTTATTATTTTTATTTGCCACGCGCCATTGTAGGGCCCGAATTTTTTTTCGGTCCGTTGATATCTTGTATTGGAAGTGGGGTAACGTTACTGAAATGTTCAGCTATTTGGGACATGAATTGTGTTGGATTAACCGAGCGATGTTTTCGTTTGTATTTTTCTATATACATTCGAAATACTCAATATTACGTTTGTTCTTAATTTAATAAGTTTAATATTGTTTTAACAGATTTCTTAAAAGAGGAATTATTTTGGTCAAAAATGGTCGAACATTTACGCAATGAGTTTCTACTAAATACTATTACGTCTTTAAATACTACATGAAAAAATCATGTAGTATTTACATTAATTGTACATGTATTATGAAAATTACATAATTTTACATTCGTGGGAATTTTACATAGATATCTAAACACAAGGTATTTCTCACCTATTTCTGCACGCTTGCATGCTGTATTTCAGCTTGAAGGGTGAGATATTCCCATGAGATTTTCCCATTGTCGTTGCATAAAAAGAAGTTGCTTTCAAACAACTCAGGACGTAATTGTAGTATCTCTTCCAAGTCTTAATACTCGTAATTTTGTAATATTTAATTTGATACATGATAAATCCTAAAGCGTTGTATAAATTTAAAAAAATTAGGGAATTTTAAATATTAAATTGAAAAATGTTAATTAACCCTCGAGAGCACGTTAACCGTTAATAACGTTAAAAATGTGATTCACAATTTGCCAGTCGATTGGACTATTTCCGTGGCATAATTATTAGGAAATGAACAGACCGGAGCTTAAGTAGTAACTATATAAGTTCGAGGACAATCGAAAGGTTAAGTCAAGTTACAAGTTCTATTTTAGGCATAGTTTTTGTATGCAGATACGTAATATTTTATCTTACTTTGTACAAAAGTCATCTGTTTTGGGTACCTCTGTCCCACACGAATTTCTGTTATGGAGAGTGGAATATGGCAGTGAAATTATAGGCAACAGAGGCACTTTAGAACTCAGAAAAGGCACGAGGAGTAGGGATTGTTGGTAATGGGAACTAAAAATCCCATTGTTAACGATATACTCTGTCAGTTCAGATCTTCACGTGGTTCCTCCTGGAAAATATTGTGCTTAATTTGAATTTAAGGTGAACACTCAACTTGTTTGCAAATCAAAGTTTTTATAAAATAAAAATATTTTTAATCGAAAATGTAATTTTTTAAAAGTTTACATGTGAAACAAAATATAAAGTTATTCATTCAAATATTTAATAATTCAGTAATTTAAACATACTCGTATACAAGTAGGCAAAAATTAATGCGAGACTATGTGCAAAAGTAATATGCACAGCTTTTTATATTACACTCGTACTTTTACGATGCATGCTGCTGTGCTTACATGACCGTATTTCGTTGAATGAAGGACATGACTGCACAGTATACTCTGCAATGTTCATATTGTTTTTCATATATATATATATATGATGATAATATATATATATATATATATATATATGATGAATATGATGGCATACAGAAAGTGTCTTCTGTATTCCATCAACTTGTATGCTTTTCTAAATTACACAAGGACCACCAGATTAACTAATTAAATAAGATAATTAATAGAGGGAGACTTTGTACAAAAGTCGCAGTTGTGTAAAGCAGTTGTGTTTGCATGACTGTGTTTCGGTTTAAAAGGTGGGATATGGCGTGAATTTACAGGGTACAGAGGAATAATAACACCTGAGTCCTCAGGCATGGCAACACATGGGGGGTATCATGGGCGAAACAGTATACTCTGTTATGTCCATGGTACTGCTCATGTCTATAGGTGACGGTTACCACTTTCGATCAGGTGGGCTGTCAGCTTGTTTGTCATTCCAAATTATATAAGTATATAGAAAAAAAAGAACAAATAATTTAAGACTGTTTCCCCAAAAAAACCGACTTAATTATGGCAAAATCAGTTATTCTGTGTTTAAAACAAAATTTCTCAGTAGATTTTGAATAAATTTTTAAGAGTACTAAGGTAACAAACACAAAACGATATCACCGAATTAATAACCTCCTTTTTTTAAGTCGGTTAAAAATATGACTTTTTATCTTACTCTAGTATGTATATGATCCTGTTCATATCTATAGGTGACGGTTACCACTTACCATTAGGTGGGCCGTCAGTTTGCCATTTTAACATGCATAAAAATGTTTAAAATATCAGCGTAAATAGTACGTAACTAAACAACAATTACACGCCTTCAACAAAGCAGATAATACACAGAATATTCAATAAAATACAATCACAATTCACACATTGTCCCTCCGAGAGAGGAGAATGAACGAAATGGCATGCATAAATCATTCACAGACCATCGCTTCGCTTAAGTATCGCTGTCCTTGTTCAGACAAGGTCGCTAGGATTTTGTATAATCGAGTTATAGGGTGACTATTTTAATAATTGTCATCTGTCGTTATAGTAGGAAGCTCTCCTTTTGAGGAGGAGGAAGTTGGAAGGGAATACTTTAATTTTAGAGTATAAAAAATACTATACTTATTCCTCGCTATCTTACATCTCGACTACGCCCGCGGAAATCAACTAAGCGCGGCACATAAAATATCCTATGTGCTGAATTATGATATATAACCTACTTGTTTAGGGGGGAGAAGGGATTCTTAGTAATGAGGATTAGTAGCCCTATTGCTAGCAATACACACTGTCAGGTCGACCTCCTTGTGGTTCCCCCTGGAAACCATCGTGATTAATTTATTGTTAGATTCGTCACGGTGGGCTAACTGACCTGCTTCACCTATCATCCCTCACTGATGCCCCGCCAGTGTATACTGATAGCGCAGGTGAGGTTACCATTCCATTATCACCAATTAAAAAAAAACCTACTTGTTTAACAAATTACATTGAATTCCGTTTAACGTTGACGGGACACCAGTAATATATGATAAGGTGAGGATAAAAGCAGGTCTGTTAGTTCATCGTGACGAATTCCATAAGAATTTACCAGGATGGTATCCAAGAGAACCATATGGAGCTCGACCTGAGAGGATATGTTGCTAGTAGTGGAGATGTTACATTCCATTACTAACAATCCCTTCCCCCCAACTGAAGGAATTATGAGATAACAAGCTAAAAAAACCGATCAAAGTCAGGCTCGGGCAATGAGGGTTTCGTACAAAATCATCAATTTTTTTTGTGAAATAACTACCAATTTACGGTTTTCAAACTTGTGCTACATGACATTGCTTCTAGCCAAATTTCATGATTCTAGGTCAACAGGAAGTACTCTATAGGTCTTGATTCCCTTTGCGAATATCAAAGTATGCGATATAAATGGAACATAAAAAGTATTTCTTGATTGCATCGATTTAGAAGCTTATTTTTCACTGCCTTAAGAGATTGCAGACCTGAGTATTTAAACTTGATACCTCCACTTGTTCCTAAGGAAAAGGATCTTGACAGACAGACGAACAGACAACGAAGTGATCCTATAAGAATTCCATTTTTTCTTTGAACGTTGGAAAACCTCCTTTTTAAAGTCAGTTGAAAATAGCTGAATCGACTCATTCTCAAGTGATGTGCTTACTAAGGAGTAGTATTTCATTTTTATTTACAAACTCGTAGACCGTTCAATTAATTCTGAAAACAGACGCTACTCAGACGTTGTCAAACTTAGGTACGAAATGAATGCCATTACATTTTTCATCTTAATGTATTTTAAAACTAGCGACTTTGCTTGGGTAGTTAAATAGATAGATAATGTATATATATATATATATATATATATATATATATATATATATATATATATATATATATATATATATATATATATATATATATATATATATATATATATATATATATATATATACATATATATATATATTATTTATTCATTAGTACAAATATGTGTACATGGCGGACTTAATGCTAAAAGCATTCTCTCCCAGTCAACCATTGGGAAGTGTCAGAATACTCGAATGCATACTACTAATTATTATATATGATATACATACATACCAATATATATATATATATATATATATATATATATATATATATATATATATATATATATATATATATATATATATATATAGCTCATTGTGCATGCAATTATTATGATCGCGGGAATATGCAATTTTAATGGTTCCGTAAACGAAACTAATAATTACTGAATTCACATCCATCTTTATATTTTCTGAATTATATCGCTGAGACACGCTCGCTTGTCGAGCGCCAAAGGAAGAGGAGATCAAATCATAGACAATCCTAGTTACATTTTTTACTAGATCATAGACTACAAGATACTGAGATCTTGGCCAGTATAAAATTATGATTAATTGAACAGAATACAAAAATAGCAATGTACTCACTCAGCGTCGGACTGGCCATATAGTCAAGGTGGCATTGCCAGCCGGCTCCCAGCCTGCGTGGGCCCCCCACGGGCCTGGCTTGCGGGGTTTGCGGTGCCACTACCAACTGGTGCAACTACCGTCATCTAGTTTCGGGCCCCGGGCTTGTAGTCAGTCGTCCGGGCCCTTCTGGCACAGTCTAACCCTGTACTCACTAATATTGTAGCTTTCTATAAGCGAAAGAATTTAAAAATCAGTTGTGTTTTTTTTATTTATTTATTTTTTTATTTTATCCATTGCAAACATAAAATCAATTTTTATTATTTATTTTTTTATAATATTTATTTAGATTTTTGGAATCAACAGCGGGGTTTGCATAAATGTCCCTGAATATTAATATATAGTATTGTAACATCTGTGGAACTCTGAATGCTTGGAGACAATTTTACAGGCCGCAAAACATTTTCAACGCTTACTGTTTCGAGTCCGCTGTCAACTGTCACACAAGAATGAGTTATCCCACACGGCGGCTTTGTTCTATAATCTTGTTTGTTCATATATCTATTATCTTTCTGTTTCTATTTTTATCCTGTATTTATAAATGATGACGGATGAAAAAATTTTTTATATTAAAATATAAAACATGCCGACGGTCCGTTACACCTGTTGAAAAGTTGCCTTTCACATTTAACTAATAACTTCGATATACATATTAAAATAATTCATTTTGGTAGTAAATTATGCATTGCATATAAATTACATGATTAATTGCAACTATAAGTTAGCATACAATGTTGCTTGTGATATCTGAACTGTTAGTAGATACGAGGTTTGTCCGGAAAGTACGTATAAAAGTTTTTTAAAAATTTTATTTTACAATTATTCAGGTAAATCAATTTTATCCTTCAAACTGTGACATAATGCACTTGTGCCAACGCCGTTTCCATGTGAGAAGGCTCCTTGAAAGTCCTCTGGTTGTGGTTTAGCTTTTTTTATCTCATTTATGTCCCCCAAATGCCGCCCCCGAAGTACCAATTTGGTTTTTGGGAACAAGAAGAAGTCACACGGGGCCAAATCCGGCGAATAGGGGGGGGTGTTCGGTCATAATATTTTTACTCAAAAACTCACGGACAACAAGAGAGGTGTGGGCAGGGGCATGAAGAATCCACGCCCCTCTCGCGTTCTGGACGAACTCGTGCCACACGAGCTTTGAGGCGTCTGAGCACATCGACGTAGAATTTTCCATCAACTGTCTGGCCTGGAGACGAATTCTTGATGGACAATCCCCCGAACATCGAACTCTTTCTCGGCCCTCTCTGAATCTTTTTGTTCTCATCATAACTGTTTTAATATTCTTGCCGAGTTTCGAGAGAAACTTGATTACGACGCTGCTCTTCAACGGAAGCGGGCTCCATTTTCACTTCACAGACACACATCGCACCGCACGGCGGTCAGACCAGAACTGAAGCACACACACACTGCGCTTACCTGGCCTCCCCACTCCTCTTTCTCGCATTCCAGAACACTTTTATACGAACTTTCCGGACAGACCTCGTATATTACTTCCCGAACCATATAGTTATGATGATGGTTCCACTCTAGTAACAGATACGAGTAATATAATATTATTATGCAGTTGTTTCCCGTGGTTTTACCTACATTAGGATATCTGCAACTTATCCGTTTACTAAATTTCAATCTGTTCTATTAATTTAATATGATTAAGTAACACGAACAAATATTTTCACAGACACACATGCACACACACACTCACGCACTCATGCACTCACGCACGCACGCACCCACGCACACACGCATATATATATATATATATATATATATAACAGCCCCTTTGCTAGCAATATGTTCTATCAGATCGACCTCCACGTCGTTCTCCCTACAAACCATCGTAATAAACCTAGATTTTCTATCTTGACGAAGAAATTTCTGATATATAGATATGAATTACGTATTAAGGCAGTTAGTTTACTATTTTGATACCAAACTGTAAATACTAAATTATGACAAAAATGTCAGAACCAGGTCTACCTCATATAATCATATTAACCAAATTGATTCTCAGAAATTATGTACTGAATCCAAGAACTACACTGAAGAAATGATCTTATTATCACCATAATATAGTTTATATTTAAATGTTATTAAAGAATGCTAAAATTCTCGTTGACAGGAGTTCCCGATGTATTTCAAAGCGATGTTTTCGATATCCATTTTAAGTAGACCTGTGACGAATAAGTTCATTACTAGATTTAATACGGTTTTGAAGATTTTGTATGACTTTGAGGGGTACAGTTATAGTGGTTTTGTGACCACCCGCGGCGACCTCACAGCGTGACGGTGGACTTGAGTCACTGACAAAGATTTATGCCAATAAAAATAATATAATGTGAGAATATTGTATGAGAATGTTTTGAAGAATGCACCTATAGCTATATGTAGGTAGTATATGCATTTATACCGAGGGAAATGGAACTCATTTGCATGTTTAACAAATAAACACTATCTTAGTATTTTAGTAGCAGTGAAACTGCATATGCCTTGAGAAACATTGCTCAAATAATTTTTTTTCGTCTATATAGGCCTCCACCATAAACAGGGGTTTTGCCAGTACTTGCCCCGCTTGGCAGACAGCTTGGCAAATCTTTTAATTTTTTCTTTTAATTGCCTTTTACAACACCCATACGTAAGGAAGGGTTGGCCCATTCTATGCCGGGACCACACGACAAGATTATATCCTAACCCAATTTAAAATGTAGCGGTTTTATATACTGATTAACGCGGACAAAGTCGCGGGGAGCAGTTAATATCTCATATTGCTTGATCAACCAATACTTGGAACCTAAAATAAGATATAATGAAGGAAACATTAACATAATTCGCAAAGACTGACGGTAATCAGTGCAATTACCCTATCTATGACATAAATCCATGTTTTTGAAATTGCAATCAAAATGCAGTGGTGTCGAACTATTAAAGCTAGGTCACGCCACCTACCGGCCGGCGGCACTCACGCTATTTCTACCACTACCATTGAACTAAATTGAGATTGAGTTATTTTTCAACCGACTTTAAAAAAAAAGGTCCTCCATCCGGTTGTATTTTTTTATGTTTGTTATTTCAAAACTCCGTTAATTGCAAAGCGATTTGGAAAATTCTTTTTTTTTTCTGAAACGATATACTTATAGATTGTTCCCATAGAAATTTTATCGAAATCGAATCAGTAATTTAGTTTTGAAATTAAAATAATTGATTTTGCCATAATTGATGTCGATTGTTTTTCTGAACGCACTCTTAAATAATTAATGAAGTAAAATGATGACCCATTGATATACGCTGGTGGAGCAACAGTAAAATCAGGTTTTTTTTTATACAACTTAGAATGGCAAATAAGCTGACGACCCACCTGATGGAAAGTGGTAACAGTCGCCTATAGACATGAGCAGTGCCATGGACATAACAAAGTATACTGTTTTGGCCATGATACATCCAATGCGTTACCATTCCTGAGGACTCAGATGTTATTCCTCTGTACCCTGTAAATTCACGCCATATCCCACCCTTTCAACCGAAACACAGCTATGCAGACAACTGCTTCACGGTTGAAACACGAATGAAACAGAGGTACCTAATCAATCGACTTTTGTACAAAGTCTCCCTCTGGTAAAACTAGTAACTATGCCTATTGTATTTATTAAATGAATAAATTTTAGTTAAATCATCAAACGAGCAAAACAAAAAGCAACAAATAAAATTATAAAACGAATTATACAAGCCATTTTGAATAAATGGAACAAACAATAGTTGCGGTGTATTCGAGGCCGAGGAATAGACTTGTTTCCTAGAAGAACGATTGAATTATTGCATTTTTAATGCAACGTTCTAACTAGTGTCCAATACTGGGTTACAGTTGAATAAAATAGCTGTTTCTGTGAGGCACGCTACACTAGGTATACTGTGAAATAAACTATGAGACTGTAACGAGGGTTCGTCTTGAAATATTCAGTTTTTTATTATGGACAAAATTTATTAATTTTGCTGGAATGTAGAAAATTTTTAGATATAAAATGTAGCCTATATAATGCCTGTATACTTTCTAACTTTGTCATGACAGTGGTGGTGGTTAAATGTCCACTGCTGGACATAGATCCTATTGGGGTTTTTACACAATATATAGTTATTCCCTTCCTTTCCCGTGTTTGTAAAAAGTAACTAAGGAAACTTAATACACGAGGAATGGGTAGCAACGTCCTTCTTAAAACATCACCAAAGCGTAACTACGTTTGCTATTCGTCTGTCAAGCGTGGCAACTACTAACAAAACCTCTCAATTCAGCAGCGGACAGCTAACAGTTGATATGATGATATAGATTTTAAATTTATAGTATCCAATGACGAATTATTTGACATACAAAACAATAGTGTTATGACAAATAAAAGGCCGGCAGTACACCTGCAATGCCGTTGGTGTTGTGGGTGATCACGGGCGGCGGTAGTCACTTACCATCAGGAGAGCCGCATGCTCGTTTGCCCCCTGTGTTGTAAAAAAAAAAATTAAATATCAATAGTTCTAAATGGTAAAATATCTAATAGTTCAGGTACAGCGGAGAACTATTTCTCCACCACATAATCGAGAATTCTCATTAGCATCGATACATTGTAGCCATCATTAGCATGCCCACGCCGGCCCGACAGGTACGGTGTTTTACGATTGCAAAATTGCCGCCCTAAAACGAACAACTTTGATTTTTATAAGCTAGTGATGTCACACATATCGATGTAGATATTATTGATCGCCTAAATTAACATACTTGGAAATATTGATCCTTTTCTTTTATGTCTATCGGTACATATAATAAAATTGTAACCGAATATCGTGCACGCATAACGCAAAAACTGCTGTACGGATTTTGATAAATGTGGTGTGGCGATAACTTAGTATCTGGGTCAACATACACAATTCTTTTTATTGCGGTAAATTGTCTCATTCCCATGGAAAAATATGAATAATCGCCACGCGAACGATGTCGCTAGTACAGCCAGTCGATAAATAATGTTTATTTTAACCAAGTTCTTTTTATTAACTGACTTTCAAAAGAAGTAGGTTATAAATTCGTTTGATTTTTTTTTTTATTTTGTGACTGTATTACGCGTTTATATTGCCAATTATATACCGATTTTCATCTTTTTGTCATCGACAGGATTTGCACTTTGTTGGTCCTTATTATAGCCGCCCTTTTACATTGTGATAAATAAAAAAAAAAACAATATGTTGTAATAAGTTACTTAGTATAGTTATATCTCTTCTTGTGAATCAAAGTAAATTTTGAGATACCCAATTCCGCATTCTAAATTCAAATATAACTTACATTCTTAAATTAAATTAATTGAGCTAAGAAACAGTCAATCATTAGTGGTTTTCGCTGACGCATATTTTCTTAAAACAAAACAGAGCGTCCAATTCTTCTTAATATTAATTGTAAACTATTTTTTTTAATATAAAATATCCGCCTAACAAAATATTTCGCAGATTCTATTATATATTTTCTTATTCGATTTTCTCATATTTTATTATTCGATTTTAGAAAAATCATTTATATTGGTCACACACTTTTTAGAATATATTATTATTGTTAGTATAACATTTTAATAATAGACATTACGTTAAATATTACAGGGAAATAAAAAATAGGAATCGAGTGTGTAAATGTTTTTAGCAGTAAGAAAATTTTATTAAGACATTATTCATGGACAGATAGGTACAATAAAAAAACTAACTATCCACAAGTTTTTATACCATAATCATTTCTGTTGTATATTTTCAGATATTTTCCTTTACGTATCTTACTGTCAAGTCTCATTTCAAGAAAGAAAGGAGAGCCAATATGCTTTGTCATCTGACTTTAATTACACATACATTCATCATCGACATCATTGTATTAGACTTAGTAATTTTGTGTTTTGTTAATATCGATTTGTCCTTTAATACTAGTTATGAGTTAGTTTACATTTATAATTTAGACCTAATATTTCCACTACGAGTATCACTAGATCCATTTCAAGACATGAATTTACATAAATTATTCCTTAGCGATTCAGATTGAGGTATAGCCTAAAGTTATTATAATAAAGATCCAGCAGCTTCAATAATTTATTGTTTAAATTGATTTAACAGTTAGTAAATACGTTTTTAGATATGTAAAATATGACATAATATTTGAAAAAATGTAACAGAAACTTCAGAAAAGTACTCTCTCTCATTAATACCAATTTTAATCCATATATAATAACCTAATAATGTTGATTTACTGCGCATGAATTCTCCTCATGCATACGAAGGGATATTAATCTACTAAAATCAAATGGGTCAGAAAGCTTACTAAATCGATTTATTTCGAGTACAGGATAAGTAATCGAATTTATTTTTAACTTATATATTGATAATAACAGTATAAAATATACTTTTTAATATCTAAAATTCTAATATCTGATTGTTATTATTTCAGGGATTATTCATTGATATACAATTCATGTTTGATGTTACAGTTAAAAGTTAATTTATCGATATTCGATATATCAAATAAATCACCATTATCGCATCACTATCTTTCAATTGAGTCATTAGTACAACACCCTTGCATTCTATGCTTATTATGAACAATTTCCTCGTGAAATAATCATAAAAAATTCACCTCCAGCAGATAAATTTTATTTAGGCATAATCGATGTTCATACCTGAGGTAGGTATGGTTTTATTCCTATTTATTTATTTATGGTTCATATAATTTGGTATTTAATATGATTAAAGATTGCGTCCCATATAAAAAAATCGAATTCAACTGTGACAAATGTGATAATAATTAAATGCTAACCTCTTTTCTGTGCTGCGGGTATATAGTAGCGAGACACTAATCAAAGTCAATAGGTAAGAATGAAAATAGGCCATTTGGTCTATCGTGATAAACTTGTGAAGAATTCACCACAGTGGTTTAACTTAAACGGCTGGACGGATTTAAATGGAATTCGGTATAGAAATAGATTATATCCTAAATAAATACATGAAATTATAATAACCTTTTTATAATAAACCTCATAAGTAAAACCGTAGAACAACTAATATAAAAATAATACAAAACAAAGTGGTCTGTTTTTCTAATTTATCATATCAACTATTAACCTCTGCTTAAATTTATTTTAATCTATTTTATTCTATCGCCGTAAGGGAGATTTTGCCAGTTGTTGCTACGCTTGACAAGTGGTTTGGCAACCGGAGTTAGGCTTTGGTTCTGTCTGCGATGCTACTGCCCGTTCATTGGTCACGCTCCCTTAGTCGCCTCTTATGATACCCACGGGAAAAGAAGGGATAACCCATTCTATCCCGGGACTACAAGACAAATCTTTGTCAATAATAAAGCAATCATCATCATCATCATTATATCAGCCTTTAACTGATCACTGCTAAACATAAGCCTTAAGGGGTTGCATGGATGGGAGGGATGGGAGTATCGTCCCTCTTAAAACATCTCTAAAGCCTAACTGCAGTTGCCAACCCGCCTGCCAAGAGTGGTAATTACGGACAAAATAAAGCAATATCCAACACTAAATTAACAAACAAATCGAGGGTTTCATATTTTTTTAATTTTTTCCAATAGGCCTGTACCTGCACAGGGAGAGTTTTATTTAAAAACCAATTTATACTCTGAATTAGCGCCTCCCTGCCTCTGAGAGGACACTGGAATTAGACGTGCAGTTGCCACTTTTTTTTATTTCCATTCGAGAAAATTCTATTGTAACGTTTCCTGGGCAGACGATTTCAATTACAGAGTTGTGGCTGCTGTTAGAGATTATGGAGAAGGACTTTAAGATTTATTTTAATAATAATTAAATATGTTGACACTGTAAATATACTCGTATTGTGTGACATTCGGTTTTTGTTTTGTGTTCATAGCACAATTAAATGATTTTTTATGCCAGACTCTGATGAAAAGTGTGAACAAAATTTAAATATTATGTACCATCCTCTGCACGACTTTTCAAATAAAATAAAGTTGTTTTAGTAAAAAAAAAAAAATAAAGTTCAAAACGAAGTATGACTATTTGTAATTTATAAAATACAATTGAAAATTTTTCAAAATTTCTGATTGATTATTTAAAATAGCTCTGCTAGAAAACTAAAACGTTAATCTAAGCGTTAGTTCATAGAAAACATTGCATATAAATCAACCACTAAAAACTTAGCACTCATTTCATGTTTTCTTTCAGAATTTTTCAAATACATTTTTTCTATTAAATTGTATATTTATACAGCGACAACTTTACAAGAATATTTAAGTTAAATAACTTTACCGACTAACAGAAAGTATGGTACAAAAGGCGGACTTAATGTTAGTAGCATTCTCTACCAGTCAAACTTTGGGGTTAACAGTAAATCACGAACGCGGTACTTCATTATAGGGATAGGCAAAGGTAAAGTCGTTAACTGTCCACTGTGGAATATAGATCTCCTTGTGGGGTTTCACCAATAGTTGCCACGCTTGGCAGGTGAATTGGCAATCCCAGTTAGGCTTTGGTGACTGCTGCCAATTCCTTAACCATAAAATTTCTTTAATAGTCTCTTACGACGCCCCCGAGAAAGGAAGGCGAGGCCCTTTCTATGCCGGGACCATATGGCTAAAGGTACACGATTAAATACGCGCTAATAAATAAACAAGCTTATTTTCTCTTTTATTAACAAGGGTACCACCATTCAAACAATTATTAAAGGTTGCGTTCTAAAAAAACGACTTCAATTGTGGCGATACCATTTATTTCGATTTAAAATCTAAACTACTGTACTGATTTTGACTATTCAGTAAGTTTTTTTTAGATATAAAGTATTTTCCAAATCGGTTTAGAACTGAGGAAGTTATAAGGTAACAAACAAAAAAATGGTAACCGAAATGAGACCTTCTTATTTTTAAAGTCGGTTGAAAAAAACTGAATTCAATAGTTTATGTACTTAACTCAAAATCAACTAAAGTAGCAGTAAATACAATTTGCCTTTCCAGCACTAATTCTAATCTCCTAATATAATATTATCGTAACGTTAAAATCGTACGATATCGTACCGTGCTCCGACAAATTAAATAGCCCATTAGCTTCAATATAAAAATTGTAAATTAATCTTCTAATTGCATCTACGAGTCGTCGTATTAGTATACAATTTCGAACATGCCAATAAATTGACAGATTGAATATTTTCAAGTCACAACGCAGACCACCTATGGATATGGACTATTAAAATTATAAATAACTGACGTAATCACTCCAGCGCCGCGTGTCGCCGTCCCGGGAGACTTGGGACATGCAAACACACATCGACCCTAATAATGAACCCAAGTTTATCAACCACATGTTTAGTCAGTTCAAGCAATTGTTAAACAACTAATGGTTGTGTATTGTAATTACAATTTGTGGTATACTAGCGTTCAGCTACGACTTCGCTCGGGTCGTTTTTAAGCTCTCAAAAATCTTTGTTTCTTTGGATTATTATGAATCTTTACCTTATATACTCTTTAGAGCTTTTTGCTCGCTACTTTGTACGCGTGGATCACATAAGTAGAGAAACTAGACCACAACAACATAGACCACTAGAAGGACAAACATCAAGATTTTAACATATATACTAGATTTATAAGTCAAATACTCCTTTAGGGATATCAATTAATAAAAAAATAACTGCATCTGCAATTTTTATACTAAATTATTTATGAAACAAATAGTGATGCTGGGACAAACATTCGCCTTAAAAACAGATAAAAATTTTTTTAAAAAAATATTGTAAAACTTTGCCAAACTGACGATCACAATACTGTTAGTTAGTACTAGGTAGTTAGTACTGATAGAGTTAGTACTAGGTACTGAACCCTCAACTAAAATATAAATAAAAAACAACCATTTTTTTTTGCAATGCTGACGCACACTTGACCGTTGTTCATTTAATCTATTGTTAGTCGTAACTGTAACATAATTCTAATGATCATTAGTCAATATTGGTCTAACCGCTTAGATGCTGTGACGATACAAAGATAAAAACAACGCACCCAAAAAATACTAGTACAAAAATAGCTCAGCCAGTAGAAAATGTCTTTTTTTTATACAACTTAGAATGGCAATGTGGACGTAAATATAACTCTATAAGAAAGAAATACAAAAAATAAGTCTTATTAACTTTTTTGTTTTTATAGCAGGCTTAAGGATTCTATACTAAGGTTTTATCAACCGACTTCAAAAACGGAGGTTCTCAATTTAGTTTTTTTTTATTGTTACCTCACAACTTAGTTATTTATAAACTTATATATATATATATATATATATAAATATTTGGAAAATTCTTTTTTATCTGAAAAGATATACTTTCAAACTGGTCCCATATTTTTTTTTCAAAATAGGTTCAGTAATTTATGTATTAAATCAATTTATTTTTTGCCAGAACTGAGTTCATTTTTCTTTTTTTTTTTATACGTTGATAGAAAGTGATAATCGTCGCCTATAGACATGAGCAGTACCATTAACATAACAGAGTATACTGTTTTGCCCATGATACCCCCCATACGTTGCCATTCCTGAGGACTCGGATGTTATTCCTCTGTACCCTGTAAATTCACTGCCATATCCCACCCTTCGAACCGAAACACAGTCATGCAAACACAACTGCTTTACGGTTGAAACACGAATGGGACAGAGGTACCTAATCAAACGACTTTTGTACAAAGATTTTGTAAAACAAAATCTTAGATTATTTTATCAAATGCAATTTGCAAGAAGCCATCTCCATATGATTTAGCTTAGACAACCAGTAGTATCAAGTCGAGGCACTCTAGTGCGGTGTATATGATATTGAAAACATAGCTATACCTACTACTTTTAAGAAGACATACAATAATAGCATCCACTGACAATATTTGTTCAGTGCACCAATATTTATCCAATTTAAAACATTATGTACTACATTTTCTGCATTTAGCTTGATTTTTGGACGTGGATCCTACCACGAGAAGAAGATATTTCATATATATATATATCATTCCTTATTAACATTAGGCATTTTAACAATCGATATCATAGTCATGAAAAGTAAACAAAACTGCAATACATGAAGGATGGGGGAAAATGACAGTTAGTGACAGTGATGATAATAAACGCCATTCACACGGCTCCCCCTGGAAATCATCGTGTTTAATTTTTGTCAAATTCTTCATGATAAGCCAACTGACCTGTTTCATCCTTATATGTCATCTCTCACTGTTGCCACGCCAGCGTATATCGATAGCGCAGGCGGGGTTACCATTTCTTTATCGCCAATTAAAAAAATGTATGAAGAATAGTATAAACATTACAGTGTAATTTATGAAGTCCATACAGCGCCATGGATCTCATGCTCATATCTATATACAACAGTTACCACTTTTTATCAGCATCTCTTATGAACGCTCTTAAAAAATTATGAATGTAAATTTGAACTCATTTTTGTATGCATACGGTACTCGATGATGGAAGGAACTGATTGTTGGTAAAAGGAACCTTTAAATTTAAAGTATAATTATATCGAGTTTTATTTACTTCTTATGCAACAATGACGGAAATTACATAGGTTGTCCTAGCCACTGTGTATGTAAACACAATGTTATTAAGAGACGGCACTGCCCTATATTAAAAACACTGGAAAATAAGTCTATGCAACCATCAGTAGTATCAACATAATAAAATAAAATTAATATTCGTAGATTTTTATAACTACTTTATATTTTATTATATAACAGTATATATAGTATGTTCGAGAAATATTCAATCACTATACTCTTAATAATATAAAAATCGATATTTATTAATATTTGATTAAAAAAACTAAAATAAAATAAAACTTATTCAAAGTATAGTAAAAATTTAATAACATTTTGAGTTTTTAAGAGAATAGGTTTTTATTGGAGAAAGAGAGAGAGAGTTATCACTTTCCAACCGAATGCCGTCAGCTTGCTTACCATTCCAAGTCTTTTTTTTTTTATACAACTTAAAATGGCAAACAAGCTGACGGCCCACCTGATGGAAAGTGGTAACCGTCGCCTATAGACATGAGCAGTACTATGGACATAACAGAGTATACTGTTTCGCCCATGACACCATTCCTGAGGACTCAGGTGTTATTTCTCTGTACCCAGTAAATTCACGCCATATCCCACCCTTCAAACCGAAACACAGCCATGCAAACACAACTGCTTTACGGTTGAAACACGAATAAGACAGAGGCGCCCAAGCAATCGACTTTTGTACAAAGTCTCCCTCTGGTAAAAAGTTGTAAATATAAAATCCATTTAGTCTTTCTTTTATCCGACATTATTTCCACATACTCAAACCAACATAGAATGTTCTAGAAACATATAAAACCCAATAAAATATTACAAAATGGAACCGCAGTACTCTCAGAACACAACCATCTTCAGAATCTCTGGTAAATAACATCAATAAGTCCATAATAATGAAATTTCCCCCACTCAATATGGAAGAGAGCTAGACAATCAATTTATTTCGTTAGGGAAAAACGTAAAAGCCACTAGGGCGTCTGCACGCGGGCGACAGATAGACAAATATTTCAACTACACATTAATCCCATTGCTGGACTTGGATCTCTACCCATAAGAGTAGGATATAGACAACTATTAGATACTACATTTGTTAAGTGGTGTCATATACGCATACATTTTAGCCGCAACAGGATGACTTATGTTTTGAGGGTAAAGCAATAAACTGAATTGTGACCATTTTGTGTCACTATGGCACACGCATGAAAGAAGGAAATTGTTGTTTTATATATTTTGCTTTTTTGTTTTTTTTTTGTTGCTTTTTTTGTTTTTCATTCTTTTGTTTCTTTTTATGTGTATGTCTTTAAATTCATTATCTATATATATATATATATATATATATATATATATATATATATATATATATATATATATATATATATATATATATATATATATATATATATATATATATATATATATATCTATATTTCAGGAATTTCTTCTCTTACTAATTTATGCTTTATTCAATTTATTGCCTCTTACGAGATTCTAAAATTCAAAAGATGTAACATATTGTATAGAATTCCGTCACTACATGGAAGAAAACCAATGACGAAATTATCGTCGAACGGAACGTCGAAATTACTTGTGAATCGAAACATCTTAAATTGATCGCAAATTGTAATTTTAACCGTGAAATTGGTTACTTATTTAGCTGTCACCGAAAATTTGGAATTCTATAGCAATAAAACAAATGAAAACTTTTGAAGCAAAATGGAAAGTGGATACAAATTTTCTAATAAAATACTCGTATGCGACTTATTTTATGATTAACATTTTTGTTTGCTTTTAAATTACATTTTGAAAAATTCGTCGAAATTTATTGAACATTATTATCTTTTTGAAAATTCACATTTATATTTCAATATAAATATCCTTATTAACCAAAACTTTTCCCTTCAGGGTACGTTTTTGGTAACAGTTGATTTGCACTTACGTTATTTGAGGTCTCTATAATATAAATGCGTCGCAAAAAACACGCCATTTTTTATCAATGTATGCGTAAATTGGGATACCATAACGTTTAATTAATACTAAGTATGTGGGAGAAATTTATACTGTAAGGTTAAATTGAAAAATATAACAATACAAAGTACTAATAAAACAATACTAAATGGTACATAATTATGCTTATGTTCAATTATTATCTAATGTAAATTTGTGCATTTATATCTTATTAGAAAAAAGAGTTCCCAATTTAAATAAGAAAAAACCGACCTGATTTGAAAAATTTTAATTAATTTAGATGCAATACTGAAAACGTTTAACTGACAAAATATTGACTTGTTTTTGACAATTTATGCTCTATACATAATCTTAATACTTTATTCTTATATATGTATATATCCTAAATAATTTGTTAAACTATTTGTTAATGTCAACGGCACGTATACAGGAACCCTTACAGCCAAATAATAAATGCCACCATTTCTAAGATGTTTCTCTTGTTTTGTTATTAAAATACTAAAAGAGTTCGTTATGCCAATGATTGGCTTTGTTTTCAGCGAAGCTTGTTCATTTTAAATCTTTCCTTTCCTGAGGCTCTTTCTGGAATATTGTTGTGTATCTATATTCCTGAAACGTAATATTGTTATCATGTAGCATTGGATATAATGGGGTCAGTTATCAGGTAGGTACCTACTGTTCTCTTAATCTAGGATAAATAGATGAAAAGAAAAAAAAATGGCATGAAATCAAATACCTAACATCGTGCTTCCGGGGGAAAGGGATTGTTAATAATAGGGAGGTTAGCCCCAACGTTATCAATATACCTTATCAGATCGACCACCACGCAGTTCCCCCTGGAAACCATCGTGACAAATTTATCATTGAATTCGTCACGATGGGCTAACTGACCTGCCTTTTCATCCTCACCAATAGTCCCTCACTGGTACCCCGCTAGTATATACCGATAGCGCAAGTGGGGTTATCGGGTTATCATTCCATCATCATCCATCAAAAAAAAAAACATCGTGCTTCCGATCAAACTTGTCTTTTCAGTAGATAACAACACCCAGCAGTACAATCATATAAAATTGACGATTTAAAAGAGCTTTTGAACAAATCTATTTGAACAAAGATTGTTTCTATTTTATTCTTTTTTTTTTATAATTATTCCTCTCCATACAAAGGTTGCCTGGAAGAGATCGCGTTTAACAATAAGACGACCCATGTTTGCTCACTGCAATCATTTCTTATAATTGTTTGTATTTATAATAAGTTTACTATCGTATACTGTTTTAGAGGAAACAATAAAGAATATCTATCTATATATCCTTGATAAGTAATAGTCGAGAAAACCACTGACCCATCAAAGATTTCTGGTTTTTTTTTAATGGATGATAATGGAATGATAACCCCACCCGCGCTATCGGTATACACCGGCGGGGCACCAGTGAAAGATGATAGGTGAGTATGAGGCACGTCAGTTAGCCCATCGTGACGAATTCAACAAGAATTGTTCACGATGGTTTCCAGGGGTAACCACGTGGAGGTCGACCTAATAAGGCATATTGCTAGCAATGGGGCTGTCAAAATCCATTGCTAACAATCCCTTTCCCCCCAGAATTCTGGGGTTAGACATGGGGTATATAAAAAAATATCTCTAAAATTTAAATGTTAAATCGATAATTTAGTAAAAATGCCCTGTTTCGCTTTAAAGGAATATGACAGTGGCTTTATAGTGTATGGAGGTATAACACCTTAGTCCTTAAGAACAGTAAAGCATTAGAGGCACTATGAGTATGGAAGCTGGAGTATTTATTTGCGGACAACAAAAACTGCTTGTTACGAATCAAGATCACTTGACCTGAATCCGTGTTCTTAATTCAAATACTTTAATACTAATATATCTATGAAATATTTCATCGTACATTGATCTTGTCACCATGTTTGTGTGTATGTGTGTTCACGTTTAAAGTAAGTTTTTGGCAGGATTAAATAGATATACTTGGATTTATTTAATCCTAACTTTTACCCGCGACTGAGAGTAATACTTAAATGGATAATAATGGAACGATTACCCTGCCTGTAATATTGGTATTTACTAGTGATGTAGGTACCAATAACACATGATGGATGATGATGAAGCAGGTCAGTTGGCCCATTTTGACGAATTCAACAATAAATCAAACACGAAGAATTCCAGGGGGCACCGCGTGGAAGTAGACCTAATAAGGTATATTGCTAGCAATGAGATTTCTAAATCCATTACTAACAATCTCATCTCCTTCCATTATCTATCTTATCCTTTTCCACTTTAAATAAACTATTGGTTAATCCGTCAAGACGCCAAGAGGTAACAAACAAACTCAGTTTTTCATATTATAACATTAATGACGATTTCTTTTGAAGTCTTTATTCAAATGACTTTATTATTCTACTTCATTATTTATAATACGCCGCGGCTATCTTGGATAACATTCGAGATGCGCCATCAACATGTAATTCACGGTGCGTCCCAGACGCCATTACATAAAAAATTCACAGACAGACTGACGATGTGGCATAAAATTGTGCGGCAATTCTAAACTATTTGTTGATGGCCCGTCTGCTGCGTGATGAGAATGTTTGATGGATTGTGAATGGGGGTGGGACTTAAGAAAACCGATTTTAGGATAGGGCAATTTTAAATTTAGAAAAGTACTAGTTTTCAGCCGCGACTTCGTCCGCGTTCGTGCTTCTCCGTCCCATATAGTACGCGTATACCAAATTTCATAGTAATTCGTTAAGCCGTTAAGGCGCTGTAAGGTAACAAACAAATTCACTGTCACATTTATTACACTAGTAAAAATAGTAATGATTATTTTACTGTTTCCTGCGGCTTTGTCCGCATGCATGCATATAAAGCATCCTACTTACTAAGTAAGAATGTAATATAGCTATGTACTAAATAAGTGTTCTTTTTTTTAAAGGATGACAATGGAATGGTAATCTTGCCTGTGCTACTGATGGTAAATGACTACCGCCGCCCATGATCATCCACAACACCAAAGGCATTGCAGGTGTGCTGCCGGCCTTTTAAAAAGGAATATGCTCTTTTCTTGAAGGTTATGATGTCGTATCAGTTCGGAAATACTGTTGTTGGAAATTGATTCCAAAGAGTAGTTGTACGTGAAAGAAAGTGCCTTGAAAACGCACGGTGGTAGACCGTCACTCGTTCAGATAGTTGGGGTGAAACTTTAGTTCATAGCAGGTTGTACGGTTGTGAAAATCAGTAGCAGATATTAATCTGAACTATTATTTAACTCTCATCGCCTTAAATGATATATCAAAAAACGTTTTAAAAAACAGTCAACCAACTAAAGATTGATGTAAAAATTTTTTTAACTATATAAAATAAGATTTTTCCATAATGACTGTAATAATTCGGTTTTGTTATTATTCTTATTATTTTACCTTTAATCTGGACGATTTAAAAAAGCTTGTAATCAGGTGGTCTACCATGAAATGAAATTTCGAATTTTCGGGCTCAATTTCGTGTTTTTGTTTGTATCAAAATCGACCCAGTACCATAAATCATTTCGTTTATCAAAAATTCTATCCTAATAGTCCAGAGGAACGATATTTTAACATTTTTATAATTTTAAACGGCATGTATTATGTCATTTTACATCAAATTTCTGTTTCGTTCATCCCCGAAATTTCGGAAAATATTTCATAGTAGACCCTTAGGTCTATTTAAATAAAGACTATTTCTATTCTATTCTGTTTTTTTACACGACATCAGCATTATATCAGCCGTTAACTGTCCACTGCTGAACATAGGTCTCCCCCATAAAGTTGCCAATAGTTGCCGCACTTGGCAGGCGGGTTGGCAACCGCAGTTAGGCTTTGGTGATGTATTAAGAGAAACACTGCTGCCCATCCCTCTAGCACTGAGTTCTCTTAGTTGCCTATTACGACACACCACCACCACACGGCAATTTTTTATTTACATTTAAGATTTATTTACACACACACATACGAATTGCGTAAGTTTACGTGTAGTCTATGATATAAATTATAAATTGACTCACACAAGTATAAAAAGATATGCTTTTTTTAACAAAACATTTATAGCGATATACTAACTCCATGCATATAATATATTATCTTTATAGAACTTTACACTCATATATATATATATATATATATATATATATATATATATATATATATATATATATATATATATATATATATACATATGTATGTAAATGTTATTGTTATTGTATTTCAGTTACAATTGACGTTTTGCACAAACCACCACTTAGCATAACAAAAGTGTTTAAATGCCAAATTATATGTACATAACAGGGTTTATAACAAATAACGTTCATAAACAAACAAACAAGACAATATGAACTATTAAATGTCAAGGTCGTTAAAGTTCAAGGTCATAATTTTCATGTAATATAGACTAATAAACAATTAATATATGTATTTAGTGTCATGTGAATATGAAATATAAGACAATACGTCACCAATTTTAAATTTTATAAACAAAAAAACAAGAAGACTGGGCTGTATGGTTTCAGTCCTTCGTCTGTCTATATTGGAAGAACTTTTAAAACAACAATTAGAAAAGGATGTCAGTTCCATGAATTCTTTAATTAAATTTATTCAACTCGACTCACAGAAATAATTCTAGAATTTAGCATTATTTAATTCCTCGAATATCGTTTATAATATTTCAGTGTCTGTATTTGCTTTTGAATTTACATCATAACTAAGCATCTATAGGTTTAAACAAAATCGCCAACTAAATAATAGTACGGCAAAACTATGCCCATTTCGACTAGGGTTGTTACAAATACCATTCGCACGGTTTTTTAGTTCACGTTCACTAAAATTCTTGGTAATTTTGAAATTGATATTTATTCTCTTAATAATTATTTATGCGCTACTAAGAATTGTAATAGGAATATCAAGTGATAACTGTAATATGTACAACAAGTACACAAAACTATATCCGTTTCAAATAGGATTGCAAAAAATCCCATTCGCATGGTTTCTTAATTAATTTCTACTGAAGTTCTTGTGAATTTTAAAATTAACATTAATATAATCTTGATAATCATTGATTTGTTACTAGGAACTGTAACACGAATATTACTTGCCAATGAAAATATATTTGTTAATTAATTTGAAATTATACATTCTAAAATTTTAATATAAACATAAGTACAATTGTTTAGTTGTATTATTCACAAATATGCACTACAGAATAATAATAATACAAAACCAAAAGGGGAATTTGTACAAAAGTCGATTACTTGGGTACCTTTGTCCCATTCGTGTTTCAACTGTGAAGCAGTTGTGTTTGCATGGCTGTGTTTCGGTTTGAAGAGTGGGATATGGCGTGAATTTACTGGGTACAGAGGAATAACATCTGAATCCTTAGGAATGGCAACGCATGGGGGGTATCACGGGCGAAACAGTATACTCTGTTATGTCCATGATACTGCTTATGTCTATAAGCGACGGTTACCACTTTCCATCAGGTGGGCCGTCAGCTTGTTTGCCATTCTAAGTTGTATAAAAAAAAAAGTATAATCCTAAAATACAAATAAGATATAAAGAGAGATATAAATATGTTAGAAAACTCTGACAGCCGTGACAGCATAGTGTCATCCCTGCCTACCTACTTACCCTACCCCTCTGTAACAAAACTCACCTCCTTTCCATGATTTAAACATTGCTCGCAAATGAAATGTATCACTAATGATATACATACATTTGGGCGTAACATACATTATTATTATTTATAATTATATTAGGACAAATCTGCTTAAAAACACTTTTAATAACATGCTTTTATAAAATAACTTAGAGTGGCAGCCATAGTGTAATGCCAACTTATCAATTTTTACTGTTCAGAAAATTACATAACCCGCCATCTTGTGACGGCAGCCATTTTAAATAAATTACAATATTAAAAATTTTACATATTGTATTGTCACCAGAACTAAAGGAAAATTTAAACAAAATAACATACATTTCAAATTAAATATAAGCTTGCAAAAGCTACTTGATGTAAAACAAAATACTCGTATATTTGTAGACACATGATTCCGTATTAAATAAATTAAATATTTTAAATATTTTCAAACTAATGTTTCTACGAAATATTTCGTCTAATGCTCATGTGTTCACAACATAATAATAATTGCGGTAAATGCTTTTTCTTGCAGAATATAATGTACCTGTTATTCACACCAGTTATTTTTATGTAAAAGGAATTATTTTCAATGCACTTTATATTTCTGCCCCACATTTTCTGAAGTAAACATTTTTCAATAAACATATAACATATATGTACCGGATCAAGTCACGCGCGGCACACAATTTATTGGTAACCCTACACATCGCGAGGGCTATTTGAGTAACGAGCACCCGGTATTCCCGGATAAGTGAAAACAAAGCCCGGTATCGGCCGGCATTGTTATCCGCTAGAAATCCGCAAACAACCGGCTACAATGGCGCCCCCTATAAATGAGGGGTGCTTTACGCACGTCGAAAGGGATTTACTCGTATATTCTTGGCTGTTTTAGTGTAAAAAATAACGTAGTTTAATTAACAATATCATTACATGGGCCTTCATGGGTTTTTCATGGCTTTTTAATTCGTTTTAATAATGTTCCCCCTTTTTTCCGAAACTAATAATGGTGAAGGAAAAATTTTAAGCGAATTATGTTTTTATTAACGTAAGTTAATAACAATCCTTCTTAATATCCTTATTACAAAGTGAATGTGAGTCTGTTTGTTACTGCCTGGCGCTTTAACGTAATAATTATCAAGAAATTTGGTGTACACCTATTATTTGGAATGGAGAAAGATATAAAGTATTTTTTATCTCAAACAATCAACATGTCGCGGTCACGGAATTAGGTTGATTTACTGTTTTTTTTTTAATCCACACAAGTTTTTTTTTTTTATAATTACATTTAAAAAATATAATAAAAATATTTACTAACTTATAGAATAATTATAAAATTATGTTTTATAAGAGACGGGTATTTACACAATCGTTTAGGTAAACTAAATTGTTTATTTCATTAATTAATTATTTCATTATTTAATTTTAATTAAACGCCAATATCTGTCTTTTATATCACATAAAATATGCGGTGCAAAAGCCTAAAAGTGAAATATTATGTAATCGACTATACTTTTCAAAAAAATTTATTACTAATAGTAATACTAATGTAATATTATAGTAACACTATAACTAATTAATAATATATTAATACTAATTACTAATATAATAATTAGTAAGGTAACAATTATACAAGTCAACAATATGCACCTTAACAGCACTGTTTATATTTTTAAGGTAAAATGTATACAGGGTGAAATCATTAATTGTATATAAAATTTATAATCTACCCATGCTATAGAATTAGGACAATAATAACGTCCGTAGCCTTAATAAAATATGAAAAACATCATAGACCATCATCAGTCTTTATAATCACAAGTGTTGTGTTACCAAATGTAGGCGTTTATCCCTCGCTCCATTGGCGAAAGCTCGACGTTTTTCACCGTAATTAAAAACAAAAATGACAACACATCACAACAGCCTGTATCTAAAATGATACGACACAAAGCTGTCTGCACTTTGCTTATTGCTCCATATACAGCGTGTGCGTAACAGATTGTTGCGGTAAAAGAATTGACAATAACGGTTTTGGTATTGATATGTGTGATGTTTAAATTGAACGTTGTTTGTTGTTAGAATTTTTGAAATGTTTCTGGAATAGTAGTGTCAGAACTGTATTTTTACGTGTATATTTTTAAAGCTATACTATTTTTTTTGCACTGTCAATAATTTGGATAGATCGCAATGCATTGTAGACGTATTTATTTATTGACGTAGCGACTTTCGAAATAAAAAAAATATCAATTTAATTCGTCAATTTATATATACATATGTTTGTTTCTGGTTATATATCTGAATTCTAAAAATAATAGTAATAAGCAAATAAGTAAATATATATTTATTTCTTTAACAACATAATACAACTTACAGCTACATAGGTTATAATTTAAAATAATCTTTGTGAGAGACTGGTGTCAGAACTAGGATAACCCGTTTTACAGATCATCAGGCTCCCAAACTTAGGGACATTTATTTTAATTCATTTGTTAAGGTAAGAGTATACAAATATATAAATGTGTTAAAATGTAATAAAAAAAAGAAATATACAATTTTACCAATACAGTTATATATATATTAAACGTATATATCGCCAATTTTGAATCGATTTTTGAAGTGCTTCTTACATGATTAGGTTTATTCCCATATTAATTTTAAGACTATTAAAGTACTTTTTCTCTGAGAACACATAAATTGCTTCGCCAAATAAAATTAAAGATATATGATTTCAAGTTCTAAATTTAAATATTATTACTACTCTATGCGGTCTCCCCTGGAAACCATAAGTTTTAAATACCGAGCTATATTCCTCTCTATTCTATATAGTGTGTCTATATCAAATTTCAAAGTGATTTTAAGCTGTTACAATGCCAAGATGTAACAAACAAACACAGTTTTACATTCATAATATTGGTGAAGACTATATGTATTTACAATTTTGTTTGTCAATGCATATTTTCTTGAACATTCTAAACACACAACAGCCTGTATGTAGTGAATGTCTAGGGACGTCTATCAGCTGTATACATTGCACGCCTTGTGGCTTTGTTGCGCTTTTAAAAAAAACGCATCGGCCCAACAATGGCGCACGGGCTCCTACTTCCCCACCGACTATTACGGAGCTTTTCATTGCTAGTAAGTGGGGAAGTGCTTAGACACACCGTTATCTAGAACCAGATGTATACCTTTGTATTCGTATAAATTTTAAACCATTAAAAAATTTGTTTAAACCGGTTAACCTTTATTATAATCTCGCTTATATAATATTAAAAAAAAAAATCATTTATTTTAATTAATTAATTATTTTACTAGTAATAATTATTTATTACTATTATTAATAAAATAATAAGTAATAATTAATTTATTTATTATGATTGATTATTTTGTTGACCCAACAGATGTTTTGTCAGAAGTTATTAAACTCTGTCCGTCCGTTTACTAACAATTTGTATAAAAAAAAGAAAAATGTATTTAAATTCACTTTTTTCTGGACAATTTAATATTTTTTCATATTTTTACCATATTAGTTGCCCCGGCTTTGCACGGGTAAATACGTAGATAGAAAGGTTAATTTAACTTTAAATCTTTTATTTTTTGGAAATAATATAAAGCCTATATTACTCGCTGATATTTTGATACGTGAATATTTTTTCAAAACGTATGCGTTATTTTTGAGTCTATGTATTACAAATATATAAAAAATCAAACCTGTCCTCTTTATAATATTAATATAAATTACCTTCCACGAACTTCAACAAATAATTAAAAAAAAATTTGCTGAATTTGCCTAGCTGTTCTCAAATATTGAACTTGGCAATACATTCAGCGATTTAATTTTATTTACACAGGTAAATGTGAAAGTTTGTATAGATGTTTGGGTGTATGTTACTCAGTCACATTTAAGGCAAAACTGATTTGAATTAATATTGTTACACGGATAGGTTATGTCTTAACTTTACATATAGGACTAACAGAATATGATTGCATTTTTGTACACATATATATGCTAGCTTAACACAATATATTTTATTATAATACACGTGAATAAAACCGTGTAATACAGCTGATGGTTTAAAAGAAAACAAGTACATAAGCTTTCTTTTTTATATTCCCTCAAAGAAATAAATATTTAAGAGCCCTAATATTTCTAGTGCCCAAAATGAAACCCAAAAAAACCAACTAGTCAATGAATAACTTGTAATAAAATTACGCTAAACGGGAATGACCAGAATAAATTATCTTCGTTGAATTTTAAAACCCGAAAAGTTTTCTTTTGGCGGAAAACACTAAATCTTTGAAACAATTACCATTTTTAGTATAATACTTACAAAGAAGGCCGTTTTTGGGAGTTTAATTTATTCATTAAATAAGTAAGTGCTTAAAAGTTGTCTTTTTTATTTTTTATGGCCATTATCATTATTAATTATTATAAATATGAAAGTGAGTTTGTTTGTTTGTTTGTTGCCTATCGGCTAGTTGACTGCTTTTTTATGCAACTTAGAATGGCAAATAAACTGACGACCCACCTGATGGAAAGTGGTAACCTTCACCTATAGACAAGAGCAGTAACATGGTCATAACAGAGTATACCGTTTTGCCCATGATACCTCCATGCGTTGCCATTCCTGAGGACTCAGGTGTTATTCCTCTGTACCCTGTCAATTCACTGCCATATCCCCTTCAAACCGAAACACAGCCATGCGAACACAATTGCTTCACGGTAAAAACACAAATGGGACAGAGGTGTCCAAGCAAACGACTTTTATACAAAATCTTCGTTTGGTAAATTTATGCAGTAAAATCATGCAGTTGTGTGTACATTTCTCTTTAAAAGGCGAAATATGGATTGCCATATTTTATTGGAATTCCATCAAAAATTATAAGTTGGTTTCCAGGAATTGCATTGAGGTCAATCTGACGGAATATTTTGCTCACAATGGAGCATTTCCCCTTTACTAACAATCCCTCTCCCCCCAGATTATAACTATTAAGGTACTTAAATTTAATTATTAGTGATTCTATGCATGTAATGAGTTTCCACCTTTTGTCCAAAATATAACAGCCGTGTGGTCCCGGCATAGAATAGGCTACCCCTTCCTTTACCGGTGTCGTCCCTCTTAAAACAATAAAAGACCTCTCTTCTTGTAGACGCTTGTATTCAGCAATAGACAGTTTTTTTTTAATATGTGATAATGGAATGGTAACCCCACCCGCGCTATCGGTATACACCAGGGGGGCACCAGTGAAGGATGATAGGTGAGGATGAAGTAGATCAGCAGGGGAAAACATCGACCTACTAGGGCCCTCTTAAAACATCTTTAAAGTCTAACTGCGGTTGCCAATCCGCCTGCCAAGTGTAGTAACTACTGGCAAAACCCCCGAAGGGAAAGGCTTATGTTCAGCAGTGGACAGTTAATGGCTGATATGATGCTGCGAAAAATTGTTGCAGTCCGTCCCTATAGAGATCCCAATAGATAGATGAGGTGGATTAAGTCGCGTATTGGAGACATCAGCCCGGATAAGTCAATGGTCGGACGTGCCAAGTAGCACATCCACTCTTACAGAATATCCATCCGGGTATGTTGTCAGCAGAAGGTCCAGTAAGGAGCTTGTATGATTCTCTATATCTGGTATTCTCGTTGGAGAAAAGACCAGCTGAGAGAAACCGTAAGTCAGAGCAAATTCATGAGCAGCCTTCCCCGCGTAGTCAGTGGACCGAGAACGAAGCCACTCAGAGTGATAAGCATTAAAGTCTTCAAGTAAGGGGTAATATGTTGGCGCGCAGGTTTGCTCGTTGCTCGACTGAAGTCAAAATAATATTGTTCAAGTCATATTGTTACTCTTTTAACACGAGCAGCCTGTGACTGTACACGGCGGGCATACAGCGCTCTGCGTGTTCAATACAATAATGTTTTCAGGGTGTTGTTACGGTTGCCACGTTTTTGTAGTGCATCCACAATATTTGCAGCAGCATCGACAGATGACTTCTATGCCACCAGACGCTAACGGATCGCATCTCTTTTATAACAACTGCGTGGCAGCAGTAACAGCATTCTGTGGGCATTGTGTAGTAAATACGATAGCCCGATCCTCTCATTGTGGATCAAAATTATTATAGGGGCCATAAAATGATTTTTGTTTTTTTTTTTTCTACTAACATAGTTTAAGCCAATTGTTACTAACAAAAAGGAATCTTAGTAATCTGTAATAGAGAAATATTATTATTATTAATATCCACTAACTTTGCAAAAGAGAACTCGAGAACTTGATCAGTCGCCGTTTGCAGGTGCTCAAAAAAACGGAAAGTATCCAAGTCACCACTGTGAGACCTGTAAATGTCCGCTTAGATACGAGTATGGTTCCCGTAATCTACACGTGTCCATATAACAGACAGGTCCCTATCTTTAAAGCCATACAGACTGTGATAACAAACGTCGGTCCGGATACACATACAAATCCCGGCATGACGAGCAAATTTATGCTCAAGTTTGCAACCTGGGTACGATGTACAGGCAAAGTACGATGTATCAGCCGGACACGAGATCTACATCTCAATGAGGAATAACAGAGTCGGTTCCGCACTTTCAAGGTACTGGTGAATTGCGTTGATATTAGAATGAAGCCCTCTGATATTGCAGACGTCCACTGTAAACTAATTTTCTCCATAGTGACTAAAATAATTATTAAAACTAATTTGGTGGTGTAGCGGTTTATCATACTGCCTCATGCTTCGGTGGTCACGAATCCGATCCGTGTACAGTATAATTGTGTTCCTGGGTATGTCTGTCCATTGTTTAGTAACTATAATACAACCTCTACTTAGTTAATTGCCGAGTAGATGGCGCTGTGTTATACGTTTTATCATCACCACTACCATCATCATCATCATATCAGCCCTTAATAGTCCACTACTGGATATAAGCCTCCTCCTTTCTTATAATATGAATATATATCATCTTATAAGAAAGGCATAGATTGAAAATAATACCACAGTGAAAGATTGCAATCATGGCATGGTGGTAATACTTACGAACGTACTGGTATATTTGATCGTCGACTAAGTCGTCGATCGATCCATAGACAAAAAATAAACACACAGCTCATTAAAAAAGTATATTAGAAATGTTTAATTAAAAAAACACACTTCCTAAATTAAATTTTCGTGTACATTACGTGGATTTTTTGCGCGTCGGACTAAAAGAAGTTGCTCCAACTTTCCCGCCCATTTAGAATTCTAACAACGAATATAAGGGAAAACAAAATAGAATACTTTCCACGGGAATAAATTTTAAACAAATCTCAACTTTGTCCGTCACCAAGGAAGTGAACAAAACAAAAGATTTACGTGTAAACTTTTGTAAGAGCTTAGATTTAGTTACTTAGTTGTCTCGAATTAAGTCCAAACTTTATTCCGTTGATATTTTAACAATTACAGTTTAATGTATGTATGTCGGCAGAAATACAAGTAAACATTCTTGATTTAATTGTACTTAATTTAAATTAGTATTAAGCTACCATAATGTCAAAGCTTTATTTTTTTTAATGTACGCACCTTTTTCTGAGTTTTATGTAATTGTCAATATTTTAGTATTTATACTAGTTGTTATCCTCGACTTTGCATGCGTGCTGTCAATTATATTATCCTGTGTATTATATTATACATATAAATCTCCCTCTTGAATCACTTTGTCGAATGATTAAAACCGCATCAAAATCGTTTGAAAAATCTAAGTGTACAAGATGGAGGGAAGCGACTTTGTTTATACTATGTAAAGATTCAAGCATACCCTTACATCTCTAAGTCAATGTATAAATAAAATGCAAATATTCATACAAATTCACTCACACAAAAATAAAAATGTATTTAAAGCTAACAAAATATACATGTACTTAATAACAAAAATATCATTACTCTAAGGAAACAGACGGACTATCCTTCATGTTATTAATACAAAATTAGTTCGGTAATTTAGTGAAATTATTGTGGTAAGAAATGTAGACGGGTTTACATATAAAATTACCCGCTTCCTCAGAACACGGGTAATAACCGATGTCATTTACAAATTATCGTTACAAAGCATTTTACTTTTAAGTATTATTGAAGAATTAAATTAAACAACTAGTAGTTAAGTACAATTTAAGCTCTTTATAAGTGAGAAAACACTTGTACTACTTCCACAGATTTTTATTTAACTTAACTTTGCCTGTTACTTTGTATGTGTAAATTTCCAACCAGTTCCAGGGAACCAAGGACTATTTCTAGATGGCGAAGATCAAAATAAAACGCTAGATTTTAAGGTAGACTTTTAGGAACACAACTGTGAAAACCGCATTTAATTTGGTGTAATGCCAAAACAAACATATACATAGACAGATAGAAATTTCTAAAAAATATTTTTTTAAATTTTATTGCTCTTACTTATCATCATCATCATCATACCAGCCGTTAACAGTCCTCTGCTAAACATAGGCCTCCCCTTATTGGGGGGTTTTGCTAGTAATTGCTACGCTTGGCAGGCGGGGTTGCCAACCTCAGTTTGGCTTTAATGATATTTAAAGAGGGACGCTGTTGCCCATCCCTCGACCATTAAGGTCCCTTAGTTACCTCTTATGACACCAATAGGAAAGATTTCACACACACACACACACACATACACAGGACCAAATGACAATTATTTATATTCATTATAGCTTATATCATATTTTCTCAAATTTGTTCCATGTACAGACATTTAGTTACAAATTTATTACATTAGTGACAATAAAAAAGGAATGTTGCGTTGGTTTGGTCATTTAGAGAGGATGAATGAAAGAAGAATTACGAAAGAGATTTATCGAGCAAGAATGAATGGAGATGTCGGGTAGAGGTCGCCCTAGACGGACATATCGTCATAGTCGTAGAATACTGACGGATCTGACGAATATTACATATATAGATCCGTCAGTATTCTACGACTATGAAGATATGTTGACCAAATAGGCGACGTGCTGAAGAAGGGCCAAATTAAAAGTACCCGTAACCGGCGAGCGTGTATGAAAAGATTAATAAATGTGGAAGAAGCGAAAGAGGTTCGTTTGAATCGAAGCATTTGGCGTTCCATTGTTTCTGCCTACCCTAATGGGAGACAGGCGTGACAGATATGTATGTATGTATGTATGTAATTATAACAATAAACAGTACAAGTTGTTAACTTGCACTGTTTATTGTATATATTTTAAAAGAATGTTATAATAAGAATAGGAATTTAATAAAAACAATAGAAGCCAAAACAATAATATTTAAAATTTCCATCCATTTGTATGTTTTTTTCAGCATCACTCAAAAATTGCTGAACTAAATTGGATAGGGTAATCACAGTCGTGTTTTGAAGGTTGGAATTAAATTTTAATATATAAGACATACACCGCAATCCACGCGTACGAAATCACGATCAAAAACTAGTTATATATGGTCGTATAAGCACGTAACACATTAATTTTATATCTATATACCTATTCGTAGTTAAGTTACAGCAAAGTGTAGATAATAAGTTTCTATAAGGCTTCGAGAGTTAAAGTTATAATAAGTTAGTCCCTAGATACGTACCTATATTAATTTAAAGTTCTATGAGGCCTAAGTCCGGTCACGTATAAGTACTGGGTACGTACAGTCCACATACCATGGATAATTAACAGAATATTTTTTCCACACTATCACACGATTCGTCTTGTCCTCAATCTGGGATACCCTATGTTATGGGGTGAAAGGATTGCTAGTAATGCGAACATTGCTAATAATATACGTTATCAGATCGACCTCCACGTGGTTCCCCGTGGAAACCATCGTGCTGAATTCCAGTTGTTCAGGTGTATTCATCACGATGAGGTAACTGACCTGCCTTTTCATTCTCACCTATTATCCCTCACTGACGCCTCGCCAAGGTATACCGTTAGCGCAAACGAGACTACCATTCTCCTGTCATCCATAAAAAAACCCTGTCTTATTAGGAACAGTTGGAGTCACAATCTAGAACCCGACCACTGCGCCATGGAGATCATTCTTATTTTTATTAACAAATACAGATTTCATACTAAATTAATTTGTTTTTTTAATGTGTAAAAATAGAATGGTAACCCTGCCCGCCCGCAACATAGGAGGATAATACCCATAAGGAGGGTATTGCCACGCTTAGCAGCTTAGCAGCTCTGCCATTAAGTTCCCTTATTCGTCCCTTTCAAAACTCACGGGAAAGAAAGAGGTAACCATGTTCTATGTTGGGACCACATGGCATTCCAAGACCACAAGGAGTTATAATATTAGAATTACTTCATCCTCTAAAAGGTTTAAATAGTGTACGAAAGTTTGTATGAGAAACTCACTGATGATAAATCGTATTAGACACAAGACTTTTAGTATATAGATGAAGATCCATTATTGTAATAGCTGTCCTGACATCTCACCTCCCAAATGACGTATTCCATTAGAAATAATGTCATATACGCTATAAGAAAACCGCTTTGTCTGGACACATCGGTCAAATGGCTTTTTTAAACAATAGGTAGTGTGCTCAACAGAAAAGAAAAATAAAACTTTTGTAAAGGCAATCCTATCGGGCACTTTTTCTTTCGTATCTGGCAATATTGTCCGGGAGATAGCGTTTTAACCCACTGTGCAATTACGCTGTGAATGGACACACGTAAATCAATGTTAGCGTTCTGTGTGTGCTCCGCTTACAAAACGTTAATGTATAAGAAACACAGTGGGCAGGTATGTAATAATAATAAGGACAAAAATGATCTATATGAATTTACATTTTATATTTTTAATTATCCAGAGTTATTGGGTCTGATTTTTGTTTAAATTTTTTTATATTCTGATAACACGATTAGATAATGATTCCGCGTCCTCAGTTCAAAGTCACAAAATCAACTCCTTGTCTGTCTGAATTTTTTTAAGTTATAAAAACGTAGAAAGAATCAGTTCTAACCTGTAGACAATTTTCAAACGACTTCAAAAAAGGAAGTGGTACTCAATTCTTATATATTTTAGGACACTTTAGAACTCCGTTATTTACAAACTGTTTTGGAAAATTCTTTTTATCTGAATAAATATACTTTCACATTGATCCTATAGAAATTTTATCAATATCGACTTTACAGTTTAAAAGTTATAAAGAAACTTTAACATTTATAATATTAATAGGTATGAATATATTGAAGGGTTTCGGTTTCCAGATATAGTGCTACAATGTGAGCCACAGATAAATAAAAAAAAATTATTATTTTTGAAATTTTTTTCATCTATAGAAAGCTACATAATGTAGTGAGTGGCTATATTTTATTAAAAAAAATTAAGAACTTATAGTACTTGTATCTTCATGTATGATGTCGGGGCGGATCACTAGTGTATCAATAAAATACCAATAAATCATTTTCGTTAGAAAATCGCCGTCAAAATTCTCATAACAATGTGTTCGCAATCTCATCAATACTCTCACATAATTGAACCAAATAAACTCTCTGGAACTACTCAAAATGATTAGCACTACATTTAAAATGGTTTCTAGTTAGTTAGTTGTATGTAGTGAAACGTTAGTAGTCTGATTTTCATTAGCGAAACATTCGTTATGTGTCGTATGTACGCCATGTCGCGTCTGCGGTGTGGGTAAAAGTAACTCCTCTATATAACTATGCAGACTGTAAGGTTCAACTTATAGCGGAAAATATACGCTTCGTATAATAATAATACTACTGTAAATTGTTAAAATACAATGGCAGACTTATCCAATATGTCTTTTCAATATAAAATACTTGGAACGACAACTTATCCAATGATAAGTCCGCCATTGTATATTAAATGTTTTTCATGTATCCAATTTAAAGTATATACAATTTAGAACAAGAATTTTGTGTGTTAATAATAATAATATTATAAATGTGAAAGTGAGTTTGTTTATTTGTTATCAACTGACTTCAAAAAAAGAAGGTTCTTAACGGTTTGTTTTAAATAAACCAAAATAATTGGTTTTGCCACAATTTAAGTCGCTTTTTGCGGAATAATTTTAAATTATTTCTTGGCACCTTAATAGTTCATTTAATCATCATAAAATTTGATATTCACAGATACCCATTACTAATAATCCATTTCCCCCCTGGAAAAGAATGTAAGTAACTTTTAAAGTTTCTAGCTCAGGTGACTTCTCTTAAAAAGTATAGTGGTTAATTGAATTTGTCACCTAATTTCATCCTCAGCCTCACTCGTGCCAATTTTATAACAATTGGGCAGGCAGGCAGGATTATTATTTCATTATTATCTCATAAAAAAATCTTAGCCTAAATCATAGTATAAAAGCCTAAGAGATAATAAGTCTTTATCAATATGTTATGTACAAGTTGTAGTAACAACAAAAAATCCCCTAGTAATTCACGCCGTGGACGAAAAGGCCGGTCTCCGCTATCCGTCGACTGTACCTTTATGCATTCCATTGGCCGTCTACACACGTCGCTCTGCAATTTAACTCGATTGATGACGTCACTATGTCCTTTTCACTGCCACATTTAGCGTACGTGAACCATCCCTTATCTGGCACATTGATTGGAGATATCGCTACAATATTATAGAGTTTATTATGATAACTGGATATAATATTATGAGAATAATGGGTGCTAGACGTGACAACGCTCACAATGTCAGATTTAGAAAAAGAACCTAACCTGGAAATCTCCTTAACTAAATAAACTTTATACTAAATCAGGTTTATGCTATTGAAAATTGAGGTTTCAATTTCGATTTCCTATTCGTCCAATTCAGAAATTGTATGTACTTAACTCAGGTAAATGAGACCCATAATGGTGCAATCATGTCGAAATGCTTAGACAAATTACTTCCTATTAACGTTTTCCATCACCGAAGAGTTTATTTTTAAGACACTTCCAATATGATCTCAATTCGATTATAGTTTTGTCTGTATATTACACGGTATATTCATACCCATATTAACACTTTGCTGAACGGGAATTCCGTTATGGTTGAAATCTTTGGAATTAAACTAAAATTTTGATAGAAACCTAAATATAATGAAAATTTTTTAGTCATGAACGCTTGGTAATCCAAACGGTCTTGCCCGTCGTGGTAGAAGGACGTACCTACACGCTAGTGCAATGACGAGTTTACACGTCACCGGTCAGCAAAGTGTTTACATTTGACGATTATAGTCGCTGGTTTTTTTGCAAAACAAAACCCTTCTTGTTTAAACTAGAATACAGATTCTGAAGCAACACAAATTGCCTTTACAGCATGACAAACAGACCATTCAAAACCAATAGAAGAAAGCTCTCAGTCACTTGGACGGAACAATTTTATTTTCCTAACGACATCTCCATCAATTTGCCCCGTCGGTGCAGCAAATAATTTCGCAAACAGACCGGGAAAACCATCTAATAAAAATGGAATAGTATCCTTGCGAGGACCATAATTACATTTATTTTATAGTGGCCCTTTTCCTTTGTAGCTAACTGGAATTTTCAAACATTGCTCGCAATGCTCATTATAAATTCTTGCTTTGTACTAATTTCACATTTCATCTTAGGAAGCAAGAGTATAAGTCGCAGTTTAGGCACTAAAAGACCAAATAAAAAACCTGTGACACACACAGATAGATCTCATAATTACCAGCAGATGGTTATGAAGTCAATGTGTCGTGCCAAGATAAAGAAATAAACTAAAACTCTACTTTGAAGGCTTACAAACATCAAATGATTGGCTGATAATAACTAATTTTTATACATCTTGGAACGACAAACAAGCTGACGAAAAAATGCTAGCCGTCGCCTATAGATATGAAGCATCTGCCCCATGGACATTGTGGAAACTACTGTGACACCAAGATACACCTCGTGCATTGCCCTTATTGAGGACTAAGGTTATAATGCCTACATGCTCTGAAATTTTACTACTATATCCCCTTCACGATGGAAGTGGCCAAAATTCAAATGATGCAAAATCATACTTTGTGACAAAATATGACTTCACCTTTCAAGGCAAAACAACTGTACAGTAGTGTATAGCTATAATAAGTGTATAGCTTTCTCTCTCTTCAGTCGTACACTCTTGGCAGAATGGTCGTGGTTTTTATAATGATAGTAGATCGTCGATGAGGTTCTCCTTCGCGATTGAAGTCCTCGCAATGCGTCTCCATCTACTTCTTTAAAACACAAGTTGGTCAGATGTAAGAACGCCAACGAATTTGTGCTTCTTATTCGTTACATTTTATTTAATTATCTTATTTATTCCTAAATTTCAAATCCGTATATTCTCATTTAAAATGACGGTGGCATTTTAGTTAGTTAATTAAGGCGTCCGTTTCAACAGGGTGCAAAAACACGCTTGCATAGTTATTCGAGGTATGCGTCGCTGCAAAAACTCACAACTGCGGTGGCTTTGTTCATTGGGGAATGTAGAAGTTATTTTTTTTTTAAGTATAAGATTCAGATTAGACAATTCAGTTGGCAAAAGATGACTTTAACATAACAAAGTATATATTGCGTACAAAATACATAGAAAGTTGATACAGAATATGCAAATCACAAATGGAGATATTATTGCTAAAAGCAGTCTTTGCTTTAAGTCACAATAAGATTTTAAAATTTGTCATTATTAGCCGAACGATTATTAGCCATTTGTAATAAATGAATAATTAAAATTATTTCCAAAAAACAGTTTTAAATTCTTCTAACTTTTCAATCGACTTGAAAAAGAAGAAGCTTCTCAGTTACATATTTTTTTTATGTTCATTACTTCATAACTCCATCAGTTATAAACTGTTTTGAAAAACTTTTTTTTTTGTCAAAAACGATATATTTACAAAATGGTCTCATAGACATTTTGTCAAAATCAATTGCGTAGTTTAGTTTTTAAATCAAAATAACAAGTTATACCACAAATAAAGTCTTTTTTTTTTGTGGAACAAAATTTTAAACTATCTTCATTGCCATATGAAATTGATAATATAATTTCTAGGCCAATATTCTACATTACATACACGAGGGTCTTTGAAGTAGCTTACGAGGTAATGGCTTTATGATCCCTCCGAGCCATGATACAAGTGACAATAATTTTTAAACGAACGATAAATTTGGGAAATTCTGAAGCTGGTCTCTGCTGCGTTTCAATCTTGAGACCCTGATACCTCAGTCAAACGTTGGAATGAATGAAAAGAAAAGAATAAAAGGAACGAAGTAGATATTAAAACAAAAAAAAAAGTTTTACACGGTAGCTAGTAATTGCTATTTTTAAATATCTACCAGTTTCTTGATGTCAGCATCAAGTATTGTTTGATTGAAACACTGAATACGGTAGATTGACAGTTGAGTGACAAGCTAATGGCTGATAATACCGCCATTCATCAAGGAGCCGACAAGCTTTGTACCAACTAGCAATGTTGCTGTATGTAAAAAAAGACGAATAAAAGGATAGTTTTATTGGCTGTAAATGTTGTAGAGAAATATTTGTTTATTGGCTAAAAATTTTGCTTTTTATTCAATACTAACTAACAGGTGTAATTCTGACCGAATTCTTTTTTCTTTCCTTTAAAACCCTAATCCAACTACTGTGAATTATGTTAATAGTAATAACTATGTAGTAATTAATTACTAGATATAATTAAATTTAAAAATATTGCCATAATTGCCTATTATTCAGTCATGCGTTAGTAAGTGCTGATGAACTAGATGTAACACGCAACTATACCTCAGGAATCAATTTCAAACGGATGAAGAATGCATTTTTTTTAAACAATCGACTTTAATCTTGACTCGTGTGAATCGGGTGATTACCTGAGTGATACAAGATTACTAATTAATTTAAAAAGATAATCATCATCATCATGATTATATCAACCATTATATATATATATATATATATATATATATATATATATATATATATATATATATATATATATATATATATATATATCCACTGCTGAACATAGGCCTCCTCCATAGACGAGGTAATATACCTATAAAGAAAATAAAATCTTACTGTCTTATTACGAATCTCCTCTTTTTCAAATTGGTTAATAATAAAATACAATTTAATAATAGTAATAATTTACCAGAGGGAGACTTTGTACAAAAATCATTTGCTTGGGTACCTCTGTCCCATTCGTGTTTCTACCGTGAAGCAGTTATGTTTCGGCTGTGTTTCGATTTGAAGGGTGGAATATGGCATTGAATTTACAGGGTACAGAGGAATAACACCTGAGTCCTTAGAAATGGTAACGTATGGGGAGTATCATGAGTGAAACAGTATACTGTGTTATGTCCATGGTACTGCTCATGTCTATAGGCGACGGTTACCATTTTGCATCAGTGGGCCGTTTGCTTGTTTGCCATTCTAAGTTGTATAAAAAAAAGATTAATAATTGCAAATCTATCTCTAAATAAAAAGTAGAACATGTATTTTTTTTTAATATTTTGGCTTATTGAAGAAACTTTCATGTTTATAATCGAAAAACAGATTCTTAGCTCCTTTCTTTAGGCACAGAGTCCACAACGCGAACAATCTGAAACTGTTTACGCTGAAAATCTAGAAATTATTACAGGAAATATAACCGCTGTGCCAGACATTTACTGTTTCCGTTCACGAAAAGAAATAAGTGAAACTTTCCACTTAGTGAACTATTTATGCTCCGCTATTGGGTACGCGTCGTCTAATACGAGTATTAATAATTCAAAAGCTAATATATCCAATATTAGTAACGTTAGTGTTATTATTAGTAATCTCTACTTATATTGTATTCATTGTGAATAGAATAAAATAAATGTTTGAAAAATTAAAATCATTTACCAGAGGGAGACTTTGTACAAAAGTCGATTGCTTGGGTACCTCTGTCCCATTCGTGTTTCAACCGTGAAGCAGCTGTGTTTGCATGGCTGTGTTTCGATTTGAAGGGTGGGATATGGCGTGAATTTATAGGGTACAGAGGAATAACATCTGAGTCCTCAGGAATGGCAACGCATGGGGGGTATCATGGGCGAAACAATATACTCTGTTATGTCCATGGTACTGCACATGTCTATAGGCGACGGTTACAACTTTCCATCAGGTGGACCGTCAGCTTGTTTGCCATTGTAAGTTGTATAAAAAAAAAACATCATTATCACGCTTTTCAAGTTCTACAAGGAGGGCTGAATATTTTATCCAAAAAGTATGAAGCGAAAAAGTATATAAAAATTATGCCTACGTAATCTACCTATTTTTAAGGTCATAACACCAACTTATACTAAATCTTTTCACCAAAGAAACATGGGGCCAAAAAATATAGAGCACCCATAAGGATTTGATAACTGGATGGATACTAATTCACGAAGGCACGGAGAGAAGAGAGATCGTTAGTAATGGAAACACTAATTCCATCATGAGCAACATAGCCTATCAAGTCGACTTCCGGCGGGTTCCCCCTGAAGCCGTCATACGTACCGACTTCATAGCACAGACGCATAAAAATTTTACACAGGCAAAGTCACGGTTTGCAGTTATAGTATACGAAGTCGTGCCGTCTTAATTTTTCATAACCTTTTCCTTGAGAATCTCATTTGAAGAGCTCCAAAGTCCGTTTAAGTCCAGTTTTATAAAAAGATTTCCTAAAATAGGTGCCTATTCATAATTGTTTCCTTTGTTTTAGACAAGTATAAAGCCTGGTGTACATTTTTTTCCTAATTTATTAACTAGAGAGAATTGAAAAAATCTATACAGTTTTTTTTTATATTGATATTTTTTATATAGAATAGATACTCATATTTCATTTGCCAAGCAGCTGTGCTTGCTTTATTTCAAGGATATGGCAGTTTACCGTGTGGTCCCGGCATAAAATGGGCTAATCCTTCCCTTCCCATGAGTGTCATAAGAGGCGATTAAGGGAACTTAATAGTCAAATGATGGGTAGCAGCTTCATTCAATAAAGTCTAACTGCGGTTGCTAGCCCGCCTACTAAGCATGGCAAATACTAACAAAACCCGCTTTATAGGGAGGCCTATGTACAGCAGTGGACAGTTGTAATAATATATATATATATATATATATATATATTTATATATATATATATATATATATATATATATATATATATATATATATATATATATATATATATATATATATATATATATATATATATATAATATGACAGTGAAATTACAGTGTACCAAAGCTTTAATAATAAAAAATGACTGTGTTTGAAAGATACTACGGGCGTCACAGTGTATTCTATAATCTCCATGTTTCTATTTGTGTTCGTGGACTTTTCATTAGGTGGGCAGTCAACTTGTTTGCCATTTTCAACCGACTTTAAAATGAAAAAGATTACAAATTTAATTGGTTTTCGTTTTTACTTTTGTTACCTCACAACATCGTTAGTTATAAACGGATTTGATAAATTCTTTTCTTATCTGAAAACTGTAAGCATAAGTTTGTTTTCATAGAAATTTTACCAAAATCGGTTCAGTAGTTTAGTTTTTACATTAAAATAAATGGTTTTGCTACAATTGAAAGTGGTTTTGTTTTCGTGGAACATAATTTAATTATAAGTTGTATAAAAAATCAATTAAACGAAAATAGCTATATTCATGTAAACTCAGTTTAGTACATTTCCGACGACGCTGTCCAAATACCACGGTTCCCTGACCTTGAAACTTTAAGAAATCGTCCTAAAATCATAATTAAACCAGGTCTGGGCCAAATTGCTAATTCTGGTTGTTCCGCTGGCGATAACAGATATAGAAAAATGAATATAAATTTTATTTTTGAAAAAAGGTACAGAAATATACAGACTACCACAAGTTATATATATAAAAAAGAAACAAAGAATATAAAGGTAACTATATTAGCTTTTATTTTCAATATAGGAGCAAAAGAAAAATATTAACCGGGATGTAGTAAGGAAATTAAATTTGTATATTAGATGCGGCATTATAGTAATTATGTATGTTACGCTATTATTACAAGGTTGGCAAGCTCGCGTCGCGCGTAGCCGATCGGTAATGTGGAACCGGCAACCATGGATCCACATTTTGAAAAGGTCTTTAGATGTGGTAATAAAATTTAAATATCTATTGACTTTCCTGTGTGTACAAACACAACTGCTTCACGATTGAAACACGAATGGGACAGAGGTACCCAAGCAATCGACTTTTGTGCAAAGTCTCCCTCTGTCTAAAAACTATTATATGATTATAGAAAAATAATATTTTAAATCGTTTCATTGCCGTGCGGTCCCGCCATAAAATAGGCCATCACTTCCTTTCCCGTGAATGTCGTAAGAGGTGACTAAGAGAACTTAGTGCTTGAGGGATGGGCAGCAGCGTCTCTCTTAAAACATCACTAAAGTCTAAATGCAGTAACCGGACAGTCAACTACCTAACTAGTCAGTTACCTCCTCCATTTGAATTATATCATTCACGTAAACCGGGATTGCAACTTTGTGGCCGTAGGAAGCTTTTTCTGCGGCCGCCAGCTGTGATTCGTCACGTGACTACACGGAGCACACATGCAACATCCATCATCTTGCTTTACATTAATGTCCATAATCTCCACAATGCCACTTTATGGTAAACTGGTTACATTCTCCGCTAAGTCTGTAAAATATTTTCCTATTTACATAATAAATAATATAGAAAATTCTTGAACATACATCATGGCGCCATCTAGTCCTAAACTAAACAGAGCGTATTTTAAATATACTATCGTCATTTATTGAGATTTTTTTTTGCAGGTAATGTAAAGCAGGAAACGTGGGCAATGAAGAAGCAGGTATGTAGGTAGTATTGACTTGCAAACAATTGTTCATTGCATTAAGTTCCTATAGTGTATTTAAAATACATGCAAATAACGCCAAAATTTAAAAATAAACAGAGCTTGTATTATAAGCACAAGAGAAGTGACAGTAATGCTTAAATACTTTTTTTCGTAAATACATATTATATATATATGGTAATATAATATAATAAGGTAATATACCTTCACAAACAGATATAAATACAAATGTTTGAACAGGAGTCGAATCCGTACTACTGGTAGATAAAGCGGCGTGTTCCACCGCTGCAACACCAGGATTTCCAAATAAGCGTTGAATTGCATTGATGATACTATTTTTTGTGCATCAAGAGTAGAGCGCATACGGCCCGTCTGATGGTAAATTACTGCTTCGGACCATGAATGAATCTAAAGCCAGAATCGTTACTTGCTTGTTATCGATCCTTAAGGTATAGAGACCTTGATTCTCAATATTCAATAAACTCACTACTATATCTTATTATTTTTATATTTCTTATATCTATAATTTTCCAGATTCCAAATGTTGATATATTTTAATTATCATCTAACTCCTAACCGTTGAGGAGTTGTACCTTCCATCATCAGCTCAGCACCATGAGATGTCATCCCCTCCTTTTCTGTAAATATCGTAAGAGGCGATTAAGGGAACTATATGGTCGAGGGATAGGCAGCAGCGTCCCTCTTAAAACATTATCAAAGCTTAACTGCCTGGCAATTACTGGCAAAACCCCTTATAAGGGAAGGCCTTTGTTCAGCAGTTGATGACCGATATGAATGAATGAATCATTATAACAATTATAAAATATTGTTTGTATAAAAATCTGTACCCTGAAAATTATAAATTTACAGGGTACAGAGGTATAACACCTGAGTCCTCAGGAATGGCAACGCATGGGGGGTATCATGGGCGAAACAGTATACTCTGTTATGTCCATGATACTGCTCATGTCTATAAGCGACGGTTACCACTTTCTATTAGGTGGGCCGTCAAGTCGTTTGCCATTCTAAGTTGTATAAAAAAATTGTTGTGACAGTAAATCTTCTATCTTAATAATATCGTAAATATATAATATCGAATTAAATTTATTAAGTAACAATTATTTTTCCAATTAAATATCTTTTGTAATAATGTAAGTCATTTCTCATTCCTCTGTACAACAAATTAGTACAAACGCTACATCAATGTGCGCCGATCAATATCATACGAACATTGTGCACAATTTTGAATTACAAATATTGAGGGATATCACGCTATCGATCAGATTGTGGATCGTGATCGAACGGGAATGTGAGACGCATTGTGGACGAGCGATCGGACCTGAACGTGTGTAAGAACTTGTTGTAATTAAAACAGGACGTCTTTGTGACATGTTTATTCATACTGTTTGTACAGTCGCCGAAATTATTTTATCTTTCCTTATTGTTACATGCTTGTTCACAGTCTAAATGAGAAGATACTCGTAGTAAGAAATTGTATAGTAATCTCTCTAACAAATTGGTACCACTGAAAATCAACGTTATGTTCGAAAAAACATGGCATATAGCTGAGTGACACTATTTTTGTTTATTGTTAAAGGTTTTTTTGTTACTATGAGTGAAATTAAACACTAAATAAATATTTCTTTATTTCTTTCTTTTTCACCTTTAAAAATATTTACTGTAATTTTTTTTAAGGAACACCTGGGAATGTGTAACGGTTTACAATAATCTAAACTCCAACTATCTGCAACCCGTAGTTTCGTCTATGATACCCCCCCATGCGTTGTCATTCCTGAGGACTCAGGTGTTATTCCTCTGTACCCTGTAAATTCACGCCATATCCCACCCTTCAAACCGATACACAGCCATGCAAACACAACTGCTTTATGGTTAAAACACGAATGAGACAGAGTTACCCATGAAAACGAATTTTGTACAAAGTCTCCCTCTGATAAAATCCTCTTTATTCATGTTTCTTTAGGACAAATTATCAATGTCACAGATTAATTAAATAATTAATTCCTTTAAACAGATACTAATGACTAATAATTTCAGACGGTATGTAATATGTTACTATGCAAAGCCATAAGACAAAAAGATCTTGAATAAAACTTTTAATCAATATGAGCAGATGTGTTGTAAAAATAATTTAAAAAAGAATTAAGACTTCAATTTGACGCTACAGTTAATATAAACCGTTGGTGTACAAGTAACGACGTTATCGTATAGGTAGGTAATACGAAGCACTTAATTACAGCACTTTCGCAAGTACACCGGCCAGCAACACTGATGGTGGGTGTTTTATAGTCCAGTAATAAGTTAAGCAAATTGCTTATAGTCGCCTTACCTTGTACTATTATAGAACTTAGAGGTATTGGTTAAAACAAAGTTATAAAGGAACTTTAAATATGCTGATGATATTCATTATCATTATCATAATGAGATGATGGAAAGTGTTAACTATTGCCATGGGGGGAAGAATTTTTAGTTATACAAACTGCCAGTCTTATTGCTAGCAATATACCCTGACAGGTTGACCTCCATGTGGTCCCCCCTGGAAACCATCGTACTGAATTCCAGCTCTTTCATTTTCACTTATCATCCCTCACTGGTGCCCCGCCGGTGTATACCGATGGCGCGAGCGAGGTTACCATTCCATTATCATCTATTAAAAAAACCATTGGCATGGATTTTATAGAATATGCTAATTTGCCCATGGTATGCCTGAGGACAACGATGTTACGCCTCCATATCCTGTAATTTAAATGCCATATTTTACCCTTCAAACCGAGACACAGTCATGCAACTTCAGCTGTTGCAGTGTGAGGGGGGAAGTAAAGCTGACTACCAATCCTATTGCTAGCAATATACCCTATCAGGTCAATCTGAAGGTCGTCTCCCTTGGAAACCATCGTGCTTAATTCAAGGTGTATTCATCACGATGGGCTAACTGACCTGCCTTTTTCAATCTCACCTATCATCCTTCACTGATACACCGCTAGCATAGACGGGGTTACCATTCCATTATCATCTATTAAACTACATCTGTTTTACAGCAGAATTACGAATGGGATACAGGTACTATATATAGGTATATAGGTACATGACTTTTCAACGGACTTCAAAACCGACCTCAATTCGGCTGTATTTTTTTTATTTCCTCACAACTCCGTTAGTTCTAACCTAATTTGTAAAATACTTTTTTTTATCAAAAAGGACATATTTACAGATTAGTCTTATAGAAAAATTATCAAAATCGGTCCATAGTTTTCGTTTTTAAATCTTTAGATTTAAAAACAAAACTGATTTCGTCACGACTGAAATCTTTTTTTTTTGTTATGGGGCACAATTTTTAATTATATACAAAGTACTCCTTTGATAGCTTAGTAAGTACATGTGCCTTCAGAGATTAGAAGGTGGACGTATCTGAGTGTACTTCAGTACAAGTCGACAATTTTATTTTTGCCTTTATTGTGAGCAACAGGTTTGGCAACTCCCGCCGTGAGAGCGGGTTCAAGTCTCGCGTGCGGCGATCTCTCAATAAATAAATTAAATAAAAATAATTAGTTTTAAAGCTCTCGCCGCGTTATGTTGCAACAACACGGCATTCTGTCGGTGTCCAATTGCAATTTTCATTTGTTTAATAGGATATTGGCATGTGAGGTTTAAATACATACAATGCTATAAAGTATACACGTAACTCAAACGACACGATTCGATTCTCAGACACCTAATTCAATATTTACGTTAAGGATCACTAAGAATTAAGTGTAAAACAGTTGTTACTGAATTTTATTTTAAAGCTAGCTAGATAGATTATTCAAACATTTTCTTTCATACAAAATACAACAAAAAAAAATATTCGTACCAAATATTGCAACTATTCTAAAGTGATGCGCTTACATTCATTCGATAATTGACTTTTATCGATAGATTTAGTTTATACTATTGTAAAACTGATTTTGCTCTAATATTAAATTCAAGCTTCAGTTTTACAGATAAAAATATGAAGAATTATAGAGGTAAATACTCATTTTAAATATTGCATGTTTAAGATCTCGATTATTATAAGGACTTTTGAATTGGTATATGTATAATAATACTAACTAATGTATTATCATTAAAAAATATACTTATACTAAAACGAAATATATCTTTTGAAAAATATACTTTATATTCTGAGAAAATAAAAAAAAACATCATTACAAAAAAAATCTTAAAATTCCTATCACTGATAGTCATTAGCAGCGAACTTTGAAAATGGGTGAGCAAAAACGATCATAGGAAGATTGCAGTGTCACAGGTTTTTCAGCCTGAAAAAGCTCGTCTCTCAATAATAATGATAATAATATATGTATATTGATATCATAGGACACATTACGCAGCGTCATATAGTCCCAAACTAAGCGGGAGGAAAGGGATTGTTAGTGATGGAGACTGAGAATCCCATTGCTAGCAATATACCCAACCAGGTCGACCTCTTCGTGGCTCCCCCTGGAAACTATCATGGTTAATTCCTGATGAATTCATCATGATGGGCTAACTGGCCTGTTTTCATTCTCATCGATCACCCTTCACTGGTGCTCCGCCAGTGTATCCCGTTAGCGCAGGCGGGGTTACCATACTATTTTCACCCATAAAAAAAAGTCCCAAACCTTAGACCTACTTATACCCTATAATTATCATAACCTACTTATAGAACTAATAAAAGCCGATAAATATACTTTGATACTTTTTCTTGTAAATACTTACAAATTATGCCTACATAGAAAACGCCCAGATGAACATGAATACAAATACTATTATTGCGTGGGAATTGAACCCGCGACCTTCTCAAAACGAGGTAATGAAACACCACCAAGGTAGTGAATTGTGTTTCTAATTTTAGTTTCTATATCGTAACTCCCAAAATAATGTGTGTATTAAAAAATAAAATAAAATAATATTATAATTTCTACAACGTGTTACGTGATGTCATGAAACTTACTGCAAGTACAAACGTTTTCCAAATAGTTAACAAATTACTACATTTCAAATCGGATAAGTTTAAATGTATAACATGGTTTGGGAGCATTCGATCATTCGTGGCTGAGGCGCTGCCTTTAAAAAATACAAAAGGGTTTAAGTACTGTTAATTGGACAAGTGATTTTAATTAACATATTAATAAAATTTAATAAGAAACTGTGTTTTTTTTTTTTATATTTATATCAAAGATAATATGAAAACGGGTCTATGTTTTTTAATGGAGATTTGATGTATGACAGAATCAAAAAGCTCTAAATACTATCATACATTTGAATACAATTGATAACGTATAGATATACAAAAGAGGTTTTCAAGTAACGTAAAGTAAAAAAAATAAAGCAATAAATGTGAAGAAAAAGAATTAAAAAATATGATGGATGAAGACTATTCAGATAACCATGGAACAATTAGAACAATCATAATTATATATATGTTTTTATTCTACTATTAGGCCCAGATCTTTTCAGGACAGACAATTTCAGTGTTCATTATATCGTTCATTTTTTAAATGACGTGAAAAGAAGAAGGTTCTCTAATCGATTGTAAGCTGTTTTACAAAATTTATTTTTATCTCAATGAATATAGAAAGAATATTACAGATTGGTGTAATAAAAATTATATTAAAATCGATTCAGAAGTTTAATTTTTAAATCAAAATAACTATTTTGCCACAATTGAAATAGATTTTTTTTCGTGGAACACATCCTTAAATTATATTTTCTTTATAGTAGCAACAAGCACAATACAATACACAAAATAAACATAATACACTTATAACAAAATACACAATACATCCTAAAACATTAAGTTGGTATCTAAACGATGTTTACAAATTACATAATCAATACCATGAAGGAAATTTTATACCTCTTCGTGCTTTATATAATCTGTTATTATTTCCCATATTTAATCTTACATCATCAAAACAAACACAATTACGTTTCTATTTCGAGCGCAATAAAATTAATGCTTAATTCCTCCAAATGAGCATATTAGCGGGTAATAGTTGCGGAAGAAACGCATATCACTTTTGTACGCGAGCGCCCATCGCGTGCCAACCACGCATAAGGCCTTGCACACGCGAGTCCGATGTTTTACAGTGCTCGCTATAAAAAACGACAACACCGCCCCAATTGATATTTTGTTCGACTTACTACTGTTTTATACAGGACATTATAAATATGGTGCCGCGACCAGGGTTAATTTTATGCGACGCAAATATAACTTTTGCGCGTAAGTGTACGTGTCGGTTGAATTTATCGGTGTTGCTTATAAATCCTGCTGTCTGTTCTTGTTAATATTAATTGTTTTGTAACTTTGTTGTGTGGATCCGATATTTATGTATATTATCTCCCTGATTCTCTTGACCTATTTTACCGTATTTCATTCATAACAACAATAACATAACCATGAGGCTTACAATTTACAGATGATTTTTTTTGTGTTTGGTAAAATAGTAAATGCATTTTAAGATGATTTCAGAAAAAAAGAAGGTTCTTATATAAGTCTATATTTTTACATTATTGTTTTTTTACAATGTTAACTGATTTTGTCGTCAATTCTGAACACATTTTGATAATTTTTACCACAAGAGAACTTTGGTCAATACAGTAAAATGCGTAAAGTAATAAACTGAGGGGTAGTCAGTTTATTACTTTACACATTTTATAATCGAGATATTTTTATGGGTCTGAGAACGACAAATAAGCAGACATTTTTACCAAGTGGATAGAAAGTGGTAGCCGTCGCCTATATACATGAACAGCAATATGGACGTCGCAGATTGTACTTTGACGCCCGTGATACCTCTCAAACATTGCTTTTCTAGAGGATCATGGCGGTGTGCCTCTGTACCTGGTAATTTCCCTACTATACATATATAAATACAACTGGAACAGAAGTATAAGCTGAATCTTTTGCACAAACTCTGCATCTAAAAAAAATATTTACAGTAATGTTATGATTTTGTGTGTTCCAAAAAAGTATAATATTGTACTAGCTTATGTTTACTGACCAGGATAAAAAGTAGCCTACGTCCTTGTTCATTCCATATAGTTTTTTTTTAATGGTAACCCCGCCTGCGCTAACGGTATATACTGGCGGGGCTATTCCATACATCCACATGAATACTTAATTTCATACAGACTGAATAAGTCGTTAAAACTCTACCCGCTAACATTGATGCTCCTTTCCACTTTGGGTTTGCTGAAAGAGAACTCTTTTAGAGTTAAGCTCGCCTTTGTACATTTACTTACCTCTGTCATATATTTATGTATACAATAAAGTATAATATAAATAAATTAAGCGCTATAAGGTTACAAACAAACTCTCTTATATATTTATAATATTACTAAGGAAGTAAGAATTCATACTTTGTCATCACAACTCACGAAGAAAACAATATTAGTAGAGATTATACAAATTAAACGTTAGGGTAAGGATAGCTTGAACATTTCCGTACGTCGGCGGGCGCGGTCATCGCGGGGGTTAGAGTAGATAAAGTTGGCCTATTAACACTAAATCACCCGGGCTCCCAATCTCTTTTCTACATGAATAAAACAGCCAATGACAGACAGTTCCCCCATTTATATCTTCCGGTTAACAGAGCTCAAGGTCACTCGAATAAGTTTGGGAAGGAAGCACTGGTGTATTTCGAATACTATTATCGACTATTTTCACTTCGTCGCTTATAAAAAATTTATTAGAAACGAAAGAATGTTCGTAATAAAATTTTATAATGTTAGCAAACAAACTTTACTAATACTATAAATGTGAAAGTGTATTTGTTTATTTATTTTACCTCTTAGCACAATAACAGCTTAAACAATCACTATGAAATGTGCTAAGAGTTCGATTCTCGTCTGTTGTAATTAAATATCAATGATTACCATAGGGAGACTTTGTACAAAAGTCGTTTGCTTGGGTACCGCTGTAGCATTCGTGTTTCAACCGTAAAGCAGTTGTGTTTGCATGACTGTGTTTTGGTTCGAAGGGTGGGATATGGCAGTGAATTTACAAGGTACAGAGGAATAACATCTGAGTCCTCAGAAATGGCAACGCATGGGGGGTATCATGGGCGAAACAGTATACTCTGTTATGTCCATGGTACTGCTCATGTCTTTAGGTGACGGTTACCACTTTCTATCAGGTAGGCCGTCAGCTTGTTTGCCATTCTAAGTTATATAAAAAAGAAGATATTTTGGACCGGTATCCACAATTGGATGACCACAGAGTGTTTGTGTTCAGAGATTCAGGCTCTAATGTCATTTTTCTATTAAATCTTTTTTACATTATTCCTTTTATTTATATGTATTATTCCTTTTTTATATACATATGTCATTGTACTAATGCTTTCCTAGGTGAGCGTATTGAAAGACTGTAAAGCTCATCCAGTTGATGTAATAAATAAATAAATAAATATTTATCCGACATGTGAGTTAATTGCAGAAAGAATTATTAAATTCAGATAAGTTTTTTTTTGGTGCAATAAACGGACGTATGTCGACCAAATAACGTGCTGAAGAACTTTATTAAATACCGGCGAGCGTGTATGACAAGATTGATGAATGTAGCGAGGTTTGTTTGAATGAAGCATTTGGCGTTCCATTGTTTCTGCCTACCCTAATGGGAGACAGGCGTGACAGATATGTATGTATGTATGTATGCACCAAAAATATTATTAAATAAATAAAATAAATTTTATAAATAATGGTAATAAAAGTACTATCTTCATATATATTTCCTTTTGAAATAATTATAATTGTTATTACCATAAAACAAACAGAAAATTAAATAGGCAGTACATTTACTACCGAAATACACGTAAATACAAATATTGTTTTTTAATAAATATCAATAATCCTTATTAATACTGTAAAAATGAAAGTAAGTTTGTTTGTTTTGTTTTATTTATTTATATATTTTATAGAACCTTAACGTCAACAAATCACTATGAAATTTGGTATACAAGTTCATTATGAGCTGAAGAAGGATATAGGCTACTTTTTATCCTCGTCACACAAACAAAGTCGCAGGTAAAATCATAATATACAATAAAATTATTGTTTTTATTAATTTTTAATTTCTAATACATAATATTTATTTATTTAAAGGAACACTAATAGCATATTGCATTATAACACATATAACAAACATTAAATATGATACAATATTAATGCACATGCCTATTAAAGGTATTCACAGCATTTACTTTAACATAATTATACAGTGCGAGAAAATAAAGTAACAATTATAATGAATTAAATAACACTAGACAACAAATATTTTAAAAGTTGCGTTATTAGTTATAGAAATAACATAATACCTAACTAACGACCATCTAAATCAGCAAACGATAATACTATGAGCGACAAACGTCTCAAACCACTCCGTGGACGCCACTATTTTTATTCCCGCCATTTTTCGCCATTTCGTCTATCCGAGACACCGCCATTTATCGGCCCCCGCCAACCCCATTAATGGTACGTAATGAGCGTTTAAGACGCTGCCCGAGAGGTTCAATTGTTTTATCGCTGTAATTAAGCCGTGGCTGATCTATAGATGCCGTGGATAGTGCAATCATTCGTGTATATTGTTCTTTCTAGCCGACTGACGGAAAGAAGGGTTATGTTTTCAAGTTTGTTACCAGTTTATAAGGATATATAAGTTTATAGTTTATAACTAGAGGTATAATATCTTAGTTCCCAGGAATGGTAACGTATGAATGGTATTATGGGCGTCACAGTATACTCTGTAATTACAGTGGTACTGTTTTGCAAACATTTTGTATATACGCAGGAATTTTCAACTGTTTCTTAAAAACAGCGAATCTTAACGCTAGATAGAAATTCATACTTGCTGTTCCGAAATATCGTTTAGAAAAAGTTAATAAGTCTTTTATGGGAATGGGTAATAAATGTTATAATAAGATACTGAAGGATATTTTGGATCAAGCGTTTAATAAATTTAAAATGTTATTAAGTTTTTTAATAACATTTTAAATTTTATTAAAAAAACTTAATAACACTTATTGAACAAAGTCTCATTACAAACTAAACGATTACCTGAATGACAAATGTGCATGGTGTTAGTTGAACATTCACGAGCTTTTTAATGACCATGTAATTTTAGATATAGTACATTTAAATAAATACATATAATGTTAAAGATTTAAATGTTTCTTGCAGGTTTTTTCTGAGCAGATAACGATTTCTGTACCCTGTAATAGATTCATAGAAAATGATGCTTTAAAAGTGCTAGTAAACAAGTCTATTTGAATAGATTATTTTTAGATGATTAGAATTTGTTTATATCTATAGGCAATGGTTACTATTTTCCATCAGTCCAGCCGTGAGCTTGCCATTCTAAGGTTTCAGCCACGATTTCGTTCTCATTACTAGAATATATTGATAAAGCAGGATCTTATGTTATTCTTTATCTCATATACTATATTTATTCTAAATTTCACGATAACTTGTGAAGTGTTAAGGCGCTAAGAGGTAACAAACTTGCTTTTACATTTATACTTAACTAGGTATGTACTGCAGCTTCGCCCATGTGAATAATTACATAAAGTATCTAATATTCACAGTCGTTTTATAACCCACTCGTATACCAAATTTCATTCAAATTTATCCAGTAGTTAATATGTAAAAGAATAACAAATGCATTTATATTATGCCTAATAGGATTAATCCTTAAATTGTATAGATAGAGCCTCAAGTCTCAAGTCAATTAGCTGACAAAAAGGGTCAACTTTTTGTCAGATAATTGTCAAACTGTCAAATTAGCTCACTCTTTTTTTTTTATTATTATTATTCTATATACATACGCACACAACGTATCTTTATTTATTTATTTAATAAACAAAATGATTTTTTTCTGTACTAAATAAGACCAAAAATTAATAATAGTTTTTGCGCGCAATAGAGATGTATACAAGGAGTATTTATACAGAATGTGCATATACAAAAGGTGGCCTTACCGCTAAAAGCAATCTCTTACAACCTGGAAAAAATTATAAGGCAAATAATGAAACTAATAAGATATTATCCTCTAAGAGGATATTATTTATTATGAAGGTAAATTTAGTAAGTATACCATACATGAAATTTAATTGTAAACTCAACCAAATAGACTTAAGAGTTTAAAGATCATAAATTCTCTACAAAAATAGATATACGCCGTCACCGTAGAACGAAAATTTTATTATTTATTTCCCAGAACCGTCTTTTTGATGTCGATTGAAACACACTTAAATTTGTTTCTTGTGAAATATATCTTTTATCGTTTGTTTTGCTCTATAAATAGTTTATACAATAGATAATAATGAGAAATATTTATAAATATTATCTGTAACACTAGTAATATATGTTCAATATGAACGTACTACTTGAGCCTAAGTGATTTAAGCAATTATTGTGTGTCCCCTGCAGAGAAGCCCACTCTTGACATTAAAAGAATTCACTCGTGTGGAAATAGAACATTCTAGATGTGACATTAAATGTTTTATATTTTAGGGAGACTTTGTACAAAAGTCGATTGTTTGGGTACCTCTGTCCCATTCGTGTTTCTACCGTGAAGTAGTTGTGTTTGCATGGCTGTGTTTCGGTTTGAAGGGTGGGATATGGCGTGAATTTACAGAGTACAAAAGAATAACACCTGAGTCCTCAGGAATGGCAACGCATGTGAGGTATCATGGGCGAAACAGTATACTCTGTTATGTCCATGGTACTGCTTAAGTCTATAGGTGATGGTTACCACTTTCCATCAGGTGGACCGTCAGCTTGTTCGCCATTCTAAGTTGTATAAAAAAAAAAAGAAAAAAATAATAATTTTTTTGCATTCATATATTGTTTGTATGAGTATATTATTGTTATTATAATTATTGGGGCATTCGTTTGCGTATAAAGACCTCCTCCATCTGAGTCCATATTCGTCTATATTTTGTTAGGTCCACGTTACTCCTGCGATGGCATTGCAATTCGGATGCACAGTGTTAGCTTAACTACTAGTTGCCACTCCCACGGCATCCATTAATTATTTCTATCTATCTATCCTATTTAAGAGCTGCGCTTTTGTCGGTGGAGCTCTTGCCACTCACTAAGATATTCTGCGAGTCTCTTTACCTCTTGATACGACACGACAGCAACTTTTTCCTTGATCTACCTGATGTAATTATGCCTTGGTCTCCCTCTTTCCCTTCTCCGTTCTATCTTACCTTCTATTATAATGTTCATAAGTTCGTCGTGTCGTATCAAGTGTCCTAACATTTTTTTCCTTTCTGACCTTATTATTTTAGTAGTTATAATTTATTTATTTTAACTAAACAATTTGATTCCTAAGCATGAAGTCAGAATATTTAAAACTAAATTGATAGGCTAGAATCGAAGCGATATAACTCATTAGGTTCATTAATATTTAAGTATTAATTAACATTTGCTTTTTATATCGGATAGTCTTACGTAAATAAATCAATTAGCAAAAAAAAACATTTATATTTGCAAATAAGCCATATCCTTAAGTAGTCCTACGTTAACAGGGCCTGATTACAAATACTACCTACATGCCTGATTTTAAATTACTTATATAATTACTTTTTACCTGAAATCGTTCATTGTTATATGAATATAAAGAAAGCATATGAATATGGTAAACATTCATATGCTTTCTTTATATAACTTTATAATTTAACATTGTTTACCGACTGCTTTAACCATGCTGTGTGTACACCTGTCTGGGTCTCAATCCAGTTCATACTATTATCTTTATATAATGTTATTGATTGTAACCTGTTGTGTATACCTTTAATAAATAAAAAAAAAAATCATGTCGCGTTAAATCCAGATCGTGTATTTAAATTTGTGTGTAAACGCAAAAGTTTAAAATTAACCAAACCACCATTAACGATCAGTAATTATAACAGTCCATGAAATCCTTGAACTGCGATAACTACTTGGTATCTTGGAAATCACATGTCACTGCCATATCTTTTCTTTAACACTCTTTAACACGAACTGGAATACGCCCCTCTTACAAACAATATTGTAATAAAGTTAAAAGTTTTTTCATTCTTTTCTTGTTACTAACTATTGAGCCAATGATATTAGTGTCAGTGTTATTTTTTAACGAATTTTGAAAACCGTGTAAATAAATTAAAACAATAAATTAATTGACAAAAACTCTTTATTGTTTCCTTCAATGAATGATACAGATTATAAAGATTAACAATAAGTACACAAACAAAATGAATAATTAATTACATAAACTTAATTACATAAAAGCAAAATAAAGAGGCAACAATGGGCGGCCTTATGCGCTAAATAACGATCTCTTCCAGGCAACCTTAGGATCATACTCAAATATAATTGTGTAGATCTTAGTAAAACTATGTACTAAGTGAGATAATCTTTCTCGATTGCTTATTTGACTTAAATATTAAAAACTATTAAAATATTCCACATTTCGTTCTAACCATATGTTACCAAGATCTACGAAAACACTCAAAAAAAAGTTAACTAATAATAAATGTTAATATGTTCATATTGTTTATCACACTTTTGCCTCTTTGACATTTCGAAATGTCCGATCAGTAACCAATAGAGGTTCTTATACGTTTCACTATCTTTTAAAACTCAGGTTTTAGACGTTAGTGAACGATAGATAACATATTGAAAGCTACTAATGACCATAGCTTATCTCAAATTAAAATTTGTGTTTATTAATGCACCTCCATTAATAAATTTAGACGAATTCTTAGATATCCAATTTGTAATAGCACGAGTATAATATATGTATACAGATAATAAAACCATCTATGTCAAATTTGAACACTGCACTAAATGCTTGTTTCTTAACAATAATTTTAGTAGCGCATTTTAACATTTAAATACACCAATTCTGTTTTTATTTGATACTAGATTATTACACACGTAAGGCGAGGATGAAGAAGATCCAAAATTAATAGATATTAAACAACTGACTTGGTCGTGTGGTCCCAGCATAGAATAGGCCACCCCTTACTTTTCCGAGGGTGTCGTAAGAGGCGACTCAGCGAACTAAATGGTAGATGAATCGGCAGCACCATTCCTTTTAAAAGATCTCTAAAGTCTAACTGCGGTTGCCAATCCACCTGCCAAAGCATGGCAACTACTGGCAAAACTCCCTAAGGGAGAGGATCAGCTCAGCTGTGGACAGTTAAAGGCTGATATAACGAAACAACTGATAGAAATCTTTTTTTTTTAAATGCAGGCATACTCATGACTAGTTTGTATTGTACGAGAATCGAACTCGCAACTATTGGAAGACAAAGCTTTTTTATGCAACTCAGAATGGCAAACAAGCAAACGGCCCACCTGATGGTAAAAAGGTAACCGTCGTCTATAGATATTAATAGTACCACGAACAGAGGAAAGGGATTATTACTAATGGGGACTAATGACACCATTGCTAGCAAGATCTATCAGGTGAGGTCGACCTGATAGATCTTGCTAGCAATGTGTTCCTCCTGAAAACCACCTCCTAGTAATCACAATGACTAATACTTGTTGCATTCGTCACGATGGGTATAGACTTGCTTTTATTCTCACCTATCATCCCTCACTGGTACCCCGTCAGTGTATACCGACAGCGCAGGCGGGATTACCATTCCATTATCATCCATTAAAAAAAGTACCACGAACATACCTAATATGTTTTGTGTTATCCATAATACCCTTTACGGCGTTGTCATTCCTAAGAACTAAGATATTATGCCTCTGTACTCTGTAATTTTATTGCCATATCCCACCCTTCAAACTGAAACATAACCACGCAAATATAATTGTTTCACAGCAGAAACACGAATGGCATAGATGTACATAAAACAGTCGATTTCTGTACAAAGTCTCTCTCTCTAGTAAATAATTATGTAATAAGAATCCCTCTAAGTTTAATTTACGCGTATATAAATTATTTGCAAATGTCACTTCTAGTTCTTTTCAACATCTGCACCTCCACCCACTACATAAAAGCTATTGTATGAACATTTGACATTGTGATTATAGTAAAATCGGAGTACTCGTTAAATGATATTTGTAACTGTGTTTATGTTCAAACACAGGCTAATAAATCAAGAACAATAACAATATTTACTGCTTAAAGAGAAGTAAGACAAAGCTTTTATTTTTATCCTTAGTTTTTTCAAATGACTTCAAAAAGAAAAATGTTCTCATTTGTGTTGCATTTTTTATATTCGCTACCTCATACTTCCGTTAGTTATAAAGCGATTTGTGATTTTTATCTCACCAGTCTCCCACTTTGTACAAAAGTCGATTGCTTGGGTACCTCTGTCCCATTCGTGTTTCAACCGTGAAGCAGTTATGTTTGCATGGCTGTGTTTCGGTTTGAAAGGTGGGATATGGCGTGAATTTATTGGGTACAGAGGAATAACACCTGAGTCCTCAGGAATGGCAACGCATGTGGGGTATCATGGGCGAAATAGTATACTCTGTTATGTCCATGGTACTGCTCATGTCTATAGGCGACGGTTACCACTTTATATCAGGTGGGCCGTCAGCTTGTTTGCCATTCTAAGTTATATAAAAAAGATCCATTAATTGCCTTAACACCCGCGGCAAAGGAAGAGGTAACCCATTCTAAGCTAGACATTAATTTACTTATAGTACTTATAAATACTTTCTTTGTACCCAATTCAATACCCAAAACAAGCGAAAAATTCGTGGAAACCCATCTAGGGCTGTGTCAAAGACTGGAACGCGTGTTCTATTAAACTGAATCACGAAGTAGTTAACCCATCTAAGGAAATACGTATTTGACAATCCATAACTTTTTATTAATTAAGTTATAAACTTGAATTTACCCAGTTTATAACACTTTATTACTGAGTTATCAAATTTAGATGCATATTTAATATCCTTACTAATATTATAAATGTGAAAGTAAGTTTGTTTGTTTGTTACTATAGTTTTTTTTATACGACTTAGAATGGCAAACAAGCTAACGGCCCACCTGATGGAAAGTGGTAACCGTCGCCTATAGACATGAACAGTACCATGGATATAACAGAGTATACTGTTTTGCCTTGATATACCCCATGCGTTGCGATTCCTGAAGACTCCGGTGTTATTCCTCTGTACCCTGTAAATTCTCGCCGTATCCCACCCTTCAAACCGAAACACAGCCATGCAAACACAACTGATTCACGATAGAAACACGAATGGGACAGAGGTACCCAAGCAATCGACCTTTGTACAAAGTCTCCCTCACGTAACGTCCAAACGGCTTAACCAATCATTATGAAATTTGATATATCTCTTTTAGAGATAAGTTCGCCTTTGCTAACATTGTTATTAACTTATTGTTGTTACTGTATGTTTTTGTGCAATAAAGAATATATATATATATGTACTATATGGGATAGAAAAGGCTATAGGCTTCTTTTTATCCCGGTCAGTAAATATATTCCAGTCGAGGTCGCAAGTAATAGCTAGTTTGACAGAAATTTAACTTTAGCTGGTGTTGGCAACCCAACACAGATCAAAATTCATTGTAATGGCTAATGCTCTCGCTCTCTGTCTCTGTCTGTCTGTCACTTAAAAAAATCTGAACTGGTTGAACGTGGCTTATCTTGTAATTATTATTTTTTGCACAATAAATCCTGTGATTTTAATCAGTGTAATATTTAAATCATTTATTGTGATCGGTTTCATAATAGAAATACCGAATACTCACAGCTGGTTTTCCGAAGAAAACTAGAATAGACAAGCAGACAGACAAACGGATATCAAGGTAAATTTTACTATATAACTTGGATGGTGTTGAACCAACTGATAGAAAGTGGTGATCGTCATCTTTAGACATGAATTGTCTATTGAAGTACAGATACCTTAAATGATGATTTTAGATGGCAATATATTCTTTTATTTCTATAAATAGTAATAATACAGTATGTCACTACTCTTTTTTATTTCTAGGATATCATAATTAAGTGCCGACTTGGAAAACTCAGCAAATGTATTAATGGGTGAAAATGAAATACAATCCCACCTGTGCTATCGATATATGCTGGTGGGGCACTAGTGAGAGACGACAGGTAACGACGAAGGTCAGTTGGCTTTTTCTGACAAATTGAACAATAATTAACCATGATGGTTTACAGGGGAACCACGTGGATCTAGGGTTTTATTGCTATTAATGGAGCAGCTAGACCCCATTCTTTCCCTCTACACTGGTGTATTATATATTATTTTATATTATGTCATGACATTCTTGAGCCTTATTACGTAATTTAAAAAACTAGAAAAATTTCAAACAATTTGAAGTCAAGTGAGTACAAACTCCATTCCAGAGTCCATTTTATCTTTACTTTTAATGTCAATTTACAGTGCAGTTTAACTGTCACATTTTAAGAGCTCCCAACAAGCTCTCCTCTAAGCGAGATTGGTGTTATTAGTTATGGAGACACTAATTCCCATTACTAACAATACTTCCTGTTGTTTTTAACGGGTGATAATGTAGTAACCCCGCCTGCACCATCGATATACATGTACGGGGTACCAGTGAGTGATGATAGGTGAGGATAAAAAGACAAGTCAGGTAGCCTATCGTGATAAACTGACTCCTGGCCCTCACACCATCTCCCCTGGAAACCATTAAAGTTAATTCCTATCATATTCGCTACGATAGGTCAACTACCTCAGACCAGTTGACCTATCTTAGCTTTTATTGGTGCTCGCTATTGTATATCGATACCATAGGTGAATGCACCATTTCATCTTCAGTCATTAAAAAAAACCCCTGGAAAAGAAAAGGAGATTTTACTTCACCACCATAAATGTAATAATAAATTGTTCTTAAAATATAATTGCCCAATATTAATCACTTTAGCATATTACTCGCACCGTCGCAAATCGGTTCACGACCTTTTCCCCAATGAGAAAATAAAATAATAACGATTAAGAAGTGTCAGTTCGGCCGTACTGTTGCTCGTGAACAAATTTAATGCCGTCTGTAGCTAATTTAATGGACGATTGGACGACGAATGGGCAAACAGGTCGCGCGACGAATCGCCCGACTGGTTTGTACCTTCGTGTACCGGTGCTAGTGATGTGAATAAGATATCCAAACCCATGGTGTTAATAAATAATTAAACACCGTTTTAAACTTAGATCGCGGAATTTAAACATTTAAGCCCGTGTTTGTAATAGAAACTTAAAACTGCGTCGAAACACCGTAAGCTCACAAAACTATAGGTACCCGAAGTAAATAATTCATAAAATATTCATAGTATAAAATATTGTATTGTAAAATGTCTATATACTTACATACTTTACATAAAGATAAACAAAGCGTTCACGCTCACTTTTTATTTTTATCCGAGTAATAAGTGCTTTATATTATTCCCAAATTCGTGTATAATATAGTATATATCATATATGTGTAAGTATACGTATTATTCATATATATTTATTCGTTTATATATGTAATTTTAATATGTATGTATATCAATAATTACTAGTACCGCATTCGAGTATTCTGACACTTCCTATGGATGACTGGGAAAGAATGCTTTTAGCATTAAGTCCGCCATGTACACATATTTGTACTAATGAATAAATAAAAAATAAAATAAAAAGATTTAATATACAATAGCAAACTTATCCTAAAGAGAAATCATTTGCAGTCAATCTTTGAGAAGCTAAAAAAAACTATAGAAAGTACGAGAATAAAAATTGTACATCCAAAGATAAAACTTAAAAATACCTAGTTAAAATTAAACATACTATTCTATACCTATATTATAATACTAAGTAATTATACATAGTACTCGCCGTGTGTGCCCCAGCATAGAATGGGCCACCCCTTCCTTTCCCGTGAGTGTCGTAAGAGGCGACTAAGGGAAGGCGAGGGATTGGTAGTAGCGACTCTCTTAAAACATCTCTAGAATCTTAACTGCTGTTGCCAACTCGCCTGCCAAGCATATCAACTACTGGCAAAACTCCCCTTATACGGAAGGTTTATGTCCAGCAGTGGACAATTAACGGTTAAAATAAAATACATAGTATTTATGTTTCTAGTTTCATGATATTATTATTTAATTGTTCTTGTTCATTGTGAGATAATAAACGTCCTTAGCTTATTTCTTTCTTCTTTTACTTTAGAAAGCTTTAGCACAAAGGATCTAATAATTATAGTATATAAACGTCAGATAAAAATGCGAATAATACGAATCACGATTTTATAAGAAACTGAATTATAGAAACATTATAAAATGTATGACATTTTCTAATGTTTATATAATTCAGTTTTGTTGGTAATATAGAATTTACTTTCTGTCAGTTCGTAAGTTCATCAAGTAAAGGATGAAACTACTTCAGTCTACTGACAGAATTTTGTGGCTTTGCCCATTTCAATTAATATATAAAAAAAGTATTAGTTTTTTTTATAAAAAAATTTCTTTAAATCCTTTTTGTCTTTTAAACATAAAATCATCAAAACTTAACCAATTTTAAATTGAAGAATATTCTTGTATCTGTAGAAGCGTGTGTGTTAATTTTAATTATTATTATTTATTTTTTATTTACTTACAAAGTAGTTTTTTTTTTATACAACTTAGAATGGCAAACAAGCTGACGGCCCATCTGATGGATAATATTATACATACTAATTATACATATATATAATACATTTGCATTCGCTAACAAGCTGTCAACACATGTAATGAAAACTGATAACCATCGTCTATAGATATAAACAGTTCATGGAAAGTACGGATATTAGACCTAAATCAATATTAAAGTCATTTATTTTAATTAAAAATATGAAATACGATCTGCGGATCAATACAAAAAATTCTACAAAATTAAATACAAAAGATTCTAAAATATCGTTTACATTAATTTAATATAGTTGTGAAATTAATCTAGTATTAGGTACATCCCTAAAGTTGAATTACCATATTTACACGCGAGTATCACCCTTCTGTTACAAGAAATTACTTCATATAAAAATTCAACCATAGAAATGCAAATAATAATGGTAGTTTTAAACAACACTATTCAAAAAAGAGCCTTATTCCATAAGCCGTTAAATTAATTTCGCGTAAATGTTAACCTAGTGACGGTCATTATTATAGATGTAATATGTACCAAAAGTTAGCGTTTTCGGAAACGGAGTTTTTAAATCAAGATTCGGATTAGAAAAAAAAATACCAAATTGCATTTTAATTTTCATTCGTTGTGTTAAGTTTTCCAGGGTAAGTTATTGACCGTCAGACAGGCCGTATACTTGTCGCTTTCGTAATATTCAAAGTCGTCAAGCTAATCTCTGTTTCACACATATATGGTATTTAAAATCAAGTAAAAGTGCTTTGTTCCGTTTTGAAATATAGAAATATCAGTAGAATTACTAGGTTTTTTTTTATACAACTTAGAATGGCAAATAAGCTGACGGCCCACCTGATGGAAAGTGGTAACCGTCGCCTATAGACATAAGCAGTACCATGGACATAACAGAGTATACTGTTTCGCCCATGATACCCCCCATGCGTTACCATTCCTGAGGACTCAGGTGTTATTCCTCTGTACCCAATAAAATCACGCCATATCCCACCCTTCAAACCGAAATACAGCCATGCAAACACAGCTGCTTCACGGTAGAAACATGAATGGGACAGAGGTACCCAAGCAATCGACTTTTGTACAAAGTCTCTCTCTGGACAGAAAAACGTCATCATTATTTTAACCCTTTGCACTCCAGCCTAGTAACTCATAGAGGATACCAATAACTCATAGAGAATACCAATAACTCATTAACTTGACAATAATTTATTATAATGTAAACATTATAAACATTTAGCAAATACTATAGGATAAACACAGACGGTTTCGTTTACCTAAGTGTTAAGGGCGCTGAGTCAGTAAAACAATCGCGTCGCCGTAACCGCGACAGTGGATTTAATGTTAGCATTTTAATGTCGCAAATACGGCGACAACGGAGTGCAAAGGGTTAAATTAACACTTTTTTTTATGCAAGTTAGCAAATAAAGTGACTGATGGGAATTGGTAAATGGTAACTAACACATGTATACAAGACACCATGAACTGTAACGCTTCCACATGCGTCGAGTGGGCCCGATGGTATTCCTCCAATTGTGCTTAGGACGTGCGCACCAGAGTTGGCTCCGGTTCTTACGCGTCTTTTTCGGCTTAGCTACTCATCGGGCATAGTCCCAAAGTTTTGGAAGACTGCTCTGGTGCATCCGATCCCTAAAAAGGGAGATCGCTCAGATCCAGCTAACTATAGGCCCATAGCTATCACTTCCTTATTCTCGAAGATTATGGAATCCATCATTAACCGTCAACTGCTCCGGTACCTAGAAGAGCACCAGCTGATCTGTGATCGCCAGTACGGCTTTCGACAGGGACGTTCGGCCGGTGATCTTTTAGCTTTCTTAACACACCGATGGGCAGTGGCAATCGAGAGTAAGGGAGAGGCCTTAGCAGTTAGTCTGGATATTGCGAAGGCCTTTGATCGGGTGTGGCATAGAGCGCTGCTTTCAAATACCTTCATTTGGGTTGCCTGCGAGACTGTGCATTTGGGTCGCCAGTTTTCTCAAGGAACGTAGCATTAAGGTCATAGTCGACGGAGCATGCTCTGATTTAAAACCTTTGAATGCTGGTGTCCCGCAAGGCTGTGTACTATCTCCGACTCTGTTTCTTCTGCATATCAATGATATGTTACAGATAAGTAATATTCATTGCTATGCAGACGACAGTACAGGAGATACATTATATACCGGTCATGCAAAGATCTCGCGGGCACATACCGATGAGTGCCGGAATAGACTTGTTCTGAAATCGAAACTTCACTCCATCAAGTTTCGATCTGGGGTGAACAAAATCTTGTCCAATTTAACCCCAAAAAGACACAAGTCTGCGCGTTTACCGCAAAAAAGACGCCGTTTGTCGTATCTCCTCACTTTCAGGGCACTTCCCTTGATGAAAAGTCGAGTCTAGGAATTCTGGGCGTTGATATATCTTGCGACGTCCAGTTTTGCGGTCATCTGGAGGAGAAGGCTAAGATAGCTTCCAAAAAGTTAGGAGTGCTCAATAGGGTGAGACGATATTTCAGGCCAGAACACCGCCTGAAATTATATAAAGCCCAAGTCAGGCCGCATATAGAATACTGTTCTCACCTGTGGGCAGGAGCGCCACAGTACCAACTCCTTCTGTTAGACCGCATTCAGAGTCGGGCGGCTCGAATTATCGATAGTCAACGCCTTACTGTCCGACTTGATCCACTGAAACTGCGCAGAGATGTTGCATCTCTGTGCATCTTCTACCGAATTTATCATGGGGAGTGTTCTGAGGAATTGTTCGGATTGATACCTGCTGCTGATTTTCACCACCGTACAACCCGCCACAAACTAAAGTTTCATCCCAATCATCTGGACGAGTGGCGGTCTTCCACCGTGCGTTTTTCAAGGCACTTTCTTCCACGCACAACCATTCTTTGGAATCAACTTCCAGCAGCAGTATTTCCGAACCGATACGACAACATAACCTTCAAGAAAAGAGTATATTCCTTTTTAAAAGGCCGGCAGCACACCTGCAATGCCGCTGGTGTTGTGGGTGATCATGGGCGGCGGTAATCACTTACCATCAGGTGAGCCGCATGCTCGTTTGCCCCCTGTGTTGTAAAAAAAAAAAAACCATTCTTGAGCATTAACCCTCCAACTATATTAATGTTGGTCGATCGTGATCGACTGGTCGATCGCGACTATTAGTCTAGTCGAATGTAGCAAGGCAAAAATATAATATCTTGCTAATCTAGCGGGAGATACTCAGACGCAATGCTCACACAAATATAAACAAGTAGTTACGGGGTAAGGGTAGGTAGATAGATAGATAGATAGATACTCTTTATTGTTTCCTCCAAAAGATTACAATAGTAAACTTATTATAAATGTAAATAATTACAAGAAATAATCACAATGAGAAAACAATGGGGGACCTTATCGCTAAGAGCGATCTCTTCCAGGCAACTTTTGGATGGAAAGGAGTAATTATAAACAATTTAGTAGGAGGCACGATGAAAAATTTTGTTAGTTCTAGATATCGGAGATGTAATACAGTTTGTTAGTAATGGGGAGGTTAGTAATAGGGACTATTGCTATCAATATACTCTATCAGGTCGACCTCCACGCGGTTTCCCCTGGAAACTATCGTGACTAATTTATCCTTGAATTCGTCACAATGGGCTAACTGACCTGCCTTTTCATCCTCACTTATCACCTCTCACTGGTACTCCGCCAGTGTATACCAATAGCGCAGGCGAGGTTACCATGCCATTTTCACACTTTAAAAAAAATAAGTAGTTACTAAGAATAATTAAACAAAAAATAATACAGTATTACATACATAAATTGTGTACTCAACTATGTTTTTGTGAAATATTCTTTATTGCACTAAAACATACAGTAACAACAATAAATTAATAACAATGTTAGCAAAGGCGAACTTATCTCTAAAAGAGATTTCTTCCAGTCAACCTAACGCAGTGGCATAGGAAGTAATGAGTGGGCAGTAGTAGTGCTAAACAGAAGTTAAAATCAATATTTACATAAATTATAAATCATTATAAATGCTGTTTCATTAGAGATTTCAAGAAGTATGTAATTAATAGATCGCACAGAGTTTCGTCAGTAAACAGTAGATCTTGGCTTTTTTTTTATACCACTGAGGTGGCGAACTAGCATACGGCCCACCTGATGGTAAGTGGTTACCGTAGCCTATGAATACCTGCACTACTAACTAACTACCAGATGTATTACGCGTACGTTGCCGACCCTGAAGAAACCTCTTTACCCCCCTTTTGAAGAACCCCATGCTGTCGGCTCTAGTCAAGTTGGCTACCTCTTATCTAAAATTATTCCACATCTATACTAATATAATAAAGTGGAACGATTTTTTTTTAATTTGAGGGAATAATTAAATTAATTTTAAAAATTGTTTCACAATAGGCTATATATTATTTTCGAAAATTCTATCTATCCGTGTGAAGCCAGGCTCGATCGCTAGTATCCTATAAATTAAAACTCATATTACCTTTTTAACTAAACATAGTCATGTAAGCACGATCGAAGATCGAGGTATTGCAGACTACTTTTATACAAAATCTCTTTCTAGCATGATATACTTGTATAGCACACGCTAGCAGTTTATTATACCATCATATGCCGTGTAGTACCGGCATAGAATAGGCCACCCCTTCCTTTCCCGTGGCTATCGTAAAAGGCGACTAAAAGAACTTAATTAGCAAAGAATATGCAACTGCGTCACTATAAAAACATCACCAAAGATTAACTGTGATTATTAACGCTCTTGTCAAGCGTGGCAACTACTGGCAAAAACCCTCTTATAAGGGACATGCTCCGCAGTGGACAGTTTTTTTTACAACACAGTGGGCAAACGAGCATGCGGCTAACCTGATGGTAAGTGACTACCGCCGCCCATAATCACCCAGAACACCAGCGGCATTGCAGGTGTGCTGCCGGCCTTTTAAAATGGCCTAATATGATGATGATGAGCATATCATAACGTTGCATAACATCTCATTAACGTCCCACAGTTGGGCATGAATCCCTCCTCTTGACAATATAGCTTACTATCGCTATTTTGGTCATATGGCATACTACATTGCCATATAAAGTGACTTTATCACTAATAACAAATACCATTTAATGATAACAATCGAAACCCTAAAGGGTTCACGTACTAAACTCAATTTATACCTAAATTTAAGACATTTATATTAAAAGTAAAATAAAATAATGTTTTCTCAAATTTCGAGACCAAACCCGTAACACTTGCGTGCGAAACATCCACTATTTTCACAAAATCAACCGGATATACACCCTTATGATTAATAGCTTGAATATATTAAACAAAATGTCATAATGCCAACCAGAAACTAAACAAACGACCACTCCTTAGCTGAGCCCTTCGATCTTTAGAAGGCACTGCCGTTCTCATGCTAAAAATTGTCTGTGCATTTGCCAATAACGCAGTGACAAGAGGATAAGACCTATCACATTAGGTGAACAATCGAATAAAGTGACGGCGGCCTTCGGAGCACGCCTGAAATGTCAAACTAAGGCCCAACCTCTTAGTATAAGCGACAAGCGTTTACATAACAACATAAGTCATACACCTCAAGATGGAGAATCAAGTGTCGAAAAGGAGTCAAAATTAAGTCAACAAAATCATGTCTTTTTTCAATGTTGCTAGTAATTTTAATTGAAAATTTCCAAGATCGATTACTTTTTTAAATTTAATTTTAAAAAAATATTTCTCAGGTAATGTAAATATATACAAATTAATACACATATATTAATCACATTATTATCAGAATCGTCTAAATATATTTACCAACTCAGCGGTATATATATATATATATATATACCGCTGAGTTGGTAAATAAGCATACGGCTCACCTGATCACATGGTAGATAGATAGATAATTTATTAGCATTACTTACAGCACACAAACAACAACAGACATAGAGGCACAGTGAAAAAATTACAATAAAAATTAAAAAAAATGCTTAAAAGAAGTAACAATTTTTCCCTTCATGCGTGTGCCACAGTAACACAAAATGGTCACAACTTCGTTCTTTCAAATATAAACGTGACAATTTTATATTATTGTTATTTTTCGACATAACCTTCAAATATACTTTTGTCCTTTTATAAACTCTAGTATTCCCATTAACAATTCACGCAGAGTAGAAAATAGGTATGTTTTTAACAAAATTTATGAATGATAAGTTACATAAAATTTTTTTTGAGAATGTATCTAAAATATATGTGATCAAGTAAAATTAACATATACCTTGCATTATATAAATATTTTTTCTTAAATCATACTTCAGGATTTAGAATAGTTAAAAATGTAACCTCCCAACATTTTAATTTGTTTTTTTATACAACTTAGAATGGCAAACAAGGCTGACGGCCCACCTGATTGAAAGTGATAACCGTCGACTATAGACATGAGCAGTACTATGGACATGACAGAGTATACTATATACTATATACCATGATACCCCCATGCGGTGCCATTCCTGAGGACTCAGATATAATTTCTTTGTACCCTGTAAATTCACTGCCATATCCCACCCTACAAACCGAAACACTGCTATGCAATCACAACTACTTCACGATAGAAACACGAATAGGACAGAGATACCCAAGCAAACGACTTTTGTACAAAATCTCCCTCTGATAATTAATTAATTTAATCCGACGGGGTTGCAAATTATATTTCTTGTATCCCATAATTTTCTCGTATATTAAATTATTCATATTTATTATACCGCTTATCGCTATCAAAGAAACAGCCGCCGCATACCTTTATAGCGTTAAATTTATAAAAGCCACCTGGCTCGCCGGGTTCCTTGGCAGTGCCTATTTCCTTCACTATCTATATTTGTGTCTTAGGTTCAATACCCGATCCAACCGGGGAGTATATCCGTTAATCTAATTGGATAGGTCTGTAGGTAGTATAATAATTTACATCAATATTACTAATATAAATAGTTTATTATATTCTAGGTATAGGTACAATTAGAATCGTCGAGCATGGTAGATAATATAAACCTATTTCAATACTGGAATACCTTAGACATAGATTAATAATACTTAGATGAAGAATCTCTCTAGAAATGCTTCGCTATAATCCGTCAAACTTTTTTATGCTTGTATGAATTTGTATCATCAACTGCAGGTGGTTTGATGCGATTCTTTAGTGTGTATTTAAATAAGGACAGCGATATATTGCTGTATATGGATAGATTTTTTTTTATGCAACTTAGAATGGCAAACAAGCTGACGGCCCACCTGATGAAAAGTGCTAACCGTCGCCTATAGACATAAGCAATACCATAAACATAACAGAGTATACTGTTTCGCCCATGATACCTCCCATGCGTTAGGGTGCATGGTAGGGATGACCCATTATAAAAAACTTACTGTGGAAAAAATAATAATGTAAAATTAAGTCACAAAATTAAAGGTAGACTGATAGAGAATGCCTATAGCATTAAGTTCGCCGTTAGTACCATATTTTATTGGTCAATAAAGTTTAAATAAATAAATAAAATTTCGGTCCTCGTTTATACTTGAGACACATTTCATTTTGATTGTCTGTTATATTTTTCTGTCCTAGTTTTATTCGTGTATTTCCAGCGACTCGCGAACTGTATAAGAATACCGCGTAAACAACACTTCAACGAGTGAAATCCTTAAAAACCCAGCTCGTTTGTACGAAGGTAAATTTATTGGAGTTTCTATGTAAAAGGTCTTTCCACTGCCTATTAAAGATAACGCCGGTTTATTTTTCTGTTGGTGTTTTATTCACTCGTTCACTCATGTAATCTACTCTTAACATAAATATGTTTTGTATTTTTTTTAATAATTTTATTTTATATCAATTATACTCTCGTGGTTCCGGCACAGAATAGGCCACCCCTTCCTTTCCCGGGGTGTCGTAAGAGCCGACTAAGCCAGGGCGATGAATGGACAACAGCGTCTCTTTTAAAACATCTCTAAAGCCTAACTGCGGTTGCCAATCCGCCTGCCAAGCGTGGCAACTACTGGCATAACCCCCTAGAGGGAGGCTTATGTTCAGCAGTGGACAAGTAAAAGCTAATATGATCATTACGAAACATAATGCACTGTTTATATTATTCTTGCAACATCCAAATCTTAACAACATTTGTCTGTGTCCCGCAACTTTGCCCGTGTAACTTAGACAAATAGTAATCCTTAGTAATCTATATGTATCAACCAAGATGATTCAAATATACCAAAACCATTTAGCCACTTTTAGACACTTAGCGTGATTTAATTTGAAATATATATTTAAACATCAAAAGAGATTTTTTTATGACACTGAATGGTAAATAAGCTCAGAACCACCTGAGGGGGGGGGGGGAGGAATTGTTAGTAATAGGGTTTAACAGCTCCATTGCTTGCAGCATGACCCTCACGCGATCCCTCCTGGAAACCCTTTAATTCTTATGAAATTCGTCACAATGGACTAACTGATCTACTTTATTTCTACTACTTTACTTCTATCCTCACCCATCATCTCTCACTAATGCCTTGCCATATCGTATATCTACAAATAGCACAGACATGATGACCTTTTCAATTTCAACCATAAAAAATCTTATCAATATAAACATAGCCTTAATACCACAACATTTCGAATTTTTTATAACATTACCTAAGTAGGATAATTATTATGTTCCAGGAATCTGAATATTTTCTTACATTTATTCCCACTGGAACCTCTAGGTTTAGACTTAAAGAACAAAGAGCACAATGTAAAAGCTCAAACAGGAACCTAGATTCTAGAGATGAAAATGGCTGTTACCTTTAGTTCATTATCATTTAATGAAGTTATTTTTGTATTATTACGAGTACAATAATTTGCCCAGCAAAATTAACCGAGAACCGCCGATTGATCACGATGATATCCGATCGCAGCAACTATTCATAATTTAAAAGTCCTTTAACGTCACTTACAACAATTTATATGAAGCGAAGTAAAAGGTATGATTTTACATTTAATATGAAATTTAATATTGTACTTGTGAAATATCCAATGCTTACTAGGTTTAAACTAGAATAAGTACAAGAATAATGTACAAAATTGTTCACAAATGCAGCTCAACAACGAAAGACTGCTTTTAGAAATTAGACTCTCAGAATTCTTAGCTGTCTCTTAGCACATTTAGACAGAGTAGATTATTCTCTGCAAAAAGAAAAGCAGTAAATTTACCTATTATAAAATTAAGAATAGCTAGTACCTATTATTCGATGGATTGAACCGTCCACATTTTTATTAATAATATATTAGCCGTGTGATAGCGGCATAGAATGAGTCACTCCTTCCTTACCCATGTATAAGAGGCAAGTAATGGTTATTTTAAAGATCGCGGGATAGGCAACAACGTCCCTCTTAAAACACCACCAAATACTAACTGCGATTGCCAACTTGCCTGGCAAACGTAACAATTACTAGTAAAACCCTTTATGGCGAGGGGGGGGGGGGGGGGGTTGCAAAGTTCTGCAATCGACAATTAACGACTGTAAATATATATATATATATATATATATATATATATATATATATATATATATATATATATTTGTAATAATAAAATATATATATTAGGAATAGAAAATATTTCAATTTTAGAATCACTTTTATCTAATTATATACCTAATTAAAATTTATTTATTCTGTATTGAACAATAAAATTTGTACAAATGGCGAGCTTAATGCCATATGGCATTCTCTACCACCTAACCATAGTGACGATCCATTTACGGCCATTACACCAAAGAAATAAATTTATCCGAATCAACACTATTATGTCAAAAGCCACATATTTTATCTCCCGCCAAAACATAAATAATGAATTGCGCGGGAACGAAGTAATAAGGTTTTATTTTTTTTTCTTTCTAATATATAGAATGTTCAGGTATCAACCTGTGTGTTGCATAGATATTTAGTTATGTTTTTACTTATGATAAAAACGAACAAGCTACAAACTAAGATTTATGTTAGGTCATAACTCAGTTACTTCATATTTATAGCTGTCCGGGTTACATAGTTAATAAATTGTCAGTAAATTCAATATTAGAGCAAAATTGTCAGTTGTGACTGTGAGAAACGTTTCAAGCACCCAGCATTAGAATGACCAGAAATATTGATTTTTTAAACTAATGTAAAAATTAGGCATGAACAGTAAAATGGCAAAGAAATGGTACTCTATGAAAATAGACTGTGACCACTTAATAAATGGGAAACTTAAAAAGTTTTTCTCCATGTTGTGATAAAGAAATATTCTGTGGAAAAATTTTTCACTATTTAAATAATTGTTTTTTTTTCTATTTAATCTACTTCAAAAAGAAAGAAGTTCTCAATACGGTTGTATTTTTTAGATGTTTGTTACCTGATAACTTCGTTTAGAGAACTAACACCTCACAATCGACCCCACTGTTTCATCTTACGATAACTAGGCATAGGTAATATTAATACCGATCCGATATCTATATATCGGATTCCTTTAGACTTTAAGTGCAGGAAAAAGGTCATCACCCATTTCGATATCGCGATATCGATCGGATATCTTAAAAGTCTGTTGTCCGATATTATTTTTTGGATACTTTCTTTCAGACTTTTAACATATATTTGTTAATGAACCAGTATAACATATATTGTACCTAAAATATATAGATATTGCTATATATTACCCACCCCTAGTATAAACCTTCTTAAAAGTGGAATATACTGAGCCTCGTCAATTAGCACTTTTTGCAAGACATAGTGTAACGCGCATAGCTCTCCTCCATATCAGGACAGGAATGTTTCACGTTGATGACATCTGATGGATTCCTAATTAGATTAATTGTAACAAAAACTAATTGTTAAAGAATGTTTATTGCAACGCCTTGAAATGTCACAATAGAGCTTTGTATAAATTGTCACGTCACGTCTCTCATCGTGACGAAGTTGTAGTAATTTATTAATTTATTTTTTCAAAGTTGAGTATCATTGTTGTTCTTGATACGAATAGAAATACTGAGGTCGCTTCTGAAGCGCCTTTTTCTAAAATTATCTTCTAAATTTGAAATATTAGCGAAATTTTTATTCTGAGAACCAAAACGAAATAAATTTCTAATACATTTAAATCAAAATTATAATAAATTGGGTTTATAACGTTATTAAATATAGTACTTTTGCGAAACTAGAAAATTAAAATATTCATTTTAAAGATAAACTTAGAGAATGGAATCTCAGATATTGAATCTTTTGTATTTTTGAAAATAAAGATAATATATGCTCAAATACTTCATAATGTCTACTAATATTACTTTAACAAATAAGACCTCAATGAATATGTGATTAAATCTGACCAATACCGAATACTTATATCTAGATATCTACTAACAAGTCTAAATTAATTAGAAAAAGTTCTTCTAAAGTTAACGTTACTTATATAATATTTACATCTGTAAATATTTTTTTTTTACCACTTAGAATGGCAAACAAGCCGACGGCCCACCTGATGGAAAGTCTGATGGTCCTGATGGTAACTTAAAATTTGAGCTATGTTTTATCTTGATACGTCATCTAAAATTGGTATATGTCATTGTTTTTCCTACTTCTAAAATCCACGTGTACGAAGTAAGGCAAAAATCTAGTTTAACAACTATAATGTGAATGTGTGAGTAAACTGTGTATTTACAAATGACCAGTTAGAGTCCTCAACTTGTGTGTATTAGTAATAGGAGTCTTCTGTTGTCTGTCTGAGGAAACTCAGCAAATTTTATAATAAAACTTAAATAAATTATTTTCATTAAAAATTATGGAGTAAAATCACAGAATTTAACGTGTTATGTTTCATGGCACATAATAAACAGAGATCCCTCAACTATGAGTTAAGCGTTACCTCTAACTCATTCCAAACTGATTTAATTAAACACGTTCACGTCTTAATAGACGACCGGACTTAAGAGTGTTTACGCTGAAGTTTGAGAACATCTGCATTATCAACGTTTGTATTGTATATTCATAATAATTAAACATTGTTTAATATTTCTAAATAGTTATTTAAAAAGCCGTTTCATAATAGGAAATTTACAACGTCTTATAATGAAACCCTTACTAATATTATAAATGTGACCATGTGGTCCCGGCATAAAATAGGCCCTTTTCTTTCCCGTGAGTGTCGTAAGAGGTGACTAAAGACGAACGAGAGGTGGACAGCAGCGTTTCTCTTAAAACAACTCCAAAGCCAATCTGCCTGCCAAGCGTGGTAACCCCCCAAGGGGGAGGCATATGTTCAGCAATGGACAGTTAAAGACTGACATTTATAAATAAGTTAATGACTGATATATAACAATAATTATAAATGTAAAAGTTAGTTCGTTTGTTTGTTACCTCTTAGCGCCTTAACAGCTTAACCAATCACTATGAAAGTTGGTATACGTGTACTATATTATATGGAGATAGGAAAAGACTTTTTATTTAGTGAATATGTCAAAAACTACTCATGCCATAAGAGTCTTAATAAACTATCACTGAAATTTAGGATTGCTATACCAAAAATATATTTTGAATATTCTTCAACAAAATATAAAATATTTGCAAAATTATTAGATTTATATGCAATATATTCTATGATAAACGTATTAGTTCGCTTACAGAGCATTTTTTAAATTTATTCAGAAATATTGAAATCAGTTACTTTTTTTTTAAATAGACTTATGCAGACATTGCCAGACTTCGTATGGATGCTGTATTAGAAATTTTAAAAATTAAAATGTATAGAAATCTTTATTTTACAATCTATATAATAAATAAAAGGAGAAATAGACTAAAATATCCACACAAAAATAAACTGCTAGTAAACATAAAAAAAACAAAGTTTAAAATATACTACAACTAAAATCTACAAATAAACTACAAGACAATCCAAGTACAAACGAAATTAACAATAAAAATTACATAATTACAATTTTTAATAAAAGAAAATACTCATGGACGCAACTTTTTTAATAAACAACATTCGCATCGTAATACCACTTGTTAAAATGAAACTCAACAACATAGACAAGAGTGCACTTCATGTCACGTTGATCTGATATTTTCTGTTAGAAAATATATTTATAATTAATTTAACCCTTACGCTTAAAGACATAAGGTCTCTGAGTTCATCAAACGAATGATTCTGCAAACTAATTTGTCCGAACATTTTTAAACAAATGAAATAGAAAGTCTAACATCGCCGAAACATGCTGCTTGCTCTTTCAAAATCACGATGATGTACTTATTACAATAACGCATTACTCAATATCTAATCTTAATAAATAGTATTTGAATTGCGCGAATCAATCGTGAAAGTTTTTAATGTGAACAATTAAAAAATTTCAAATGTCAGCCAGACGGATGACAGCTGTCAAAATTAAACAGTTATTTAAAATCTTATGAATTGAAAATCGAATGCAATAATTTACCTGATTGGTTTTTTAAAAGGCAACATATTTATTGTGTGCTATATTATTTGCAATATTTTTATTGATTACCTAACAGTACGCATTTCGTTAGAAACGTTTCTCTTGACAATATTAACGATAGTTGTAACTTCTCATATAAACTCTCGGTACAATTGTATTTATTTATAGAAACTTTAATTTAAAAAACACCTAATTTAAATAAAAAAAAAAACACTATTTTTAAGTAGATTTTACCGACTAGAACATCGTCACATTGCTTGCTTACGGAATAGTAAGTGCACTATGTACTATGTAGTACTAATATCAGCATCATAAGAGAGTTTTTTAATTAATAGCAAATAAACTGACGGGTTACCTTATGAAAATTTAAGACATGAACACTACCATAAGAGGGGGGAAAGGGATTGTTAGTAATGGAGACTGAGAATCTCATTGCTAGCAATATACCCAATCAGATCGACCTCCTCGCAGTTCTCCCTGGAAACTATCATGGTTAATTCCTGATGAATTCATCATGATGGGCTAAGTGATCTGTTTTCATTCTCATCTATCACCCTTCACTGGTGCTCTGCCAGTGTATCCCGTTAGCGCAGGCAGGGTTACCATACCATTTTCACCCAACAAAAACAAAAATACTACCATAAGAGCCCTAAATCATATGCGTATTTAGTTGGCCCGTGATCACCACAGAATTATGTCATCATCATCATCATATAAGCCGTTAACTGTTCACTGTTGAACATTGGCCTCTCTTATAAAAAGAGGATATGCCAGTAATTGCCACGCTTGAGAAGTGAGTTGACAACCGCAGTTAGGCTTTGATGTTGTTTTAAAAAGGAAGCTGCTGCCCATCTCTCGACCATTAAATTCCTTTAGTCGCTTCTTACGATATCTACGGGAAGGGAGTGGTGACCCATTGTATGCCAGGATCGCACGGCATTTATAAATACATACCTAACATTAATTCTTTACTTGAATATAACGTTTCAACGGAACCCTAAAATGGATCCAAGTCCAATAATAACTTATTTCCTACTAAGTTAATAAAATACGATTTAAATAATAAGAAAGACGCAAGCTGCCGATCATGGAATTAAATATTAAAACCTTATAAAATTGCGTCTTAAAAATGACACGTAATGCAAAAAGTTGGTAAGAGACGGGGATTAATTCTAATGATTATAAATATCGTCATAATATTGGTTTAGTTTATTTTTTTCGCATATTATCGGTTTATTTACAAGGAACCTGTTGCGAATTACTGCTAATCTGGAAACTTGATGCTTTTTGGCGCCAGCTTCTGGGTTGTGTTCTTGAGAAATTAATACCCACGGTAGGTGGGTGACCATTAATTAAGCGGATATTTTTACCATAAATATATATTTATAAAATATACATTATTTATATATATATATATATATATATATATATATATATATATATATATATATATATATATATATATATATATATATATATATATATATATATATATATATATATATATATATATATATATATGTAAATAATACGAGTATAATATGTATGTTTTAATTATTGCTTTAATTTAACATTGTTTATTACGTTGCTCTGTCAATTATATTTTTTGTTATTCCTGTCTAAGGTCGACTGGCAGTTAAAGCGATATGGTGTTAAGTCCGCCATTTACACTTATTAGGTGTATTAAAGTTTAATAAATAAATAAATATTTATGTTAAAAATATCCGCCTATGTATTATAGGCATATCCATCTGGTAGGTGTATTTCCATTATTTAGTTATTTATAACCTGTAAATATATCTCAGAAAAGCACAAATTAAGGAAGTCGGCCTTATTTCTATAAATAAATCCGACATCGTGTGGCGTCTGTAAACAAATATTGTACATATTCATCTCATAGCCACTTGTCAACATCATTACTTTCTTTTCCATCAAGTAGGTTAGCTAAATTGTACATAGATATTTCACCTCTTTCTTTCCTTCGGACTGGTCGTACGTACATGACAGCGACGTTTACTTCTTACATTCATTTCTGCTGTCTCCATCTCGATCGTTCGCCTCTTACACTCTTAACTTCCGTTTTTATATATTATTTTCTACATATTCCTTTGTATATAATATTTACCTTCTGTATATAATATATGTAAATAGACAAAGTTAGTTGTTATATTTATTTCCTCCGAACAACTACAATCGCATTTATATTATTTACCAGTGATCCGGCCTGGTTTTGTATGTGTAAATACAATTTTTGAAAATAGTATATAGCTTATGTAACGCGCTGATAATGTAGCTTTCTGTAGGTAAAATAATTTTTAAAATCGGATTAGTAGTTTTTGAGTCTATCCATTACAAACCAACAAATCATTTCTCTTACAATATTAGTATAGATATATTATAAATACCAAAGTTCAGGTGTATAAAAATTCGTACTGAAAATCCCGTAAAGCAAACGCCCTTCAAATTAACCAAATTTTCAAAAAACTAATTTATGTATTTGTACCTTAGATTATATAGACAGTGTCTCCATACAAATACTTCGAGAAAAGCAGGTCAGCTTTTTTATACAATTTTGCGTGATAAATAGTTACGAGTATTTCCTTTATAACTTCTATATTTATTTCGTTTTATAATTTTGATATCGTATTAATGCGTAAAGACTAATTTTATTTATTAAATAATTAAATATAGATACCTCAAGGTACATTATGTGTATGGTAAGTATATATAGAAAACTGTTAAAAAACGAGTGAGCTAATTTCACAATTAACTGACAAAAAGTTGATCCGTTTTTGAGACTCGATGCTCTATCTATATAATCTAAGATTTGTACCCATATAGTCTACAATAAATTGACCCGGACAAAAGATTCGAAACTATAATAGACACGAACCATCAACGCTACTATCTAACATCAGAAGCCGTAGAAACAATTTAACGATAAATCCTTCCCCAGTGGAATCTTTGGTGACTTAAACTGGAAACTTAAAACTTAAATCTTCTTAAAATTGAAAATGCAAACTAGTTTCACGACTCTTTACTTTAACTGAATATCTTTCTTTGTTTCCGTCTATAGCAGACAACTCTTCACATTGTTTGTAAAAAGGTCGAGGAATTGTTTAATTTGTTTTATATAATTTAAGGTTTATTTCAAAGTGAAAAACTGTAATTATTATAAAATTATTTAGTATAGAAGGAGTACACAAAAGTTTTCAATTAAAAAAAGAAACATTTGCAATTTTAATAAACTATTGTCACCCTACAAATTATTAGCATTCCATACGAGTTTAGTCACTGTAAATGGTATAATGGGCTACAGTTAATACGAAATAAAATCAGCTACTATACAGTTACATAATGAAAAAACAAACAATCACCACACGTTTACAGGAACAAAGAAAATACACGAATTCGAAATACTATAAATTCTTATCCAAGTTGCCAGCACAGCATGGTTAATGTAGAATACCTTGATAATTATGTTCAATGATAGATTTCAAATTTAATAAACAGTTCCGTTACTACTAATCCAATCCCCCCCCCCCCGCCCCTCCTTCCTTCGACATTAGTGTAGGCCCTAGGATGAGTCGATTGAGTCATAAACACACATGTCATTAACGACGGATAACCTGAAACGTAGATAATGAATGGACAATTATAAAAAAAAATATATCAATACTATACAAGTTCATATTTTTCCCTTCGAGTGTACTGTGTCGTAAAATTGATGATATAAATTGCTTACGTTTATCTTGTAAAACACATGGAACCAAGTTTATGCCTTATTTAAAAGGAATCCAAACAAATAAAAGATTTTGATATATACTTTTTGTTTGATTTTTTTAATTTTAATATGCACCTTTTGGTACAGGAATAACCGGTGTACAGCTTTAGTCAGCCAGATATTAATGATAAATAATGATTAATGAAAACTATAATCGCGTCAGGTTTTTAATGAAGTACTGTTTTATTGTTTGATTTTATCCGACATTCGAAGAAAAGAGTATAATGTTGCAGAATAAACTGGGAGGGTGTGTCCGAATAGAATCAAGTATTGACCAGTTGTTTCTACTGGCCCCAAATAAATAAAGGCGTAATCCTATAATTATACACCTAGATTCTTGGTACACCAAATATCACTGAATGTTAAACATTGGCATTTACATTACAACAAAGGACTTATGCAATTTGTCTAGATAATGTACAAGCCAAAATTATATACTTAAGTAAGCATTACATTCTATGTTTTTTTTATGCAACTTAGAATGGCAAACAAGCTGACGGCCCACCTGATGGAAAGTGGTAACCGTCGCCTATAGACATGAGTAGTACCATGAACATAACAGAGTATTTGCCCATGATAGGATATCATGCGTTGCCATTCCTGAGATCTCAGGTGTTATTCCTCTATACCCTGTAAATTCACTGCTATATCCCATCCTCAAGTATCAAAATTGTATTAAAGTGTGGCAATACCGAAATTATCTGTCAACATTAAAAAACATGGCCGTATGGTACCAGCATAGAATAAGCCACCCCTTCCTTTCCCGTGGGTGTCGCAAGAATCGACTAAGGGAGGGCGAGAGATGGACAGCAGCGTCCCTCTTAAAACATCTTTAAAGCCTGACTGCGGTTGCTTATCCGCCTGCCAAGCGTGGTAACTACTGGCAAAACCCCCCAAGGGGGAGGCTTATATTCAGCAGTGGACAGTTAAGTTAAATTAAAAAATAATTATTTTTTTATACCGCAAAGGTGGCAAAACAAGCATATAGCCTGTTTGATGGTATACAGTCACTGTAGCCTATGGACGCCTGCAACACTAGGGGTGTCACGTGCGCGTTACCGACCCTGAAGAAATCTTAACATACCCTTTTTGAAGGTACCTTAATATACCCCTAACTGTAGTCTCTAGTGAAAACCTCGACAAGGAACTCATTCCGCAGCCTGAGCGTTCGCGGAAGAAATCTCCTTTGAAACCGCGCTGTACTGTTTTATCTTATATTAGTATTTAAATTTAGTATCACTTTTTTAATTATTTCTACCTACCACAAACTAGGAAATAGGAACAAATTTTGTGGGAAAAATTAAAAATGTCATTTTTACATTTTTTCAAAAAAACATCTTTTCTTTTCTTTCTTTATAAGCCCTCCCTCAAAGTAATACAAATATTTAAAGAAAAATCGCCGAATTGGTCCAGTCGGTCCCGAGTTTTGTGCTTAGCTACACATTCAGCTATTTTTTAATTGATGATAATATAATGGTAAGTAAAGGTTGTCTGGAAGAGATTACTTGGCGATAAGGCCGCCTTTTGTTTCACTTCTCGTTAATATTTACTGTAATTATACTATAAAATAAAGTATAGTACTGTAAAATAAAATAATAATAAATAAATAACCCCGCCTACGCTGAAGATAAACGCTGGTGGGACGCCAATGAGGGATGATATGTGATAATGAAAGGGCAGGTCAGTTAACTGTCATGCTGATGCTGTGATGATAAATACACCTGGAATTCCGCACGATAGATTCCCGGGGGGACCATGTGGAAGTCGACCTGATAGAGTGTATTGCTAGCAATGAGACTGGTAGTCCGCAATACCAACAATCCTTTCCACACTACCTCCAAACATATAGCTATTCATTTTAATACATATCATCATCATCATATTTCCCGTTAACTGTCCACTGCTGAACATAGGCCTCCCTCATCAGGAGGGGTTACCTTACTGGGTACGCCACGCTTGGCAGGCGGGTTGGCAACCGAAATTAGACTTTGGCGATATTTTAAGAGGAATGCTACTACATTGCTACTGTTTGGGGGATGCAAACATTAATTTCCCTTAGTCGTCTCTTACGACTCCCACGAGAAAGGAAGAAATGGTTCATTCTACACCGGGACCACACGGCATTTTAATATATAAGACATTTAAAAATGTGCAATTGTTCTTTAAAATTTGACAGATAATGGCAACGTTGCTATATTCCAATATGCTTCGGTACCAACGCCATCAAAACAATAAGTGGGAGCTTAAACAACGAAACAAAAAGTTCATAAGTTTTAAACAACAAGTTTTGAAGCCTCCCACATGTTATTACACCGCCTAAGCGACTTTAACTACGCCAGAGAAAAAAGATTACTTGTAAAGAGGCGTGTAAAAAGGAAAAAATATATAGCTGTTTGGCTGCAGAAACGTGTTACCGGTGCCTCAAAAAAAATATGCAAGAATTAGTGGTGTGATTTGTGTGCTTTTTCGCGCCACTCGATAATATCAGGTTGTCGACTAACCGATGGATTCCATTACAGACCTGTGTGTATCGATTACAATGTTGTACCTAAAAATTCCAATCGATAAATTAACATAAAAAAAGCAAAAATTGTCGATAATCTCATATCATGCCATACAATATTATAGTGATGTAAGTCACTTCAGTATACTAATATTTTTATTATGTTATTATTTCTTTATATATAGTACAAATAACGAAATAAAAAAATAATTAAAAAAATAATAGTATACTTACTACACGTAGATATTATAAAAAAAAATAGTAGAAAAGCGATTTTATTTAGTACCACTTGGCATCTTAACGACTTAACCAATCTTAATAAAAATTAAATTAAATCCGCGGAAAAAAATTCTTTTACGTTAGTCTTGTCTAGTTTTAAGGCCCGAGGTATACAATACCCGCTATAAATTTTAACCGATCATAATAAACTCTTAAAATATTATTCATTTTATATAGTAATTAACGTATGGGAGGAAAGCGTTTGTTAGTAATAAATTTCGCTACTAGTAAAATAGTCTATCAGATCTTCTATGCGGTTCCTCCTAGAAACCATCGTGGTTATTTCTTGTTGAATTCATCAAGATCAACTGACCTGCTTCAAACCTCGTCTATCTTCACTCACTAATGCCTTGTCAGCGTACACCGATAGCGCAGGCAGGGTCACCATTCCATATTCACGCATTTACAGATAAAAAAACATAAACATGTTGTATACCAGTACACAGCTACACATAAAGAAATTGCTTGACATACAAATTGTCCTTCGTCTGTACATAACTTTATACTGATAATAATTTAATTTGCCCAAGTTCTATTCACATTCGTCCCGTTTTTTTAACAAGAGAAATTTTAATAAAGCCGGCGATTGTTTTAATGAAGCAATTTTATACAATCGAGATACCTACTGTCGCATTAATTTCATCTACAATGATTTAAATGTGGCGTCCCTTTTATTACTTTTCTTTCTATTGCATGAAATGGGAAGCGATGATAAAATATTTCTACAGACGGCTTATCTGATTTGTAAAACTAGGGCTGTAAGAAGGCCGGATTTCTCGGACTTAGTGTTCAGGATTGCGACAAATTCATGGCTTTTTTATTACAACCCTTATCAGTTAGTACTGTGTAATTTGTGGGTAACACGAAATTGATGAGATTGAACATAATAATTTGGAATTAAAAAAAGAAACGAGTTTAAATTGTTACAACAATTATATGTAGCCAACACTAAGAATATATATACAGTTTCGTTTTAGTTTTAACAATTCGTTATTACTAACAGTATCCCGCGACTCCGACTGCATGAATTGGTACATAAAATATCATATGTGCTAATTTAAGATATAACCTACCCTTGTACCAAATTTTATTCAAATCCATTTCGTAGATTTTTCGTTAAAGAGTAACAAATTTTTATGTTGATAAAATTTTAAATATATAATATTCGCTATAACAAATGAAGTACTAAATAAATATTTTTCTTTACTTCTTTAAATGATATAGATAAAAAAAAATTTCAAATATCCCTTTAGCAGTCGAATTATCCACACATCTGAAGCGAACATTGAATGACCAGAGACAACAAAACGGAATCCCTCTTAAAAAGAAATCGTTGAAATTACAAGCATTTTGTTCAAGATTCTTATCCGGGTACCATAAATTTGTCCCTCGCGAATGTTTATGAAAATGCACGAGAGATAGCAATGTCAAGTATTTGACGCGATGAATATATAAAAACTTGTGAAAACAATGACCGACGCGATCATGTGTGTATTTTGCTTATAATGGCAAGGTTCCTTCAAATGTAAACGATATTAAGAAAGAGTGAGATACATTCCTACCAATATTGTTTGATACCACTTGATGACTTAAAGGCTCAACCAATTTGTATTTGGATTGAAAAAGAATGTAAGGAACCTTTCAATGTATTTATCTTGTCAAGCAGTCGAAGTTGCGGATGAAAATGTAAGTTATAAATAACTAGCGACCCGCCCCGGTTTCACACGGGTGCACATTACATCACATCACATTAGAAACGTTTAAAATTATCAGTGTTTCTCTACAATATTATGCATGTATTATACATATAAACCTTCCTCTTGAATCACTCTATCTGCTAAAAAAACCGCTTCAAAATGTGTTGCGTAGTTTTAAAGATTTAAGCATACATAGGGACGGGGATAGGGATAAAAACAATGTTTTGAATATTTTTTGTAATATGACCGAAAACATCCGATCCATTTCATTATTAAAACATTTTATTGTTTATAATTTCGTAAACATATAATAATTAAAATATAAGATATATCCGTACATATATTTTATGTTTTAATTGTGTAAATCCCGTTTCTGCGATTTAGTCACTCATGAATAAGGGTCCCGGAGTTCCAGCCGGTCCCTAAACTAGTCGAGCATTCCCAACAAATCTATGTAAGCAAATCCAGTTATTGTTACAATTACAATACTAACACACATTCATCAGTGTAAAACTTGTGACCACGTTACATCTTCGCATTCAGGATTTCTCTTGTAGATTTCATTCAAATTGATTCAGTAATTACACTGCAAGAATATTACTTAATTTATTTATTTATATACTCAGGTAAAATACCTTTTTTACATAATTTTTCTTTAATATACAATCAGAGGGGGGAAAGGGATTGTTAGTAATGGAGACTTAGAATCCTATTGCTAGCAATATACCCAACCAAGTCGACCTCCTCGCGGTTCTCTCTGGAAACTATCATGGTTAATTCCTGATGAATTCATCATGATGGGTTAACTAGCCTGTTTTCATTCTCATCTATCATCCTTCACTGGTGCTCCGCCAGCATATCCCGTTAGAGCAGGCGGGGGTTACCATACCATTTTCACCCATCAAAAAAAAATATACAATCAGAAGTCTTAATTTTTTTTATTTTTTTTTTTATTCAAATTTGTTTACATACTTTACTTTTTAATATGTTTTTAATAGTTATACAGGTATTATTCTCAAATAATGTGTTGTTCTCAAAAAATGGATGGCTTTGTTAACATCTGAGCATTATTATTGACAATGTTGCTGTAGTTTTCAATAGTATTGTTTAATTTGGTTAATTTAGTATTGTTTCATTTTGTATTTCCTTTACTATATGTTTGTAATTATGTATTGTTCTAGCTGTCTGTTTGTCTTAAATAAATAAATAAATTAAAACACCTGCAAGTAAAAAAATATTTCGCATTTTTTGTGTACTTTATGTGCGTGCGTGTGTGTATGTATGATTGTGGGAGCGTGCATGTGATAATTTATAAGTATATATAAAAAGCTATAATTGTAGTGACAAACGTGCGTATGTGAATCTGGCATATTCTTTTTGGGATTCTGTTTTCAAAATAATGAATTTAATAGATATTTATTCTTCTTTTTTTATGCAACTTAGAATTACAAACAAGCTGACGGCCCAACTGATGGAAAGTTTAACAGTCGCCTATAGACATGAGGAGTACCATGGACATAACAGAGTATACTGTTTCGCCCATGATCCCATCGTTGCTATTCCTGAGGACTCAGTTGTGTTATTCCTCTGTACCCAGTAAATTCACGCCATATCCCATGAATTTCAAACCGAAACACAGCAATGCAAACACAACTGCTTCACGGTTGAAACACGAATGGGACAGAGGTACCCAAGCAATCGACTTTTGTACAAAGTCTCCCTCTGGTAAAACTCTCTGGTAAAAAGTTATTCGAAGAAACCCCAACAACTTGTTCTCATCTTATGGTTTACAAACCGAAGGAATAACCAACATTCCCCGTTTTAATCTATCAACAAACGAATCCCTGAAAAATACTCCGCTAGTCCTTCTTTATTAAATTTTCGGTAGGTGCTGTTATTAATTTTCTAAATGAGCTAAGGTAAAACGCAAAACTGCCTGCGTTATGACGCTTTATTTTTAAGAAAAATATTCATAAAGGCTAAGTTTTAAATAACATTATTATCGAATGCTGCTTTTTTATATGGATTGTAAAAAGAATCTAGAAAAGACAGGCTTGCAAGTGTAATAGTGATTTCAAGTGGTATTATCGATAAAAATCAACGATGACTTACTATTATATATACACTGAGTAAAATACTGAGAATGCCACTTTGTACAAATAGAGAGCTTAATGCCATACATTAAGCTCTCTATTTGTACAAAGTTTTATTGTGCAATAAAGAATAAATAAATACAAAATATTTTATCAATATTTCCACATGAAATTACAAGAAACATACAAATATTTGTTATTAATAATATATACAAAAATTTACAAATATTTACAAATGTTCCAGAATCTGAAATTAATTAAACCAGAGCTTGAAAAATAGGATTTTATTTTACAAATACAATATTAATAAATAGCTCTAGTTTGTCCATGGTAACAACAGTAGTTTAGGTTTATTGATAAAGTCGTGTTAAACTTTCATCTTTATCAGTTTAGCAATTCAATGTCCACTACTAAACATAGTCTTTACCAAAGTAAAAAATAAAATAAATCAAGCAAATTGATTAGAATAGAAACTTTCTTTCACGTAAGAGGCAATATGACTCAAAATTTACTTTCGCTTAATCGTGTAAAAGTATTTTGGCTTCTTAATCTCATTAAGATCTCTCTTATCATTTTATCTTAGATATCTCCCATGTACAGACATCATCTAATTACAATTTCATTATATTAGTAATATGTTAAAGTGAATTTGTTCATAAGTTCTCGACGCCTAAAAATTTCAGAGACTTGCTGAAGTAAATGCAAAATCCATTATCACTATCGATAATTAATTGACATTCCTATACCGAACTATAACGAAGTCGACTGTCGCTCGTCAAAGATTTATTATCTCATCAGATGAGGACATCTTTTATTCATATTCATATCGGTTGCTCGCCGAACGGGGATTCGACCTAATTGGATCGTTCCAGAGCAAAAACATTATTAAACCACCATCGCATTCTATTAATTGTCGTTCTGTAATGTATCGATGATTATTAATGTTATTGAAAATATCGACATCTGGGAATGGTAGACGGGTAACATTGTCTCGTAGGCTGTGGTTGTACGGTCAGCAAATTAAATTATAAATTAGCTAAATTTTAATATAGCAGTTGAACACATTGGCTTACTTTCCGTGATCGCGTGCTCGATCTCTGAACAACACAGACTTTTGATTTCATGATCTTCATGATATCTGTGGTCTGTGTTTTTTCTGTTCATAACAATTCCCTATAAGTTTTCTAGTACATAGTTTGCTTAGTTTAGGACTCGATGGCGCTGTGTACTACAATTATTATTATTATTATTTATCCGTGTAGTGTCGGTGAAAGCATATATCGCCACTCGTATTCATCATCAGGATATCATCGTTATCAATGTCGATTGCTTGGGTACCTCTGTCCCATTCGTGTTTCAACCGTAAAGCAGTTTATATGCATGGCTGTGTTTCGGTTTGAAGGGTGGGATATGGCGTGAATTAACTGGGTAAAGAGGAATAACATCTAATCCTCAGGAATGGCAACGCATGGGTGGATATCATGGGCGAAACAGTATACTCTGTTATGTCCATGGTACTGCTCATGTCTATAGGCGACGGTTACCACTTTCCATTATTAGGGCCGTCAGCTTGTTTGCCATTCTAAGTTATATGTATAAAAAAAAATTCTAACTAAGCCATCTAGCTAGCTAGCTAATACTGAACTAATATCTTCCACTAATGTAGAGTGTGTAAAGAGTATATCTTATACTTAGTAATGGGATGTTAATGGATTTTTATGGACTATTTTCCAGTTTTTTAGCATTGTGTATCCTGTGGCTCTGTCAGCGAGAACTAACATATAAATTATTCTATTTACTAATTTAGGATATAACTTACCCGTGTACCACATTTATTTCAAATTCGTTTTGTAGTTTTTGCAAAAATAATAAATTTCCACCCATACAAACATTCTCAAAAGCTTTCACATTTACAATAGTATTAGGATTTAAATACTAGACTTTACTAGCGACTTCGTCCATCTAAATAGGACACGTTGTTTGAACGGGATAGATAGTAACTCATTTATATCCTTCTTCTTCCCAAATGCACCAAATTACGTAACGATGAATTAAGCCTTGAGGCGCTAATAAGTAACAGACACACAAACAAACTCACTTTCATATTTAATATTATAAATGTATAAGTGTATTTGTTGCGAATGAGAACAAGTAAAGATAATAAATGTATTACACTTTTTCTGCAATGAGTATTTTTATGCCAACCGTACAGTACCTAAATGATTTACATCCAACCATTTTTAACATCCTCTTAATGTCTTGAATATCACTGAACGAATATTTCTTCACAGTATGTTTCATTATTGCTTATATATCTTTAAAACGGATAAAATATTTTTAGAGCCTACAGATAGGTACGTTATTTATCCGTATTCTAAATATAAATACTTAAGTAAAGATGGCTCAGGACCGTTCCCTGTAGTAGTTTATGGGGCCCATGTTTAACAGGGGATAATGAATGGCTAAAATATTGATCATGATGATGATTAGCTGGTAGGTAAATTTGTGATTGTTTTCACAATATAATAATTTATTTATTGCATTGTTAATATTATTTAATTTCGTAGTAGATATTAAGTATGTACGAATAATCTTGATCCTAATTAGGTGCCTATCTATTAAAACAAGCTACAAACAAACAGAAATTAAATTCTATTAATATTATAAATAATAAAAGTTTGTAAAGACGTATATTTGGATGTTTGTTACTCAATCATGCTTAAACGGCTGAACGGATTTTAATGGAATTTGGTACTTGGATAAGTTATATCCTAAACACATAGGGTGACTTTGTATTCTGAAGAACGCGGACAATACGATACGAACTGAAACACGCGGCAGAAAATAGCTGTTAAAAATAAAACCAATTAAAAGTAAATAAATAAAACTAGCTTACCCGAAAGACGTTACACTGTCCACATACAAATTTTGCATTCCCCAAAATCTTTCATAACTTTTTTTTGCTATTACCAATATAAAAAATATTAATATTATATATCTATCAATAAGAAAATTGTTTGTTTATTAAGAAATTTAATAATTGCTAATTTAGCACTGCACGTACTAGGTTAATGTGTCACCCTACCATTATTATCCTAATTTCCTATATTTGTATTTAGTATATGTTGTAAATAGCAGGATGCAGTAATAAAACATATATGTATTTGAGATATAAAATAATAAGTTTAATAAAAAAAATACAAGAATTATAAAAATCTGACATAGAACCAACTTAAAAATAATACATTGTTCTAAAAAAATCTGAATGTCAACAGCCAGTATTAAAACTTCAACAGTATATAAAATAATTTTTATTTGTTTATATTGTCAGTTATAAGTTAATCACAAGTCATTAAAAACAATAAGTCTCTTCCAATCTCGTCGTCTCAATCAATCCGCCAACAATAGTCAAATCAATTCAGCCGTACTCAAGTAATAAGCTTTCCAACAAACATTATTTTTATCTATATAGATTAAACTTTAAACGGTACAAAGAAAAGAAAAATATAAAAATATAGAGCAAAACAATGGTACTTTAACTAATAAATTATTTACCTAAACGCTCAGACTGGGAGTTAAAAACAGACAGTGAAATCAAGCGAATCGCAGGGAGAATTTAACTAATTAAGCACAAACAGTACTAACAAGTTGCCGGCTCGGAGTGGACAATCCCGGAACTCCGGGTACAGGGATATGCGGGGCGAAGCGCGAAGCTCCCTCTTAAAGAGTCCGTTTGGATGCTTACATTTTTAATGGTTGGCGCTCTAGCAAAGTTATATAAGTTTAAAATAATCTTATTTATTTATTTGCGGATCTGTTTTGATTATTTTTCTTGCAATTGACAAGGTTTACTCTCGTTTCGGACCCATAATAATTTTGTCAAAACTTAAGCAGCCATATATGTTTGTAAACATATGATTCCAAATTCTAAATTCAAATTTTCTTTTTTAAATGTGATGTGTCAAACTTAAATTATATAGATAGAGTATCTAGTTATAAAAATAGGTAAACTAAATGCAAAATGCAGTCAGATAAAAGTCACTTTGCCTGACTAAATTTTGAAATATATTCTTTTTAACAAATACATATAATGGACGCCATTTTTCGGTGTTGCAAGTAATTGGATTAAAAAAATTTCAGATCAAATTGGTTTTAAATTCGAATTGAGAATTACTTACCTTATATATATTTTTATAACACAGAGGGAAACGAGCATGCGGCTCACCTAATGATAAGTGACTTCTGCCGCCCATGATCACCCACAACACCATAGTCATTGTAGGTGTATAGATAATCATGCCGGCCTTTTAATATGATTTAATATTTTATAAATATAATATAAATATAAAACGACTTTTTCCAACGAATTAAAAACAAAAACATATTTAAGTCTATATTTAAAAACAAAACAAAGTAATCAATAAAGGTAAGCATCATTACTAATCATTATGTACTGTTTATCTTGTTCTTTCAAATATATTCATAGTAATTTTATATCGTTTTCATTTCTCAATTTAATCCTACAATACAATTCTCTCATATAACTAAGTAATAAATGTACATTATGGTAACCCTATTCACACACACATAGTTATCCAACACATAGATGTAGATAACTTGACCTGTTTTTGACGACATTTGTATGGAGGCTCTCTATCTATATAAACTAAATATATACATTGCCATCCTCCACCTCCGGTGTATTTCATTCATTTTAATGAATGAAAATAGTGACATTACAAGTCTATATTTAATTTTATTATGATCAAATTCACTATTTTTTTTTGCAGAGCAAATTTTTTTTTTTTTTAATGAATAAGATAGGAATGGCATTCCCGTTGCGCTATCAATATACACTAGGGATGAGTTGCTTAGCAGCCAAGTTAATACGACAGTGTTAGCCATGCAGACAAATCATCTCCCACAGGTAAATGATCAAACATTCAAATTAGATATAACAACATTGTTGTGTCATCTTTTGTGATCTAAAATCAGAATTCTAGCCACAGAATTCACTAAGCCCGCATATCTTAATTGGTGGGGGAGCCATAACTGACTGCAGTAATGTACAGAGCTGTACAGTTCATTGCGCTCTATACGAAGGCGAAACGCCGAAGCGAACGTAATAAGGGTTTGTCCTAGCTGGGCTAGCGATGTGTTGTTACTTGAATAATATTTATTAATATTATAAATCTGAAAGTGAGTTTGTTTGTTATCTCTTATCGCCTTAACGGCTTATGAATCATATATAATTCATTATACATTTCCTGTACTAAAGTATAAATAAATATACAAAATGGAGAACGACATAGTCATGAACATAACCCGATCACATGAACGAAGTTGCGGATATAAACTAGTATTATAACCAAGGACATACTCGTAGTTATAGATTAGTGATCATAATCCAGTCACGTGGACGAAGTCGCAGTTAATAACTAGTGTTCTTAATATTATAAAAATCAAAGTTTGTTTCTTACCTATTAGCGCTGAACCGCTCAATTTTATATAAAGAATTTGGCGTACACATAGTATTTGGACATGGATCATCAATCAATCATTGATTTGTAAAACATAAGAATAGACTGCTCAGAAAGTTTATAGATATATCCTGATAGGGGGCACCAGTGAGTAATGACAGGTGAGGATGAAAGCAGGTCAGTTGGCCTAATGTAACAAATTGAACAATAAATTAACCGCAATAGTTTCCAGGAGGAACCACATTGAGGTAGACCTAATAAGGTATATTACTAGCACTTGGGTTGCTAGTTCCCATTACTAACATTCACCCCCCCCCCTCACCTTTATTTTTAATTTTTCATTAAATAATACTACATTAAACAATAACACAAATATTTTTGCGGGTTTCCCCAAAAATTTGGCATTCCTACCCAACGTACAACTCCTAGCATAGTTTCAAAATCGCTCGCTGCACTCACCCAGGACACAAGATAATGCAAAATTACTTTATGCAACATGAACATCGCTGTGTACGTAGATGATATTGTAACATCTCTACACATCTCTGTATTTCATTTACAGTTAAGTTAGGTTTGAGTTATATTGTTGCTGCGTAGCATGTTAGCTCATTGCCAAGTTATGCTCGCTCATCAGAAGGGATGTTAAACAAAGTTCACCGGTTCACACATAAGGAATAATTCAAAGCTGTGCAAACACTTGGAAAATATGGTGCGTCTATCGATTGAACGTGAACAGTGGAAGTAATTATATTAATAACAATGTCCAATGGCCGCGAACTTTGCTCACATATGGTTACATTCTTTTAAGAATGAGGGAGACTTTGTACAATAGTCGATTGCTTGGGTACCTCTGTCCCATTCGTGTTTCTATCGTGAAGCAGTTGTGTTTGCATGGCTGTGTTTCGGTTGGAAGGGTGGGATATGGCGTGAATTTACAGGGTACAGAGGAATAACACCTGAGTCTTCAGGAATGGCAACGCGTAGGGGGTATCACGAGCGGAACAGCATACTCTGTTAAGTCCATGATACTGCTCATATCTATAGGCGACGGTTACCATTTTCCATCAGATAGGCCGTTAGCTTGCTTGCCATTCTAAATTGTATAAAAATTTTTTTTGTTTTAAATAACAGTCTGTTATCATATTCATTATTGAACCAGTATATAGGTATTGTAACTTAAATATATAGATATTGCTATATATTATCCACCCTTACTAGTCATACGCTACAAATGGCACGTTGACAACAATAAATTACCGGTTTAAACATATGCAACAATATCCAGCAGATCGCGTACGGTATCTCTTCGCACATATCAAAAGATATTGTCAGCGATGGTCTCACAAATTCGGATATTAATTTCACGTATCTTATATCACGATGGTTAAAATACGACACAGCCGGCTTTTGATAGCGCCCTCAATTTATGGCGTCCGCTGGGTTTATTGAATTCCCAGCTGTGACGTCACTGTATGCTTGAGGTTCTTGGTTGGAGCTGCGGTTCTCATGACAGCGACGATGGTAGCGGGTAACAGATTATTAATGCTTTTAAGAGCAATGCCTAACTCTCATCACCCATCATCTCTCACTGGTGCCCCGCCAGCGTTCACCTACATTATTCCTTCTGCATACTAAGCATGGAAATTATTGCTAGGTTTAATTAATTATTATTTTGTGAAATAATTATTTTTATTAACAGTATTATCACAAATGCTATCATTTCATCAATCATTTTCGCTGGCAATGACATAATGTTACACTTGTTACATTTGCTATTAAAATGATAAAATTATTTTTATGATAAGAACGAGTGAATAAAGACTTTAATGCAATGCAGCAAACTCTATTCGCTCGTTCTATACGACTCAGACGGCCGTCTGCTGTGATTTCATTTCTTTGTAGACCGACTGCAGCCGATGAATCACGAATAAATCCAAACGCAGCAACTACCTGCAATTTTGTTTAGAATGATTTGTCAAAAACTATATATCATTAACCTGACATTAATAATTGTTCTTAAGAACATCTTAACTCTATTTTTTGGAATACCTATTCTCTTTATAATACGTAATATATATCTATATATAAAACTAGAAAGTAGTTTTGTCTTTATTGTTACATATATCGAACAGATTAGGATAAAAGTGCTTATAAACAAGTCTTTTTAAATAAAGATTATTTGAATTTGAAATAAGATTTAGAATTAAATTGTATTATACTACAATTGTCGTCATATCCAAACAGACTGCAGCCTCTTTGTCCTTAGAAAATAATTTATGAGAAAATAATATTATATTATATTTATATTTATTCAAGCCAATTGTATGTCACCCTCCTCCCATCTCAACCAGACAGGCGTTACCATGGGATGCAAATGGTTGTGGTAACTTGTAGAATAATAAAAAAAAAGTATAACGGCAAAAATCTGTCGAAGAACATCTAGAGGCCACAACCCAGGACCATATAGAAAAGTTCACTTTCTAATTTTGTTCGACTAGGAATTGAATCCAGTACCTCATTTATTTAAAATGATGTGCGTGTCACAATGTATATAAAATTTCTGTTTCTAAATAAAAAAAATGGATCGTTAATAATGCGTTCTAGAAAACTTCCATACGGTACCTCTAAAAATCATCGTGGTCGATATCTCGTGAATTCGTCACAATGGCCCAACTGTTCCCACTTCATCCTTACCTAGTATCACTCACTGGTACCTTGCCAACATAACCGATTATGCGGTTTCCATTCAATTATCACCCATTATGAAAAATTACCATACATTTAATTTGATTTATTTTAAAATTATAATGCATAATAAATACACACTTTTATACGATCGAACGAAATGCGAACCCCTTATCAATTTCAACACCCACCCAAATAAATCTTAACACATTCGAAAACTGATCTCGACAATCGAAAATACAAAACACATAACTCGCCATATTTATCGACTCCGCCCTCCATGGTTACCGACACAATCATCGCTCTTGATGCATTACTGGCCCTGCCAATGCCTAAATAATTTACAGTTGTCAATATTCAGAAATAACATAACAAATGTTATATTTAAATATTGGAGTTTTAAATCAAAAGATTTCTTATCAAATAGCTGTATTATTCTTTTTGTTTATACAACTTAGAATGGCAAACAAGCTAACGGCCCATCTGATGGAAAGTGGTAACCGTCGCCTATAGACATGAGCAGTACCATGAACATAACAGAGTATACTGTTTCGCCCATGATACCCCCATGCGTTGCCATTCCTGAGGACTCAAGTGTTATTCCTCTGTACCCAGTGAATTCACGCCATATCCCACCCTTCAAACCAAATTCGATTATATAATTACTGTTCGATTATACAATGCTATAATAACTCATTTATGTGTTACTGTCGACCACGAATCTCTTCCCATAACTTCTACAGTATAATGAATGACAAAGTAAATATTAGTATGTATCATATGTGTATTTCTTATGTATTATTATGTATAAATATTTTAATATGTTACTATAATTATGTCTCATATTTTTCACCACATCTGCTCTTCATACCCTTTCTATTTTTACCTAATGGTTAGCTGGTAGAGAATGCAATATGGCATTAAGCTCGCCACTTATACAAAGTTTTATTGTGCTATAAATAAATAACTAAACAAAGTCACTACTCTTTGTCGTCTTCAAAATATCGCAAAAAAAAGCAAAACTACGAGAATCATAATATGTCAGTGTCATCATCACCCAATCCCAATTATTTATTTGGGGTCGACATAATATGTTTTCATCTTCCATTCTTCTCTGTTTATAGTGATTTCTGCATTCACTTCCATTTCGGCCATATCATCTTTCACGCAGTCCATCCATATCCTTTTAGGTCCTCCTCTACCTTTATAGCCATACTTAGTACTACTTAGTAATAGCGAGATTAGTCCCAATTGTTATCAATATACCCTATCAGGTCAACCTCCACGAGAGGAGAAAGGGATTGTTAGCAATGGAGTTTGACATCCCAATTGCTAGCAATATGCCCTATTAGGTCAACCTCCACGTGGTTCCCCCTGGAAACCATCATGAACAATTCTTGTTGAATTCTTCACAATGAGTTAACTGACCTGCTTCATCCTTATCTATCATCTTTCATTGGTGCCCCGCCGTTGTATACTGATAGCGCGGGTGGGGTTACTATTTCATTAGCACCCATAAAAAAGAAAAAACCTCACGGAATTCCCCTTGTCAACTACCATAACTAATTTATCGTTGAATTCGTCATGATAGGCTAACTGACTTTCCTTTTCATCCTTACCAATCATCCCTCACTGATGCCCCGCCAGTGAATACTGACAGCGCACACGAGGTTGCTATTTCATTATTATTTATTAAAAAAAACTCCATTCATCCTTAATACCTTTCTTAAAACATGCTCATCATCAACGTCTACTCACCATCATCAATAATACATCCACAATATATTAGCGTAAGAAAAATAAATCTTAAAATAAAACTATAGGTTCATATCAGTGGATTTGAACAAAGTATGTTCAGTTTTATTTACCGTAGAAATATGAATGATTTTTATTCAAATAATCTTAATTATAAGCATTTTAAAATAGTTACTTTTTGTTATTCTACCGCTATTCGGAATGCAATTTCAGCGTTGAAGAACGCTTAATAAACTCGACTGTTGCATTTTTCATACAAAATTAGATTTTACAGTTATAAATTTGAATAAAGAGTTATTTAAATTATTACATTTTTTTAAATAACTTAGTATGGCAATCAAGCTGACGGCCCACCTGATAAGTCTATTATTTTAGATGAGTTTAAAAATGGCAATAATTTTGACCTTTTTTTTACTGTTTTCTCCATGGTTTCACTATATTAGATAAGTAAAAAGACTCAAAATATTTTATTGTTTTTTGCCTCACATTTCTTTGAAACTAAGTTTAGTTTCTCTAAAAGAAAAAGTCCCTTAATGAAATGCTGATTGTTTCAGTGATCTTAAAAATAAATACTTATAGTATAGCAAATCTGATATGCTATTTTTACTCCAATAAGACTGCAGAAGGCCATAATTACTATCCGTTGATCTGGCAACACTAAACGCATTAAGCCACGATAATATCGCACTTCGATACGAATTTCCCAAAATCGGCACAATCACATCTGTAGAGAGATCGGAATGTGTGCACGAGATAGCAATACTGTGCAAGCGAGATAGAACAGTCACGTTCTGTAGTTTACCGCGAGTCGATTTAAAGTTATAGTAATGAATATGATATAAAATAAGTTTTGTGAATGACCTATAACAGAGAGTGGTTGGGGTTGCCACAGTGCTAAAAAATTTATGATTTTTTATTTTACAACATCACATCCCAGTTCATTTGAATAAATTAGTAAATTTTAAAAAATTGATTAAATTAAGTAAAGCAATTGTGTATGCATGGCTGTGATTCTAATCACAGCATGAAATTACAAGATATGGAGATAACACCATAGTTCTGCGGAATGGCAGCACATGAGAGGTATCTTGGACATCATAGTGTTATTTATGGTGTCCATATGGTACTATTCATGTTTGTAAACGATGGTTGCCAGTTACCATCAAGTGGGCCAACTTGTTTGCCGTTCTAAGTGACATAAACGAATGAAATAATAATCCGCTTACTCTATTGGTTTAGGTTACGTTTAAGGAAGTTTCTTACAATTAAGCACTACTGTGTCCAAAGGGGACCGTGTGAAAAAGTACATTGCTAACAATGGGGTCGCTAGTCCCATTTTTACTAATATATCTAACAACCCCCTATAATCGTGTCGCCTTCTAGTGAACATGCTTCTTTGCTTCTGTGCTAAAAAAAACTTAGAATCTTAAATTATATAAATAGAGCATCAAGTCTCAAAAACGGGTTAACTTTTTGTCAGCTAATTGTGAAATTAGCTGACTTGTTTTTTATCAGTCTTTTATATACTTACGCACATAATGTATCTTGACTTATCTATTTTTATTTATTTAATAAATAAAGTTAATATGTACGCATTAAAAAATTTTAAACAAAATAAATATTGAAGTTATAAAGGGAATACTTATAATTATTTATCACGCAAAATTGTTTGAAAAAGTTGACCCGTTTTTGTGGAAGTATGTGTATAGACATTTATTTTTTAATGGATGATAATGGAATGGTAACCCCACCCGCGCTATCGGTATACACTGGCGGAGCACCAGTGAAGGGTGATAGATGAGGATGAAGTAGGTCAGTTAGCCCATCGTGACGAATTTAACAAGAATTGTTCACGATGGTTTCCAGGGGGAACCACGTGGAGGTCGACCTGATAGTGTATTGCTAGCAATGGGTTCATTAGACCTCATTACTAATAATCCCTTCCCCCCCTGTATAGACATATTGTATACACTATCTACATATGTAATTTATGCTTAGAACATACGTAAAGTCAAAACTGTTGAGTGTAAACTAGTTGAGTTTGCACAATAACTCACTAATAGAAACATTCCGGCATCACTTGTAATAGTTCAAAACTTCATTCTAGTGTATTCAGCCTTAAACATCCTATGATCTTTACAAACGTTCACATTTACTTGTAAAATATTAGTAAAATTGGCATTATATTTGTGAGATTATTACAAAAAAACACTGGGAGCCTAAATAGTATGATGGTAACAGTAAGATTCCCAGTTCCCGGCAGTAAAATTTACCACTACAATATGGCAAGAGCCGTCGCATGTTCTGCCGGGAATGCGGCGAGAGACCTGCGCTCCCGCGGGCCTACAGTATTACCCATTCACGTTACGATAACAATATTATAATCCGACTAAAATACAAACCTAGTACAGAATTTGAGCTATCGCTTGAAACGCAACCCCCATTTTTTCTTCCGTTTATAAATAATCCGTCATGTGTAACTTTGTTATGTACATAAAAGTTACATAACTAAATAAAATTGCCTTCTAGTCCCGGCGTATAATAGGCCATCCCTACTTATTCTATGGGTATCGTAAGAGATGACAGCAGCGTCTCTCTTAAAACATCTCCAAGACCTAACTGTGGTTATCAACCCACCTGCCTAGGGTGGTAATTATTGCTAACTCATCAATAGAGGGAAGTCTACGTTTAGCAGTGAAGAATTAACGACTAATATTGTATGATAAAATATAGTAAATAAATAAAATATAAATAAATAAATAAAATATAGTATAGACACAAATATCGTGACTAAAGAAGTAATTAAAAATGCCAAATATATTTTTATATTTGACATTCAGTGACCATTTTACACATGACTAATATCTGTCTACTTGGGGGAAAGGGATTGTTAGTAATGAAGACAAAGAAAAATCCCATTGCTAGCAATATACCCAACCAGGTCAACCTCCTCGTGGTTCCCCCTGGAAACTATCATGGTTAAATCCTGATGAATTCATCATGATGGGCTAACTGGCCTGTTTTCTATCTCATCGATCACTTTTCACTGGTGCTCCGCCAGCGTATCCCGTTAGCGCAGGCGGGGTTACCATTCCATTTTCATCCACCAAAAAAAATATCTGTCTACGTATATATATATCTAGAATTTATGTATTTATACATTGCTCATTGGATATAAAGGTTCCTAAGTTTATTGATTCTTATAAACAATGCATACACTTTATAAAATACTCTTGTTAAAAAAAAACAATGTACAAGAATGATTACATGATATGAGTATATGAACTTAAATAAAGAATCTTTTTTAATTTATTTTTTTAATTACAACTTTATTAGTTTTCTATATTCATTTAATATTTCAATACGGGTACTGTATTTCTACCTTTATTCCAGACAGAGAATTGCGATTATTTATCGTGTCGGTGAATGTGCAGCCTTACTTAAAGCAATATTGTCCGGCAGATAACGTTGCGGTGCGTTTGATTTGTTGTAAGAAATGTTAGCGTTAAACTTAATGCTATTTACTGCGGTTATTATTAACTGGACATTCTAATTATGGGCACTGTGTAGGTACTTGCAAAATCTTGATATACTGTAATTGCACTAACGCAAACGCAATCTGATGAATTCATCACTACGAGATATGTTTCGTTTATGCAAAGTGAATTCTATTATGTGCTTAGTACTTTTAACTGATTTCATAATGAAGAAGTTCTAAATTTTTGTTTTTTTTTTTTTTCTATGTGTAAATTATAACATATTGTATGTTTGCTAACTTTGAACTATTTTAATTATTTTTTTATGTCAAGTTATATAAAAAATTTAACAGTGTTTTGTTTCTTGTGCTTTGCGTGAATTATATAAAAACAGTCTCTATTGATTCACACTTATAATATACAGGTTGATTGTTGATAAATCTTAAAAGTAAAAAAAAAACAACTAACTACAACTAGCTTTTTCTCGCGGCTTCATTCGTATAACAGTGATCGAAATAAAAAATAGTCAATGTCCTTCTCCATCCTATATAGTAACTATATACCTATTAATTTTCATAGCGATTGGTTAAGCCGTTAAGGCCGCAGAAGGTGGCAAACAATTCTTACTAATATTATAAATGTGAAAGTGAGTTTTATTTATTTATTTATTTTGTGATACATAAGTAACAGTGGATGGTAAAACAAGATAAGTCCTCTAGGATCAACCCCATCTATCGAGGTATACAAATTTGCAATTATATAAGAAAAAAAAAAGAAAAAAAAGAGTTTGTTTATTACCTATAAGGTAATGTATATAAGGCGCCTTAATTACTATGAACTTTGATATACTATATGAGATAAAGAAAGATATAGATTTGGGTCTCTGTCACGCACTGGGACTAGATGACAGGGGAAGGGATTGTTAGTAAAGGGCACTAAGGGCCCTATTGCTGGCAATATACCAAACCAGGTCGACTTCCCCGCGGTCCTCCCTAGAAACCATCGTGCTGGCTTCAAAGTGTATTCAACACAATGGACTAACTGACCTACCTTTTTTGTTGCCCCGCCACCGTATACCGTTAGTGCTGGCGGAGTTACCATTCCATTGTCATCCATTAAAAAAAACTGGGACTGGATGACACTGTATAATCCTCAGTAACATTTATTATTATTTATTAGTATGAATTTACTTTTTAGCTGACTTTAATAAAAAGGAGGTTTTCAATTAGTTTGTATTTTTTTATGTTTATTACCTCATAACTATATCAGTTATAAACCGACTTAGAAAAATCATTGGCGTGAATTTACAGAGTACAGAGGAATAACACCTGAGTCCTCAGGAATGGCAACGCATGAGGGGTATCATGTGCGAAACAGTATACTCTGTTATGTCCATGGTACTGCTCGTGTCTATGGGCGACGGTTACCACTTTCCATCAGGTGGGCCGTCAGCTTATTTGCCATTTTAAGTTGTATAAAAAAAATATTTTTTTTATCTGAAAGAATATACTTACAGTTTGATCTCATAGAAATGTTATCAAAATAGGTTCAATAAGTTTAGTTTTTAAATTAAAAAACTGGTTTTGCCACACTTTTTTATAGAATACAATGTTAAGTTATTAATACAAACATTAGATAAATTACACCACTTTATAAGCTAATTTGAATGCAATAACCTTTATAGGATAAGAAACTCAATCTATTCAGTCTATCGGCCACTTAAAACAACATCAAAATCGTCTCAACTCGCCGAAGATCTACTTGATAGTAGATGCCTATTGGTAGTGTCTGTATACCGCATTACAGTCGCGAATAAAAGTGAATTTCACAAACTTATGCAACATTTTTAATAGCATATTTTTATTTTATCAAAGTACTTTATTAAATAAATAATATATGTTACAGCCTGTTTCTGCCGTCTGGTCCCGGCATAGAATGGGCCACCCTCTCCTTTCCCGTTGTTGACGTAAGAGCACTTAATAGTGGAGGGATGCATAGCATCCCTCTTAAAACATCATCAAAAACTTAACTGCGATTACCAATCCGCTTGCCAAGCGTGGCAACTACTGGCAAAACCTTCCAAGGGGGCGGCTTATGTTCAGCAGTGGACAGTTAAGGGCTGATATGATGATGATAATTGTTGTAATTAGGTTAAATTCAATAATCGTATTATGTAAAAGGGACACGTAGCGCCAGCTGTTATCGCTTTGAGAATAACTCAGCGCACGCCATATTGTATTTCTCTCTCTGATTTCCTCTGTCACATGCGTTGCATGTCTAAAATATGTATTAAAATAAAATATAAGCAATATTAAAAGTTCTCATCTATTTTTCTATCCAACCATCTCAACAATAATAACACTAGACAATACTAGACATGCCATATTGAACAGAAGTCTAATATAACATTTAATAGGTATTCTATAGTATGTATATTTCTTTTGAAGCATAATACCATAGTCCTCAGGAATAGCAACGTATGAAAGCTAAGAAAGTATTCTATAGGCATCATATTATTATTACAAGTATTCTATAGGTCATATCTATAAACGGTTATCACTTTCCAAGTTTCAAATTATCTTATTTGCCATTCTCTTATTAAGAAAAAAAAACATAATTTGGCATTACATCTGAAACTACTATCTCTTTACCTAAACGCTAAATAAAATCTTCATTTATAATTTTAGTAGAATAAAAGAAAAGGTAGTAAAATTTAAAAAAAAAATCCATTTAACTAATTGACTGTACGTTTACTACTTTATAGGGCCAATGTTAGATTAGATTCAGACTGGTCCTTATTTGGCAACCAGGAGTCGTGATAATATATCCAAGAGTATGCGTAGCAGCAGTTGCTTTATTTATCAGTACCAGTAAATGTAGTTGAGATTCGATTCATTTTAAAAGCCAAGCTATGTAATTAAAAAACTTTTCATATAAAATTATGTTCAAAATTTGTTTACAAAATTAATTTTATTATATTGTAATTAAGGACGGGTAATATGTAATAATATCTATGTTTTGGTCGTGTGGTCCTGGCATAGAACAAACCACCCCTTCTTTTCCCGTGCGTTTTGTAAGAGCCGACTAAGGGAGGGCGGGCTAAAACCCTGACTGCGGTTGCCAATACACTAGCCAAGTGTGGCAACTACTGGCAAAAGCCCCCAAGGAGGAGGTTTATATTCAGCAATGGACAGTTAAAGGCTGATATGATGATCTATATGTTTTAATTAGAATATTTTTATATATATTTTTTTTTTATGGGTAAAAATGGTATGGTAACCCCGCCTGCGCTAACGGGATACGCAGGCGGAGCACCAGTGAAGGGGGATAGATGAGAATGAAAACAGGCCAGTTAGTCCATCATGATGAATTCATCAGGAATTAACCATGATAGTTTCCAGGGGGAACCGCAAGGAGGTCGACCTGGTTGGTTATATTGCTAGCAATGGGATTCTCAGTCTCCATTACCAACAATCCCTTTCCCCCATATTTTTATATTAGCTCAATAAGGAATACGTTAAAACTTATTATCCAGTATATAATATCAAAATGAAGAAATAAATTTAAATGAATATAGATATCCGACTTGTATGTGCGATTTTGATATGGATAATGACCGTTTTTCCACCATCAATATCGAGTGAATCTCAATATATAGATATCTCTGCGGTACCGATATTGCCCATGCCTAATTGTTCAAAATATTTGTGATCATAAATATTTTGAATTAAATTCCTAATCGTTTTCCTTTACCTACAATGAGTTGCACGGGATTGCTCTTCATGACTATTTTCCTTCCTTTTTTTTATCTTTTCGCTCCTTATATAATTAGAATTATTTAATTTTATATTTATTAACAATAAAATTATATTTCTCTTCTCTCTCTCTCTCTCTCTCTCTCTCTCTCTCTCTCTCTCTCTAAATCATTTTGAATCTTTTCTTACTATAAAGGACTTTGTACACACATGCAAAACTGGAGTTTTATTAAAAAATTAACATAAGTTTTAAATAAAAAGATTTATACATTATACATTTTATTTTGGTTCAGCGACCTTGCAATGGCAACACTGTCATAAACCCAACAAACATTGTCCTACTATTTAGTGTCATTTAAAAATAATAACTTCGTCGCGTAACATCTATTCAATAAAAATAGGAATAGGAATTAATGAATACATATTATTATTTATTTAATAATAATAAATAACAACATCTATTTATTAATACCTCCCCACCCAAAAATTGTCTGAAAGAGATTGCCTATACCTATTTAATAACCATCAATAATTCATGTAATATTAGTGCAATAAAGTATTCAGTAAATAATAAAAAAAATAAATTAAAATTATAATAATACATATAAAAAATAATCAATAAAAACGATAAAGTTAATAAATAAGTTACGATGGTGGAACGAAACCACCGCGCCGCGTCACCGGTGCAACGCCAGCCCAAACCACCAATCAATCGCGGCTGTAGCCAGTTTTATCGTAACCCCAGGCCAGTTATCAGTCTGCGACGTAATCTATCGGCTTGGTGTTAATTATCCGTTAATGCTGCCTCTGTAGTAACTGATGTTGGGCAAGCTCAACTGGTGTTGCCACATTGAATATTTTTTTCGCAATTTTAAGTAAACATTTTTGTGATTGATACATTTTTGACAAATGCAATGCTTGGAGAAATCTTTGGAGAAAAATTAAATGGGCTTAGAGATATTTTGGGTTTTTTTTAGATACTTCAGTATTTGTTAACTGTCTAGCGGTGTGTAAATAGAATAAAATACGAGTACATCAATGTAAGTAACAAAATAGAGGGCAAGAAAATTAAAAGCTTTTTATTTGTTGTTAAATGGCAAAACGTAGTGAAAATCGAAAAATCGATCCGAGATTGTGAACAAATATTGTATCGATTTGAAGAAAAAATATATGACAATTGGGTAAAAATAAAAAATCCAATCTGGCAACACTGCTTATCACACAGTCTACTGTTTATGGATGTTTTGTATTTATGGACCGTATTTCGAAATAGTCATTAACGACTTTGGTGGTCTTAATACACTGCTTTTCCTTCCGATGGTCGTAAATTGGATCCCTGCATAATACAAAAATATGTATTTGTAAAATGGGTATTTTTTATGTTTAATATACATATATTTACAAAAAATATGTATTAATCTATCTATAGTTGTTTAATATCCATAAAATATGTTTTACTTTAGTTAGATGGCGCTGTGTAATATAATCCAATGATATTTACTTTTTGTTAACCAAAATGTATTTACATGGGTACCTCTGTCCCACCTATGTTTCGGCCAAAAACAGCAGCGCTTAAATGGCTATATTTAGATGTGATAGATAGAATGTGGCAATGAAATTACAGGGTACGGGAGGCCTATGATTTCCATAGTGCTGTTCATGTCTATAAACGACAATTATCACTTTCCATCAGTTTGACCGACAACTTGTTTTCCTTTCTGAGTATCATAAAAAAATGCTAAATGCTGCAACAATTTTTATTAGTCCTGGGATATTTTTAAACGTTTCTTTAATAAGCAAATTATTGAAATAATTTAATTAATTTAGGAGACAATATATCTACTCTGTCATAACAGAACCATGACATGAACAGTACCATAGATATATTCATGGTACTGTTCACATCTATAGGCGACAGTTACCACTTACCATCAGATGGGCTGTCTGTTTATTTGTCATTTCAAGTTGCATAAAAAAAATAGAAAAAATACTTAGTTTACACAAAATATTAGTTAATTACCAAAAAATATATGGATTAACTTTTGGTCCCCAACAAATCAACACGCTTTTTTTTATATAATTTTTCCATAGACACCGCCTAAAGAAGAAGTCTCCTAAAACACGCCTATGTTAGAGAATTTAATAGGAAATGAAAGTATAGAAATTGGCGCCAAGTAATCTCACACAAGACACAGCATTATTACATACACCGAGCAAATTTACTATCTTACAAATGGCTAATCTAGGACTAAATGTACCTCTGTACGCGCTAGTGTGTCAACATTTACACTATCCCGGTTCACAGTGTCACAACACAATATCATTACACGGCGCTAGTATATTTACAACCGCTTTAGAAGATAAACACCGAGATAGAAGCGAAATACCACCGCCGACGATCGGACTTGCGTTATCTTATTTATTATATAAGAAAACTAGCGGTTGTACCCGCAACTTTGCGTGAAATTTAAATATCCTTTGCTTCCTTAATACACGTAATAAGCAAAAAGCTGAGTTGTGGCCATTTTGCATTGCTGTGGCTCACGCATGAAGAAAAAAATTTTAGTTTTTGTTTTTTTTTTTTTAAAGAGAGTTTGCTTTTGTATCTTTTTTTTTTGTTTATTATTATCTATCTAATAGTATTATAAATATAACGTCAACAGCCTAACCAATCACTATAAAATTCGACATATACCTACGCACTATAAAGGAAGAAGTCACGGGTAAAAGATAGTAATCTATGTATATAATAAAATTGTTAAATAAACATAGAAAATATGAAGCCAAGAGGTATGAAACAAACTCACTTTCACATTTCAATGTTAATAAGGATGTAGGTTATTATAATTAATAAAAGTTATACTGTAGGACAATACGACAAAATTAATGCTACTACAGAAGAATGGGCTTTAATTTTGAAGGTAATGAACGCTCACATTTTAATTTGATACTTCTAATTCCTTAACTGGCATACTATTTTTACATTAAAGCCGACCAAACTTATCTAACTTCAGGTTCTTGCGATGTGAGTAGAATAAACTGAATAGCTATTGACATCCGTTTCTGCCTATGCTTGCATATTCGCACTTTTTTTTTTTTACCCACTTTCACAACGTCGCATACACTTCAGGTACATGGTAAAACTGAGTTATAGATAGATATATAATTTATTTGCATTGCTTACAAATAACAACAAACATATATAGAAATACACAAAAAAAATAGTGGTTTATGTTGTATCTGTGTAATGCATAAACATATTACAACTATGTAATAAAAAAAATGCATGCACCCTGTAAAGGGTTCGTCGTGTAGTACAATAAATTGGAAAATACTGAATAAAGAAATTTGTTTTCTAGTACTATAATAGTGATATTTAGAAATGACGTTCTCTTATTACAAAATATTAATTGACAAAAAAAAAAGAAAACAATTAAATTCTATTTTTAAAAGTAACAAATAAAACCTCAACACACGCTGTTTCCTAAGAATCTTACTCCATATACTAGAAACAACAAAGTCTGTCCGATCATTATAGATTATCGCAAGCCTTTCTCAGTAGCTGAATCATACTTTTTCGTCCATCTTAAGAAATAATAAAACAACAGGGTCCTATAGCTATCATCATCATCATCATCATATCAGCCATAATAACCCCCTTATGGGGAAAGTCTATAATCCACCACTGACTATAGACTTTCCCCATAAGAGGTTTTTCCAATAGTTGTTACCGCTTGATAGGCGGATTAGTAACTTGTATTAGGCTTTTGGTAGTATTTTAAAAGGATCGCTGCTATTAATCCCTCGACCATTAAGTATTGCAGCTGTAATTTAAATTTTCAACTTAGTTGGACTTATAATAAATAAATATTCTTTATTGCACTATAACATACAGTAATAATGACAATTAGAAACTATGTAAACAAAGGTGAACTTATCTCTAAAAGATACCTCTTCCTGTCTATTTAAGAAAGTGGCATAGGAAGTAGTAAATTTATAGACATGATATAACTTTAAGTTATTTATATTATATAATAATTTCAAGTTATAGTATACTTAGCATCTACTTACTTTCTCTTTCGTGAATTTCCTATTAGAATGTAGTGACTGGATAATATTTTGTTTAAATCTGAAATATGGTCTATCCATGTGCTGAATTTCACCCAAATCCATCCAACTGTTTATTCGTAATTAAACAACTTACGAACTGTAACTATAATAATATTAGTAAGATAGTAAATAGTGGGGTTAAGGGAAAGTGGTAAGAGATGATGTTTTCCCGAGAGATATTAGGGTCGGCAACGCGCGCGTAACCTCTGGTATTGCAGGCGTTCAAACAGTAACCGCTTACCATCAGGTGGGCCGTATGCTTGTTTGCCACCTCAGTGGTATAAAAAAAAAGAAGATGAATGGGATTATTTGTATGAACTTAATATTAAGTGGTCTACTCTGTGTTCCCGGTTATTCATTGTTTTTGATTAAACTACTAGCTTAGCAATCTTGATAGAAAAACCTTAAACCAATATTTCGTAACAGGAATTTTTCCCGGGTTTTTAACGCAATGTATAACGGAACGATTTGATGGATTATGAGTTCGATTCCCGGTTGGGCCAATTTAGAAAAGAATGCTTTTATGAATACTTTTATGCTCTTGGATTATATCACCAGAAGATTCTTGCTTAGTTCTTCATAATGTATTACCATACATACATCCTAGCTAGAAGACCAAGGCATTTGTGTAATTATGTAGATACTATATAAAAAAATATTTTAGAAATTTTATATCTGGCTTTTTTACGACTTAGCAACGCCTATTTACTTTGTCGGTTTATTTGAATTGTATATGTTCGGAAAAATTTATACCTGTATACGCCAAAAACAATCAAATACTTTTTTTTATTTTAATTTGTGTCTGCAAATCAAGATCAAATACACAATTTAGTACGTACCTACCGGTTGAATCTCAAGTTACAAATAAAAATAGAAAGAAAAAACATAATCGAAAGCTAGCTTTACTCATATAAAATCCATTGATGCTTTCAAACGACAAGTGAAAGATTATCTTTTCTCTATCTGATTTTTTCTTCATTTAAAAAAATTACTTTATTTATGTATTTATATAAAATAGACATAATTATTCTCATATTTAACATATATGCATGGGATTATATAATTTTGTTTGATTGATATGTATATGTATGTGATTGTGTATATATGTGTGTATATATGTATATAATTTTTATATATTTTTAATCAAAAGATGCTTTTTCATTTCAATACAACGTTTTGTTTGTATTCATCTCTAAAAATATCTTTAATAATTAATTGTCTTGGGTTCATTCTATCCAAAATCATAATTATCTATTTTTCATTTCAACGTTTTGTTTTATAAAAAAAAAAAAAATTTAATATACTAAATTAATTTTTGTCTATTTTTGAAACGTAAAATTTTTCATTTTCTGTCACATAATCTGTCGTATATAGATAGTATGTGGAATAACTCTGAAGAATTATTCAAACTGACGCCAGCTATTGAATTTGGTCACCAAACAACAATCCATAAATAAGTTTCATATCGACCGTTGGAATGAGTGAAGGTACACCTTTCTCCCACGCACCAAATCCAGGCAATCAAAAAATGTATTTCCGAACCGATACTTTATTTTTATATCTTCAGAAAGGTCGAAGGTATATTTTCCTGCTGCTGGACCTCAATCGCACGAATTCAAGAGCGTACATCTGAAGAGAGACATTTTCCGGAAAAACCAGCAATGCACATAAGATTCCTTCTCGGATACCTATAGATAACAGTAGTCACCAACAAATTTGCTAGCTCTTTAACTTTTAAATCATAAAAATAGCATCAAATTTAAAATTTTAACAATTTTAGGTTTTGTAGCAAATATCTTACAAGCTAATTTGCATTTAAACACAATGATATTAAAGTCTTTTCAACTAAATATCGTATATCGTCCATGCAGTTGGTGAGGATAGGCCCTTAGGTCTCTATAAATAGGATGACTGGCCCTAGGCTCGACCCGCTCACTAGTTTACGTACACGTGAAAGGCACCGAGGCAACTATAAGATATTTACCGCCGGAATCGAATAGCACACCTTATATTGCATAAACGACGTGCGAAAGCGGCCATTCACATAAATTTACGATTTCATAGATAATTTAGTGATGTAAACTAGAAAATCCAAGTATTTTTGTTCATAACATCATCAATATTGCAATTTTTTTGCTACATACTTTATGTACATAATTGTATTATTCTTTATTGGTGTTCTTCATTATGGGTGTATTTTACAAGGTCTTACAATTTAGATAGTTCATCCGTAATATACCTTTTTAAGGCATACAATATTGAATAGTTAAATACATTAATTACACGGTTCTTAAACAGAAACAATACTACATCAGTAATTTTAGCACAATCATACGAGCCTATCAATAAAATAAGTCTTTGAGGGATTTTTAATGAAGATTTTTTTTATTTACTTATCATAATATTATAACAATGAAACATGTATGGAAAAATAACGAAAATATGCGAGGTTCTCATACTAATTAAAAACCTGGACGCGCCAATTTAGGCTCGATTTTTTATAAAAATGTTTCCATATAAAAAATATTTTGAGTTTCACTGCCAGAACACTCAACAAATAAAGATGTTAAAGATTTTACTTATATACAAATTCATTATTAGTAGTCAGGCCAGAGAGTGTTATATTTCTTGATTGATTGATTGAAACTTTGTAATTTTTTTAAACATTACAAGGGTAAACCAGCATGTGGCTCACCTGATGGTAAGTGACTACCGCCACCCATGATCACCCGCAACATCAGAGGCATTGCGGGTGTGTTGCTGGCCTTTTAAAAAGGAATATACTCTTTTCTTGAAGGTTATGATGTCGTACCGGTTCGGAAATACTGCTGCTGGAAGTTTATTCCAAAGAGTGGATGTGTGTGGAAGAAAATGCCTTCAAAAAAGCATGGTGGACGACCGCCACACATCTAGATAGTTGGGATGGAACTTTAGTTTATGACGGGTTGAACGGTGGTAAAAATCCGCAGTAGGTATTTATTTATTTCTCACTACAAACAATTAAAGATTTATTACCTATAAGTTGCAGACCATTTTAACAATATTATTTGTAGTTGTACTCGTACCTTGTTGAGTTGAGCCTGTACTAGGTGTTATGTTTTTAATCACACATTATACCGATAGCGTGGGTTACCATTCCATTATCACCCATTAAAAAAAAGAGATATACTCATTCTTATTTTTATATATTCCTTTCTAAAAGGCCAGCAACACACCTGAATTTTTTTGATTTTGTGGATGCCTAAGAGCGACAACAATAACTTACCATTAGGTGAGCAGCATGCTCGCTTGCCTTCTAAAAAAAATAAAAAATCTGTACCTAAATGCTTTGTACAAACAATAAATAATTAATTATTATTACTTATCCAGGCAAGACAAAAATACCACAGGAAATTTTCTATGGCATTTCATAATTAATTCATCGTATAACAAACAGATCTTGTTCTGTTGACAACAACAGAATTGAAAGCAGGAAAATACCGCCGCCGTGGACACAGTATATAAATCAAAGTGTTACAATTCATTACGGCCAAACAATATCTTAATTATTGAGTTTCTATCTCTAGTTGTCGGCATAGTATTAACTCAAACGGGGTAACTTGACGGCTTCGTATATCTTTGTCGCATAATCTGATCCTTTTCTGTATAGGCCGCCATATATTTTAACCGACTTCAAAAAAGGAGAAAATTCTCAATTCGTTCGTATTTTTGTCTGATAACTACATCATTTATGAACCAGTTTTTTTATCTGAAAGAATTTGCTTTCAACATACACATGTCACAAAACGTGCGTGAACAAGGTAGCAGTCGGAGATTGATAGCTAATATGAAAGGTTGTGGAACTTCTAGTAATAATAGTGGTGGTCAATCAATACTTTCAGGTTGGTTTCATAAAAAAATTATCAAATTCGATTCAGTAATTCAGTTTATAAAACAAAATAACTGGTTTAAACGATTAAAGACGATGTTTTGTTTTTTATAGAACAAAATCTTAAATTACGCTTTTTAAACTAAAATAAGTTGTTATTTTTCTATATGAACACTAATAATTTTTTTTTTCTTTGAAGCAAAATGCTCTTGATGAAGTCAATAGAATATAATACTCTGAACCTACAGTATCAATATTCTCATTTATTTATCAAATAAAGACAATCTCTTTAGTCACATAGTCACAAGCTCTAGCAAAGCTCATTGGCACGACCTGCGCAAGAGTCGAGTCGGTAGTACAGTTAGCAAAAAATTAAGAATATACATATATTTTCTTAAAAATTAATAATCAATATGACTTTAAAATGTATAAATAATAGTAATTTAAGCAAAAGTACAAAAGTCAATTGCTTGGGTACCTCTGTCCCATTCGTGTTTCAACCGTGAAGCATTGTGTTTGTTTGGCTGTGTTTCGGTTTGAAGGGTGGGATATGGCGTGAATTTACAGGGTACAGAGGAATAACACCTAAGTCTTCAGGAATGGCAACGCATGGGGGGTATCATGGGCGAAACAGTATACTCTGTTATGTCCATGGTACTGCTCATGTCTATAGGCGACGGTTCCCACTTTCCATCAGGTGGGCCGTCAGCTTGTTTGCCATTCTAAGTTGTATAAAAAAAAAGTGGGAAAATTATTTTCCAAATTTTTGTGCAGGCTAAAACACGATTGGGACAGAGGTACCCAAGCAATCGACTTTTGTACAAACTCGTCTACTTTTGTCGCTGACTCTACAATATTCCGTGGCGGCCAGTTGTAATGCAAAACACGTTGTTAAAAGCGAATACAATATTACTGATTGACATCACTGTACTTTGCATTGTAAGTGCAATTACCTATTAACTATTTGCCTGTTCTCTAGTTAAAACTCATAAATATGTAATTTAATTTAAACAATTATAGATAGACAGTTTTATAGGTGTTCCTTTCAACTAAATAATAATAAAATTAAAATCATTGATATACATAAGAATCCAGATTTACATTGTTTTTTTTTTTTATGGGTGAAAATGGTATGGTAACCTCGCCTGCGCTAACGGGATACGCTGGCGGAGCACCAGTGGAGGGTGATAGATGAGAATGAAACAGGCCAGTTAGCCCATCATGATGAATTCATCAGGAATTAACCATGATAGTTACCAGGGAGAACCGCGTGGAGGACGACCTGGTTGCGTATATTGCTAGCAATGGGATTCTCAGTCTCCATTACTAACAATCCCTTTCCCCCTAGATTTACATTGTTAAACACAAAAACTCTTATCCATAAAAGGACAAACGTCTCATAAACCTATTTATTTTAGGTATATGCAATATTTTTTTTTTCTTTTGCTCTAAATTCGAAAGTTACAAACCACTCTAATAGTTAACATAGATTACTAAAAGGTTTTAAATTTTATAATCAAAGAAGTTAAACTCTATGGAACTTAAATAAGAAATAATTACAAAACAAGACAAGAATGAAGAAATACTGCAATTTTTTGCTCTCGGATTGTGTATCTAGAGTTTTTTTTTTCTTTGTAAATTTTGTATATCTGTGGCTTAACAGTATAAATTGCTCCCGAATCAATATATCGCAATTTTCAACCGACATCAAAAAGAAGGACTCTGTATCTTCTTTTTAAATTTGGTATATCTATGACTTAACAACATAAACTGCGCTCGAATCGCGAATATATCACGATTTCTTTTTGTATGTTTTGTTTAAAAAGAATTAAGAATTTCCGTCATTTAAAAATCGTTTAAAAACTTTAAGACTTTATTTGTCTATACTAAATATTATTGAGAGGAATAATTTGGTTTTTTGTTTGCAATGGATAAATTATATATATATATATATATATATATATATATATATATATATATATATATATATATATATATATATATATATATATATGATCGATTTAAAAAGATCTTTCACATATAGACAATTTTTTTTATACAACTTAGAATGGCAAACTAGCTGACGGCCCACCTGATGGAAAGTGGTAACCGTCGCCTATAGACATGAGCAGTACCATGGACTTAACAGAGTACACTGTTTCGCCCATTATACCTCATTGCGTTGCCATTTTTAAGGACTCAGGTGTTATTCGTCTATACCCAGTAAATTCACGCCATATCCCACCCTTCAAACCGAAACACAGTCATGCAAACACAACTGCTTCACGGTTGAAACACGAATGGGACAGAGGTACCCAAGCAATCGACATTTGTACAAAGTCTCCCTCTGGTGTACAAAGTCTCCCTCTGGTAAGACAACTACATTATCAACGAATAAAGTGAACCTAAATGATCGATTTTGAAAAAAAGAGACATATCTAGATTGCTTACTAAATATGCCATACAGATTATACTTTACAATTGTAATTCAAGAGTAAAAAAAAAGTAAAAATAAAAACAGCAAGTAGGTAATAATCTTGACAGACGTCTGTCTATCTACCTGCGGCTATGCCGTAATGATATACTCCTAATGAGGCAAGTAAGAACTAGTAACGTAGTGGCTTCTTATGTCTCTTGGCTATTTTAATGGTTTATTAGAGCTTATTATGGTGGCAAATTAAATACTTATTAATAAGTATGAAGAAGATTCCTGCATGTGGTATATTTAAGGGCATAGGAAAACCATAGATATGCCGGTCAGATAGTATTGAACTGTGAAAGAAATGGCAAACGTGAATAGAATATTTTTGATGAGGGAAAAGATTTTATTAATTTACGCAGTTTTTTTAATTTCACTGAGGTGACAAACAAGCATACGGCGGTGGTTAAATTCTTACATTACTTAATTTGAAATGGAAAGTATAAATATAAGAATATATACGTAACTATGTCTTTATGTTGTATAAAAGTATAAATACTTTTAATTATTAAAAGTTAGTTTCATGTCTCAAGAATTTAAGGATGAGGTTTTTGGCGCATATTTTGTTCGCATAAAAACACCGATTTCATCCTAATTTTAAACCCAATTTGTATTATTCTTTTTTAATGTAAGTTTAAGTTTATTTTTAGAATTCTCCTGTCTTTGTTAAAATGGAAGTGGGACGTTTTATGTATAACGAAATATTGAAGATATATAGGCAAGTTTTCCTTTGTATTATTATTAACTTATAACTAAGCTTTCTTAGATCTTAACTTAGTTCTATTATAATTTATATATTATATTCTAAGTTAGTAATATTTAATACTACATATATATATTGTGCCTTAAATGTAATATTTTTTATACAACTTCCATCAAGTGGATTGTCAGCTTGTTTGCCATTTTAAATTGCATAAAAAAAAACAAAGAATGACAAATAAACTGACGGCCCACCTGATGGAAAGTGGTAACCGTCGCCTATAGACATTAATATAATAGACTATATTGTACCATGGTCATACATCATGTAAAACATGTAAAACATCAAAATCGGCTCACATTTGGAAGAAATCATACAGAATTCCGTATAGTAAAGTAAGTCACTCGCTCCATTAAAAAATTTACCGTTGAAGAATAGTTATCTACATGTTTGATGCAACAGACTTTTGACTTTTGTATATACCTAATCACATACTAAATTATACTCTATAATATACATTAAGGTGTCCACAATAAATACCAATGTCAAACCTATAATAGAAGCCATGACAGTTTACTAATTTCCTCCATAATTAGATAGTCGCTAAAAGCGATAAATTATATAAATAGGTAGAGCAAAAAGGTCGGTGTGGGCACAGAAAACGCATTTAATACCTTCCATAAACTATTTTAAGAATATATTAATTCCATTCAATTTAAATTCAAATAGTCTTTACCGTTATAGTATTAAGAGTGACTTTCTCGTGAAATGCGTTTATAAAATGCGTTGTAAACTTTGTCCGATTGGTATATACGCTTTGTCCCAATAAGTAGGCGCATAATTCGCAAAGAGATTAGCCATAAATTGGTGGCAATGTATCGTTTAGGTTCTAAACTGCGGCCGTAGGGCAACGGCTAAAGATTTTAGGTCGATTACGCGGTATAATAGACTAATAGTGATGTACCAATGGCATTCAGATCTGATGTAAGATACTAGTACTTAGTGTAGACAGTTTCAAAATAGATAGATACAGAACTCAATAAAAAGATAACCAAATTTTGTTATGATTATCACAGAAACGCTATCAAATATTTTCTTTTATTAATATTAGTTCCTCTTTATTTTTCCGTAAGTGTTGTAAGTAGGGATTAAGGGAATTTATTAGTCGAAGGATGGGCAGCAATGTACCTTTTAAAATATCATCAAAGTCTACGTAACTGTGGTTACCAACCCGCCTGCGAAGTATAGCAACCATTGACGTTAACGGCTGATATAATGATGATGAGACTGTTAAACGTGATTTAATAATTTCAAACTTATTTAAAATATTGGTCAAGAATTAGGATTATTTAATAAATATTTTCTTTATATTTATATTTCATTCATTATTAAGCCTTGTACATAAGTCTTGCACTTGTGTAGGTACAAGGCGGATTTAATGCTTAACTTTGGCTCCCAAAAGAGCACATCTCTATTGAACAATGATTAATATGAGTTCGCTATAAAAGCAATTACAATATGGCTGCCTGTGCACTTTCTAATAGGAATTTGACACTTATTGTACTTACTGCAAAGGGGAAATGTAGATAACAACATTATTTTGATCATGTCTTTACAGTTCACAAGCACTCCATTATAATAAAGTAACAGTGGGGGGGAGAAGGGATTGTAAGTAATGGGGATTAGTAGCCCCATTGCTAGCAATATACTCTGTCAGGTCGACCTCCTCTTGATTTACCCTGGAAACCATCGTGACTGATTTATTGTTAGATTCGTCACGGTGGGCTAAGTGACCTGTTTCATCCCCACCTATCATCCCTCACTGGTGGATCGCCAGTGTATACCGTATAGCGTAGGCGGGTTTACCATTCCATTATCATCCATTAAAAAAAAAGTAACAACAATTATTTTAAATACGCTATCGGGACTTAACACGACGAAAAATTGCATGTAAATAATACCGGATATTTACGAGTATGCTGAAGTTGTAGTTTTTTTTAATATATGTACATATACTGGATATTTTTGAATCGAAACAGTTCCATTTTTTGCCTATATATACAGATATGTATGTATATACTATAAATATTTTAAATACACTATATGATGTATTTAAAATATGTGTCAACAAAGAGAAAGTGACTAAGTAACAGTACGTTCAACAACTATTTATTTTAACTTTATTTAGTAATAAAATGACGTACCTTATAAATACTTTATGTTATAGACATTCTCTATTCGCCAACCTGAGAAAAATAGGTATCTCTAACGGTGCACCTCATTGAACACTTTCACCACTTTTACCACTGTAACCTGTACCTGTAGACATGAACAGCACTATATACATCATGGAGAGTATACTATGATGCCCAGGATACCCTTCATGCGTTACTGATACCTGAGGACTAAAGTGTTATTTTTTATGGGTGAAAATCCATAATTATTTCCCGTTCTCGTAGGTATCATAGGATACTACTAAGGGAACCTCAAGTGACGAGAGATGGGAGCAACGTCCCTCTTAAAACATCACCAAAGACTAACTGCGGTTGCCTATCTGCCTGCCAAACGCGGCAACTACTGGCAACATTCCCTTTTTGGGGAAGGCCTATGTTCCGCAGTGGGCAGCAGACGGCTGATATGATAATTCCACCCTACAAACTAATACATAGTCATGTAAGCACAGCAACTTCACGACATGAATTCGAGTGGAACAGAGGTACCCAAGCCGATGACTTTTACACTAAGTCTCCCTCTAATACTGGAGATTATTGGTAAATTTGAAGTACTTTAACTAATTAATCGTCATCTTTTTGTCTTTACGCCAATTATTATTTTGGGGTCGGCATAATAAATTTTTCTCATCCATTCTTCTGTCTTCGCAGTCATTTCCAGTCACTCCCAATCTGGCCATATCATCTTTCACACTGTCAATCTTTAACAAATCATATATTATATCTGTAGATATTGAAATTCCTTGTCTATTAATAGTGAACTACAGTTGATGATTGACCGGAGATTAACGTCATCATGATGTGACGTCACGATCACATAATAAAGTAACAGTGGGGGCAGAGACGGATTGTAAGTATGGGGATAGTAGCCCCATTGCTACAAACTAATACTGTCAGGTCGACCTCCTCTTGATTTACCATGAAACCATCGTGACTGATTTATTGTTAGATTCGTCACGGTGACTTTTGACCTGTTTCATCCCCACCTATCATGAGATTACTGGTGGATTTGCCAGTGTATAACTAATTAATCGTCATTCATTATCATCCATTAAAAAAAAAGTAACAACAATTATTTTAAATACGCTATCGGGACTTAATTTTTCTCATCCATTCTTCTGTCTTCGCAGTCATTTCCAGTCACTCCCAATCTGGCCATATCATCTTTCACACTGTCAATCTTTAACAAATCATATATTATATCTGTAGATATTGAAATTCCTTGTCTATTAATAGTGAACTACAGTTGATGATTGACCGGAGATTAACGTCATCATGATGTGACGTCACGATCACGGGTCAATATGACGGCATTTCCTGCCTTATCAGTTTATGCACTAAATTAATCTAGTAAATCTCTGCGTTCTGATCTGATTCTGATCTGGACTGATCATTAAAAAAAGCGTATTAAGAACCTTTATATCGCATTATCCGTATTTTTAACAATATTTTCTTACATTTTATTACGCGAATGAAACTTCTAAAAAATATTTATCCTTACTAATACTATAAATGTGAAAGTTAATTTGTTTGTTAACCTATTATCAGCGCTTTAACAAATTAACGTAACGAATCACTATAAAATTTGCTGAGAACATTTGCAAAGTTTTGCTGTATACGTATTATTATATATGGGATGAAGAAGGGCATTGGTTGCTTTTTATCTCAGTCAGTGTACATACGAGTATCTATGTTACGTAGACGAAGCCGCGAGTAAAAGTTTGTAATATTATAAAGTGTCAAATTAAGAGCTCGACCAATATTGATAAAATTTATTATACACATACTACATATTTGACGAAGAAAAAGGACATAACTAACTAAACTAACTAAATTTTATCGCGGTCAATTAAAATATTCCAATCACGCGGACAAAGTCGCAGGTTAAAACCAGTAATAAATGACAAACCGTTAGTTTGTCAATTTACACAAAAGGCACTCTGAGCCCTTCCTGGTTAAAGTTTAGATGTAACCGATAGATCGTCGATTATGTTTGCGCAAGCGCATGCAACCAGCCCGCGCTGCATACGGACATAAATTAGACCTCTCTAACACGAATCCAGAGATTGTATCGTGTATCTTTGGCCAATCAATGAATATTTGATAAGTTTCTTAATTACGTAATTATTTATAATATTAATAGTATACATAGGAATCGTATAGATAAATTTTAATCTTAAAAATGTATTAAGTACTGTGCTACTGTTCATTAATCAAGTTAATGATAAGTAAAAATGAATGTAACCAAATTAAAATATTGATAATATCGTTTTTCTATACAAAACGTACTAATCTTATTTTTAATGATCATCTTTTTAATGATACAACATAATTTTAAATTACAAGATTGTTAAGAATAATAAATTACTATCTATTACTAGATTGATAATATTTCTATAGGACCGATCTGTAAGAATTAACAATGTTACATAGTAACTTTATTAATAAAATTTTTTGTTCATTTACATTACTAGATTCAGTAATAACTGTAATAATTTGGTATAACTATTCATGTACACAACGTTGAATATTATATTACTAGATACCTATCTAAATAAATGTTTCTAATGTAATAAATTTAAATAGTTAAAGATAAAAAATTTTCTTAAGATCACTGCCAGCTGATAGGGTACCTAGGAGACTTGCTGCATTTCCACTCTGAATAGCTATGGAAATACGTTGACCAAAGTAAAGACCAGCCTTCTGGTCGCCAGAGGTTTCTACCAGTCGGCGTGAAATCTCTTTGAAAAGATTCATGGCCTCGGGGTCACTAGATTATTTTTAAGTATCTATTAATTATATTATTGTACTTTATATTATAGTTCTTCATAATTTAATAATTGATGTTGTATAAAAAACTGACTTTAATCTTGCCAAAATAAGTATCAGATCAAAACGTGAGTAAACTCTTTCAAGCAAAAGAATCACTAAATTGGAAGAATCCAAAATTTGCAAAGATATCACCCAATTTTTACTACATACATATATACTTACTATTTCTTGAGTGACGACCCCGTATGGATCAAACGCAGTATAGGACGACTCCCCACTAGATGGAGGGACGACCTGAAATTCATTACAGTCAGTGGATGCAGGTGGCTAGTGCTTATGTCCAGCACTGGACGAATAATGGCTGAAATGATGATGATGATATACTTACTAATATTATAAAAGTAACAGTGAGTTTGTTTGTTCTCTCTTAGCGCCTTAAATACGATTAGTATGAAAATAGACATATTGCATATATTACGGTCAATCAACATATCGGTGGATGCAGGTTTTTTTTTATACAACTTAGAATGGCAAACAAGCTGACGGCCCACCCGATTGAATGTGGTAACCGTCGCCTATAGACATGAGCAGTACCATGGACATAACAGAATATAATGTTTCGCCCATGATACCCCCTAGGCGTTGCCACTCCTGAGGACTCAGATGTTATTCCTCTGTACCCTATAAATTCACGCCATATCCCACCCTTCAAACCGAAACACAGCCATGCAAACACAACTGCTTCACGGTAGAAACACGAATAGGACAGATGTACCCAAGCTATCGACTTTTGTACAAAGTCTCCCTCTGGTGAACAGGACCGTTCCTAATGGCAGTCTATGAGGGAGACCTATGTTCAGCAGTGGACAGATAATGGCTGAGATGGTGATGATGATGAAACAACATATCTCGATCACACAGACAAAGTTGCGATTAGCAGCTAGTACAGTCTAAATATTAACTTCTTTTTTAAAGTAAATTGAAGGTTGAAAAACACGGATGTAATATCACTTATATACCTATCTAATAAAATTATAACTAGAAAATATATGTATATGGGGGGAAAGAGTTTGTTAGTAGTGGGGTCCAACTGACCTATTGCTAGGAATATACTGTCAGGTCGACCTCCACGCGGTTCCACCTGGAAACCATCGTGGTTAATTCTAGTGGAATTCGTCACGATGATTTTTATCACTCACTTGGTGCTCCGCCAACGTATACCGATACCACAGGCTATACCACTCCATTATCATTCATTAAAAAATAAAATATATGTATAAGAAAAATATTAAAAAAAAATTAATATGACGAATCTCAATAAGCAAAAACAATATTTTATTTATATCTGTCTGTATTTTTGTTTCAGTATCACGCAAAAACTACTGCATCAAACTGGATGCGGTTTTCACAGTTGCATTAGTGAAAGTCTAACATAAAATCTAGTGTATATTTTATCTTAATACGCCATCTAGCGGTGGTCTATTTCATTGGTTTTCCTACTGTGTAATGCATCTGTACAAAGTAGCGGGGAAAAGTTAGTATCGTAATAAAATAGATGGCATCTCGCAAGCTAAGGGAAAAGTCTCGAGTATCTAGAACCAACGCAAATCGCGATCTGACATATCATAAATCAAAAGAAGTGCTTGAGAGTGATTATTTTAGTATAAAATCCATTCCTTTACGTGGCATTTATCGTTAGTTACTTAATAGTAGCTATATCTATTGCAATCTTAGGTAATCCACACACACTACGACAAATCGCTGCGATCGTAAAATAGAAAACTCTACGTAAGTACGAATAGTAGTACATCCTTACAAATTCTTACGTCCTTGCTAATATTATAAATATGAAAGTGAATTTGTTTATTTATTATCTCATAGTGCCTTAACGAGTGAGTGGAAACGAACATAAGCTACTTTTCAGAGAATATACATTCACGTTCACGTAAAAACATATGGCCACATGGACGAAGTCATGAATAAAAGCTAGTAATGTGGATAAATTTAAATTCAATTAAATGCTATTGTCGATATCCAATAAGGGTGTTACTTGAAAGTTGAGAACCCAATTCCATTATTCTTTTTTTAACATTATTATTAGTTTATTTATAAAAATAAAAGTTTGGCATTTTAATTAATCATTAAAAGCAATTAAACGCGACATCTAACCCTAGAAATACAATACCTTTTAAAAACTGCTGCCAGCGTTTGGTTAGCAATAAATACGTAATGAAAAAGATAATCAGACGTATTTTGCAACTAAGGTAAGTAAATATACCTGTATAAATCGTTTTAAAATTGACGTTTTAAATCACAATTTATAGCGACATATTTACTATCTAGTGATACGACTGATCGCAGCGATTAATCGCAAGAGGGCAGTCGCCTTTAGAAAGCGTATCAACAAACCGTCGACGGTGGGAGCGGTAGGTCGTGGTGTCAATCAGATCTGTGAGATATCTCGCGTAATTCAGATACGATTGCCAACGCCTTACATTGTACAATCAAGTAAATGGAATTTTGAATTATAATCTTGAATAGTGGGAAGTGATGAATATATATTATACTAGCTTTCTACCCGCTACTCTGTTCGCGTGAATTTCAGAAATAGAGAAACCAATGAAATTTACTACTTCTAAACGACAAATTAAGATAAACATACACCAGCTTCACAAAGAGACTTTGTACAAAAATCGATTGCTTGGGTACCTCTGTCCCATTCGTGTTTCTACCGTGAAGCAGTTGTGTTTGCATGGCTATGTTTCGATTTGAAGGGTGGGATATGGCGTGAATTTACAGGGTACAGACAAATAACACCTGAGTCTTCAGGAATGGCAACGCATGGTGGGTATCATGGGCGAAACAGTATACTCTGTTATATCCATGGTACTGCTCATGTCTATAGGCGACGGTTACCACTTTCCATCAGGTGGGCTGTCAACTTGTTTGCCATTCTAAGTTATATAAAAAAAAAGAGTTCGACCTTCAAGTATATAACTGTGAAAACTGTATCTAATTTGGGGCAATAATTTTTGCGTAATGCCGGAACAAATATACATACACAGAGACAAAACTTTAAAAAAATATTGTTTTGGTTTTGGTTTAGTCTTATTAAGACCTCTTATACATTTTTTTTTAAACATACATAGTCTAGTTAAAATGTTATTACATTAGTAACATTTTGTTGATAAATTCAAATGTAATATGTATCAAAAATTCTGTATTAATTTAAAATTCTTAAAAGAAATAAGTAAATTCAGTTTACAACTTTGTTTTTCTTGCAATTTCGAAAATTTCATTCGTATCAATAATCTTCACCTTGTGGACCTTTCGAAATCGTTTAATTCTAATTCAATTCATACTTGAATTAAAAGAATAAAATTTTATGAAAAGGCAGCCAAGGTTTGATTAATTCATTACAGACATACTGTCTGAATAAAATTAGAAACAAAACATTCAATTAATAAATATTTTTTTATTTATTATTTATATTTTTAGTAAATTAATCATTCGTTTTTTTAACACTTTATTGTACAATAATTATACATAAAAGTATGTCAGATGTAATCAAATGTACAAAGGCGAGCTTAACTCTAAAACAGTTCTCTTCCAATGTTTATTTTACATTTTTATTATATTCTATTGAAATAACTCATACTTCTCTGCCTATTTCAATGAGTATTTTTTAATCTACTTTATTTGACTCTGTCCTAAACTCTTGCTAGTCTTCAGCATTAAAGTCAGTTTTTATCTTTAAGAATACATCTTAACATATAATATTCTATTAGTTTTTACGCGCAACTTCGCCCCCTTGACCGGGATATGTTCACTGTCTGGGATAAAAAAGTAATCTTATATGATTATCTATTACATATAGTACTGATATACCAAATTTTATAGTAATTAATTAAGATTAAGGTTCAAAAGTGGTAATAAACAAACTCACTTTCACATTTCTAATATTTATAGTAAGGTTTGTACTTTATTGTTATACCAATTTTTCGGTCCTATATCATCCACACGCGTTGCCCTGGGCAATCCACACAGTGTCCCTGTACCTGTACTACCTGATCCAGTAAGCCACCGTCGGTTTGTTGTATTGTATAAATCATACGCCCGATGCTGTAATCTTCTGCGACATTAATCCACGCCGGTGGTCTACTATCAAATTCATACAGACATTTTTAATAGAAAAAATATCACATAAGAATAATAATTTGTCTAGAGATAATCTGGTAGACCTAAGAGTATGAATAAAATTAATATATAAGAATCATCGAGTTTTCTTTTAAGTGTGTGCTCTGCCAGTGATACTGAAAATTTTTCCCAAAAAAACACGAGTCGAAACATCATAAATTTGGGCCTCCCATATTAACTTAACAGCTGGATATGTCGTAATAACATAGTATAATAAACACGTAATGATATAACACAGATTTTTTTATGGATGATAATGGAATGGCATCCCCGCTCGCACTAACAGTTTACGCCGGCAGGGCACCACTGAAGGATGATAGGTGAGAATAAAAAGGCAGGTCAGTTAGCCAATCATGATAAATACACCTGAGATTCAGCACTATGTTATGTCTAGAAGAGACCACGTGAAGAGCGACCTGATCTGAGACCTAAGAAATCAAGTTTTCTGAAATACATGAACAGATCATTCTACTCTACACACCGTGCGACATTTATCTATTAGTTTGAAAATAAACTATTCATTGCACGTCCACACTCATCGATCATGGAGGATTTTACAGTAAAAGCTAAGTATTGTTTTACTGTTATACAATAATTTATGCCAGAATTAAATTCGCTCCCGGTGACATTAAATAAATTGTGTCACACGCGTGCGATATTAAACGGAGGTCTGATTAATCTGTCAAGGCGACATTCAAATTGATTTGTTAGCAAGTTTACACGACATTTTCCTATCTTATACATACACATAACAGCTTTTTGTCCTCTACTTCGTAAGCGTGGATTTCAGAAATAGAAAATGTACGATTATTTCTACTGACGAAGTTTAGATCTTCGCAAAGGTAGACGCGGTGGATTATGAGACGATTCATGCACTCTACAGTATTTAACTCTAATTAACTAAAATCAACAAGGAAACTAAAACAAATTTACCAAGTTAGATCACTATAATAGACCAAATAATAGTATCCATGATCTTAGAAATACCTATCTTTTACACTGTAGCACTCTCTAATGTCAAGATAGAAAGTCTTAACAAATATGGACGCTACGTTTCAAAATTTAAAAAAAATACCCACTAACCTAATACCAAAATCGAACCCGCAGCGCTTGTGTATGTATATGGAAATAGTTATCACCAACACTTAAACAAATTTTACTAAGAATTTTAAAAATATTTTTTAAATGGTAACTCTGCATTCAGAATCATAAAACATACAATTTGAACAATATAACCCACCGACGGCCTGATAAAACAGTATTGAAATCCGCAACTCTAAGCAGCTTAAAGTACTAAAAATACCTAAAGATATAGATAAACAGTAAAACACGACTCGTTAATACGTGCCTAAAACAAATTATGCACAACTAATTAACAACTGCAAATAGTTTCAAAGTTAAGAGAGGTTGCTCAAGACGTGAGCTCGATTGCGAGGTGGCTCGGCCATTCATCACATTCACGTACAAAGGGTTAGCAGGTAAATGTGTACGAATAATGCTATATCTGGGTCTAATTTAGATAACTAGTCTAACATAATAAATTACTGTTCTAAATAAACTACTCGGTAGATGGTTAATACAATTAGATATTGTCCTATAAGAAACTGTAACTTCAGTTATGAAAAATTAAATACTTATTAAATCGTTTGTCTTCACTTGTTTTTTAATTTATAACACAGGAGACAAACAAGCAAGCGGCGAGGGAAAAGGGATTGTTAGTAATGTAGTCTAACTGACTCATTGCTAGCAATACAACCTTTCGATTATTCGGTCGATTCCACGCGGTTCCCCCTGGAAACCATCGTGATTAATTCTAGTGGAATTCATCACGGTGGGCTAACTGACCTGCTTCATTATCTGTCATCCCTCACTGGTGCCCCGCCTGTGTATACCGATAGCGCAAGCAGGGTTACTATAGCATTATCATCCATTAAAAAAACAAGCAAACGGTTCACCTTATGATTAGTGACTACCGCTGCCCATGATTACCCACTACATCAGAGGCATTACAGGTGTGCTGCCGGCCTTTGAAAAAGGAATATGCTCTTTTCTTGAAGGTTATGTTGTCGTATCGGTTCGGAAATACTGCTGCTGGAAGTTGATTCCAAAGAGTGGTTGTGCGTCGAAGAAAGTGTCTTGAAAAACGCACGGTGGAGCACGTACTCATCCAGACTGTCGCACAGCCAAAATTGCTAAGTCTAGAAAACTGAAATTTGAAACATAAGTTTACTTTATAAAGTAAGCGTCCGCTAAGAAAGGTTAAACCAGAAACACTACACTGCGAGTGCAAAGCGATACTCGAAATAATTTGCGTAATAAATACAAATATGATATTTGTCTTTTGTCTACCAAGAGAAAATAGTTATAGAAAAAGTGCTTAGTAATTGTAAGAGGTAATAAAATATTTAAGCATCTTCCCTTAGACGTTAAATGTCAAGACAAGCGTATATTTAAAACTAAACTCAAAACCTAGCTTTTTGATAATGTTTTTCATAATCTGAATGAATACTTTAATATTAAAACTCTATATTCAATAAACAAACTAAATACAACGAGTAAACGAAATTATATCTACCTGGCTTGCATTTATATAATTTTATGTTTGACTTAAAATTTAATTTTGATTATTCTATATTATATTAATTGTATTGCCAAATAATTCATATTTATTTTCAACTACGTAATATTTATGAATATTTTAATAATTGTATATTTGCTAATTGTGTATTATAAATTTATTATATGCCCGTTAGGGTATAACTGTCGATACTGGTGTCAAGTCCAAAGCAATGTTTAATTTTTTACATATAATATGTACTATGTAATAATGTTATATGTACATATTTAACAATAAAATTCTATTCTGTTCTATTCTAAAATGCAAGCGACAGTTAATATAAAATCAATACGGGAATAAACTCCTTCGAAATAAAAAAATTATAATCGGTTCAGAATCGACAAGGGTATTACACAAAAAAATCACGGACGAATCGAGAACCTCCTTTTTTGATGTCAATTTAGCAATCACTAACAGCAAATGTAGACAAGTCTTGTATTTCATATGGCATATAGTCTGTAGTTTTGCTGTGTGTTTGGCTTTGCCAGTAATTGCCACGCTTGGCAGACGGGTCGGCAACCGCAATTAGGCTATGGTGATGTTTTAAGAGGGACGCTGCTGCCCATCCCTCGACCACCTTTTATGACATTCGCGGGAAAGAAACAGATGACCACACAGCGATCTATAAGTAAGACATTTCACTTTCATAAGTAGGAATTATTTACTTTATTTTAAGACGTAATAACCATCCATCTTAAACCGTGTACAACATTATTTCCAACTAAAAATCTGACTTGTAAGATTTGTGTTTGATATTAACCGATATGGTATTTCGTACGTCACCTATATACACTTCCATACAGGCAATCCGTTACCGGCGTACAATGTTCGGTGACGTGCGGCCGACAGCTTTCATTTGCGTTCGGCTGCCGTCGCACCGTCGGCAGAAATCAATGCTTGTACATAGCCAGTGCTTTTGACGCTGACTGGGAAATGGGGTTTGGAAATGTTATATGTGAATATTCCTTCGTGTATTTGTGTCATTTAAGGATCTTTTAAATGAAAAGAGGAAATGAGCGATGATAGGTTAACGTTGTTGATACATTAACGCAAGGGTTCCCAAACTTATTTTATCTACTGCCCAATTTGAGAATAAATTATTTTTCAACGCCCCCATTTTTTCACCTACTTAAAAACTACTATTACTTCAAATTAAATTAATCAATTATTGCGTAAATTGTGTAAATTAATCAAATTATCTGGGTCTCTTACTGCCCCCCTTTAGGCCTGCAGCGTCCACAAGGGGGCGTTATCGCCCACTTTGGGAAAGGCTGCATTAACAAAATTAGCACTAAAATATCGCTTACGCTGCACAATCTTTACCGACTTAAATATTCTCTCCTTACATTATAGAGCATCGAGTCTCAAAAACGGGTCAACATTTTGTCCGCTAATTAGCTGACTCGTTTTTTTTATTAACGTTCTATATATTTATTTATTTAAAGCAAACAAACAGCTAAAATAATACATAATTATATACTTAAATAGTAATTTGGTAGCCACTAGAATTTGCACAAAATAAAATACAAGTAAACGAAACACATTTTTATGCATTAATAAGATGTAAAAATTAACAAAATAAATATAGAAGTTATAAAGGAAACACTCATAACTATTTATCATGCAAAAATGTATGAAAAAGTTGACCCACTTTTCTCGAAGCATTTGTATAGAAACACTATCTATATAGTCTAAGATTTTCTCCTTATTAGCACTAAAATCTTGCTGGTACAGTCTCCTATTCTTCCCATACTTGATTACGATAGTCTTCTGCACAGACATCAAAGAAGACTTCTTAAACAAATTGGATCATTTTCTCAACGATAGCATATGTTTTATTTTTAATCTTCGTAAGTATGACCATATCTCTGTTGTAAGTAGCAGGATGCAGTAGTAAAACATATATGTATTTGTGATATAAAATAATAAGTTTAGTGAAAAAAATACGAGACATGTCATATATAAAATCTGATATAGAACAAACATAAAAATAATACATTGTTCTAAAAAAAACCTCAGAGTCAACAGCCAGTATTAAAACTCAAACAATCTCTCCCTATCGCGCTCAGTTTAAGTGGCTCCCTATCCGACTGCGTAGAATTACACGCATATTTTTTATTATTATTATTTTTTTATACAACTTAGAATGGCAAAGAAGCTGACGGCCCACCTGATGGAAAGTGGTAACCGTCGCCTATAGACATAAGCAGTACCATGGACATAACAGAGTATACTGTTACGCCCATGATACCCCCCATGCGTTGCCATTCCTGAGGACTCAGATGTTATTCCTCCGTACCCAGTAAATTCACGCCATATCCCACCCTTCAAACCGAAACACAGCCATGCAAACACAACTGCTTCACGTTTGAAACACGAATGGGACAGAGGTACCCAAGCAATCGACTTTTGTACAAAGTCTCCCTCTGGTAAATTGTGTACTCTGCATTCCATTTTATTCGATGCAAATTCTCCCTACTACCTTAAGTGTAAATATCAATTTCATAGGGACATTACCAATCATAAACTTCGTCCTTGCTGGAATCTTCTTCACACGCCTGCTCATCGTTCTGGCTTCATTTCCAATTCCTTCACTGTTCAGGTTATAAAACATTAGAACTCAGTCTCGCGTAACATAAGACCCACTCTAAGCAAACTAGCTTTTAAACATAAATTGAGCACCTATTCCTTAAAAAATCACTTTACCTTTAATAACTTAATCTTGCTGGTTACTCTGAGTAGCCTATTCTATGCCCGATCCACACGGATTAATATTATAAATCTGAAATTGAGTTTGCTTGTATATTACTTTACTATTAAGTCGCGGCTTAACTAATTGCAATCAAATTTAGTAATATCCGATGAAAAAGTTAGTAAACACAGCCCCGTCACACGGACGAAGTTGCGGATAAAAACTAGTTGTAAAATAAATTTAGAATCTAGAGAGAGAATACAATATTATAAATGCTTGATTTGCACCAACGTTAAGCGGTTGATTAAAAAAAAAGTCAATAACATGTATATTACACACTAAATTATAGAGCAGCTATATTTAAAACTTTGTGTTAAGAATTGCATCTGTAAATGCAATGATACGAGTAGGTGCTGTATGTGGTGGTGTCGTTTCGGCCGCGCTTGTTCGCTCTAGTGTTGACCCACTTCCCTAATTCCCGCTAAATTGTTGCCACCGTCGTCCCTCCTGTTGCGGACAGTGAATTCAATCTAATTAATTATTTTGTTTAAAGTAACTAAAATTTTTATAGCTAACTTAAAGAATACATTTAGTATATTAATTCATTCAAGAGTCATTTACAAATTTTCACAAATAACTAAATAAAAAATAAAAATTTGGACAAGGCTTTTTATATAGTACATTGTAAGTACTACATTGGATACATTTTTGAAAAATATTATATTTATAGAATTTCTTTAAACTAATGCCTTAACATTAAGGTATATATTTCTTTATTTAAACTTTATTGACCAAGATAATGGTGCACTTAATGCTGTAGGCGTTCTCTACCAATCAACCTTTAGGATGTGCAGAGACACTCGATGGCTGTTTAAATAATAAATTTATTTATATTTTAGTACAATGTGGCAAATTGCATACATACAAACATTCATAAAATAAACATACATATAAATACAGTATTAATAAGACTCATTAAATACACTTTTAATAACATCCAATTGCTGAAAATCTGTCATCGGAGAATACTTAATACATTAATAGCTTGTTTGTAGATAATACTCGTATAAACATGAGCATATTTTTAATACATTTTATGTTTTTTATTTACGTTTAACACAAACGACATCAACACGAGTCCGTTACAGCATCTTCGTCTGGTCCCACCATTTCTAAAGTTTAGCGTTCCACATTCAAATTTGAAGTTTTCTCCAACACCATTCGTGGAATTTCGAACGCGAATACATCTCGAGTTCGGAATTTGAATTTACTCAGGACGTGCTCATTCCGCACGCTTCGTTTCGTTCGTCTTTTGAGCACTAACATAAAAATAAAACAATGGACTACAATTTTTCTCTGCTTAACTTACATTGTAGTAGCTGTGGCCGGGTCATCGTCCGCGTGACTGAGATATTTTCATTGACCGGGAGGGAAAACAGAGATATAGGTACTTAAACTGTGTACTAGGGAGTCCTTTTTATCCTGATCCACACGAGCAAAATCGCAGTATACAACTAATAATATTGATAAAATTTACCTTCTAAACCCTGTGTTCTTTTGTACTTTTATACGGGTGAAAATGAAACGGTAACCTCGCCTGTACCATCTATATACGCTAAAAAGGCATTGGTGACGATAGGTGAGCATGAAAGCAGTTCAATTAGTCCATCATGATAAATTCAACAAGAATTAAATAAAATTATTTTCAGGGAGCTAACAATGAAGCTATTAGACCCCATTTCTAATAATTTTCTTCTGCACTTAAACTCGTTATTTGAATGGCGGTGACAAAACAATCTAATAGTTAAAATAGGTTTGTAGGACGTTTTAGATTTTATGAAGATGAGTGATAGTCTATTATTATCACTTAGGCCAAACATTTTGTATGAGTTCCTTACATTATCAACGAGTAATTTAAGCTGTATTTATATTTTCAAAAAACTGTGTGAAGCCGGGTCAGGTCACTAGTACACGCAATATAAAAGTAACTAAGGTTATCTACGATTTCTGTAAGCGTTAATCCTTTCACCACATCTCGCAACGGTGGGACCACAATACACAATTTCCATAAAAGAGCGTTCCAAGCTTCGGCCGGTTACAATAAACGACTCAGCCGTATTAAAAATGTATTTATTATTCCTTTAAGCCACGTCTAATGGCAGTTATAAAGATGCCTACAGAAATAATGGCGCCCACGCGTTATAAGATACAGTGCAAGTACGTACTCTTTCGCGTAATATGTTTATACATATGTATTGAAATTAAATATTTTTAATTGTAAACACTTTTTTATTGAATAAAACTAAAACAAAAAAATATAAAAATACTATTAAAATAAATCAATACCACTCAACGCTATTAAAATAATTGTTTCTTGAAGTCTCCGTAAGTTTTTATTATTTTTTATGGAAATTATTGTATAATGGTGAACTATTATTATTTAGAATATAATAGAATAATATTTATTAAAATAAACTTGTTTTGTATCTCTCTCTCTCTTTTAAATCGTCATTGTTTTGTGATTCTACTGCTGTATTCAGGATGTCATTATCTGCTGAGAAGAATCCGCAAGAAACTCAACAGTTGCTCTTTTCAATTTATTTATGTACAAGGTAATTTTATATTTATATGGGCATTCTGACTATAATTGACACTGATTTCTATTTAAATGTATTATTCATTAAAAATAAACAAGCAAAAATGAGCAGACTAGTCCCCCCAAGCTACACCCGGTCACGGGTTGACAGATGAACAAGCTATCATTGTGTTTAACCATATTTTAGGGAGCTCAATGAAACTGCCTACCATGCCGACACCAGTCTGAACCCTATAGTAAGCATGACTTGCTTCAAATTACTTGATTACATCATGAGTACAATTTATATATGTGATACCAAAAGTATGTTATATATGTATGTTAATATTGTATATTGGGGGAAAGGGATTGTTAGTAATGTGGGATACCAGTCCCATTGTTAGCAATGTACCCCGTCAGGTCGACCTCCACGCGGTTCCCCCTGGAAACCATTGTGCTGAATTCCAGATGTATTCATCACAATGAGCTAACTGACCTGCTTTTTCATTCTCACCTATCATCTCCCACTGGTGTCCCGCCAGCGTATATCGTTAGCGCAGGCGGGGTCACCATTTCATTATCATCCATTAAAAAAAGTATATATATAAGTAAAAAGTATATATATATATATATATATATATATATATATATATATATATATATATATATATATATATATTCTTTAATTCCTTCTACTCGAAGGTTGTCTGGAAGAGATTGCTTAGCAATAAGACCGCCTTTTATACTATACTATACTTATTAAAAATTCTTCAACAATTCCAACTAATATTAGCGCAATAGTGTTAAATAAATAAAAAAAAAAATACATACATGATAATCAAATTACTTAATTTAATTTCTACTTTTCTTCTAGTAGTTTCATCTTAAAAAAAAAGAACTTAATTTAGCACCAGCCTGGTCTCAATACACTCCTTGTTTTCCGCAATCAGATATAAAAAAAACCATATAGGTAATAAAATTGTGGTGAACCAGGTTACAAAAATGGAGTATAATTAACACTTGCTGACCGCAGCCCACCAGCCATCATTGACGGTTTGGCGTGAGGATAATTAAGACGTCCGACTTGCCGCATAATATGTCGATATTTCATTTTATATACCGTAACCCGCCCACGTACCGTTGCTCTGTAAACTAGCTTTACACTTTATACGATATGTATTTTCTCTTTACGCAATCGTTGGGAATGTTTATAAATAATGCAATCCCATTAATATTATAAATGCAAAAAGTTTGTAAGGATGGATAATTAAATGTTTATAGTTCTTTTACGCAAAAAGTACAGAATGAATTTAAAAAAAATCTAAAGCTTGGTCCTAACTTAGCATATGCTTTATGCACCTTATGAGCCGTTATTTTGTTAATTTGCGTTACTCCATCACTTATACAACAGCAAACTAAGGGGGGAAAGGGATTATTAGCAATGGAATTTGACAGACCCATTGCTAGCAATATGTGCTACTAGGTCGACCTCCACGTGGTTCCCCCTGGAAACCATCGTGAACAATTCTTGTTGAATTCGTCACGGTGGGCTAACTGACCTGCTTCATCCTCGTCTATCATTCTTCACTGGTGTCCCGCCGGTGTATACCGATCGCGCGGGTGGGGGTACCATTCCATTATCACCCATTAAAAAAAATAGCAAATTAAGTAAGTATAGGTATGTAGTCTATAAACTGTCAGATCATTTGAAGTTATTAATAGACTGAAATAAATTCCTATATGAGATTAATAATGGTAATGATGAAAATAAGTAATTAAAAACACATGGTTAAATTCTGACTAATCCGTATTTTATTCTAACTTTAAATACAGATTTGCTAAACAAAAATACGAGTGATATCATTGCTAATTCTATCAACCAGAAATTTATGCAAAATTTATTTTTAAACCAATTTTGTGTAACTGCTCAAAAAAATATAAGCTAATTGATAAAGCCGCCCATTGTTTTCTCAATGTGAACATTTCTTGTAATTGTTTATATCTATTATACGTTTACTACTGGAATCTTTTGGAGAAAACATTAAAGAGTATCTATCTAATTAAAAACCTCACATTTTAATTCGGTTAAAGAAATACCTTCTTAACAATAAACCACAATACTTCCACAGAATCGAATCGCGTCCGTGTCGTGTATTATTAAAGTATATTAATGTGTAAGTATATATGTATATTTAAGTCGCAAGTGAGGTGTAATTTTAACATCTCGCGATCTAATGGCGGCTTCTATAGGCGCACGTAATCGTCGGCGCAGATCCTGATCAGATTAATGGTGCCCCGAGCTAACTGTACAAACAGCCATGTACTAGCTTATTTATGGCTTGCAGGATCAATAAAATATGGCATATATAGGTGTTCGCGGTGGAATCCGGAACGCAACCTGTACTCGGTACTTTGAGAACCATTGTAATCTCGTTTGCTTTATTATGTTAATGGCCTGCATAGATGAAGGATTTTTCTTTGATAACATAATTTGATTTTGCGTTTACCCCGCTTTTTCATGCTATAAAGTCATAATAGAGACAACACTCGGCTTAAATTTCTCTCCGGTTATAATAAAACCTCTAAAATAACAAAAAAAGAGACTAAAAAAGAGACTTTCTAAAAAATTTACCTAACCAGGGGAGAAGGAATTATTAGTGTGGACTACCAGTCCCATTGCTAGCAATATACCCTGTCGGGTCAACCTCCACGTGGTCACCCTGGGAATCATCGCGTTAAATTCCAGGTGTATTCATCACGATGGACTAACTGATCTGCCTTTTTAGAAGTAAAGGAATTGTTAGTATTGGGGTCTAATTTATCAGGTCAGGTCGACCTACACGCGGTTCTCATTGGAAACTATCGTGGTTAATTCTAGTGAAATTCGTCACGATGGGCTAACGGATCTATTTTCACCCTCATCTATCAAACCTCACTAATACCCCGCCAGCGTATACCGATAACGTAGGCGGAGTTACCGTCCCATTATCATCAATTATAAAAAACTATATACCTACCTACTAGGTAATATAAACTTCTTGGTACCTACATAGGAATAGATATGTGTTTCTTGATTATCATTAAATTTAGTAGACACGTTGTTTTTGGTGTTGAGAAAGACGTAGGTTACTTTTTATCTCTGTACGTCAACATACCTTGAGCACGCGAACAAAATCACGGTTAAAAAACTAGTAAGAAATAAACTGTACACCGCACAGCGTATCACAATTCTAGGATAATTAATTTAGCAGCTTAGCCCGTTGGGTTCATCGTTATTTATTGCGCAAAAAATAAAATACAACCTTAAACAGTTATCCGTTTAAACGAGGCAAGACGTTGCAATCCCGCTTCAGTTACCCTGAAAATATTGCTCGCACCACACCGCTATTTCAGCTTTTTGCTAGTTTTATGGGGAGGATAATTAGAATTTAATTATTTGTGGGTAGTTTATGGTATAATTTCACGGTTTATCATACCAACTTCACTAAGTTGATAGAAGAGATTATTAGTAATGCGGACTACTGATTCCATTGCTAACAATATTCACTTTGTCGATCTGAAAGTGTATATTGTTAGCAAACCTCCATGTGCTCCTCCCTGGACATCATCGTGCTCAATTCCAGGTGTATTCATCACGATGGTTAAACTGACCTGCTTTTTCATTCTTATCTATCATTCCTCACTGTTGCCCCGTCAGCGTATACCGTTAGCAAAGGTGAAGTTACCATTTCATTATCATGCATCAAAAAAAAAATTTCACTAAGTTGAAGTAAAAGCACTCTTTGGTCATCTTACCTTGTTGTAATATGTCTATATCATCAATATATTTTTATTTTTTTTTCTCTTAAGAACTCACGTCGGTCGTAGCAAAAATAATATACCTAACACTAACTGGAGGAAAAGAGTAAGCCCCATTAATTGTAAAAATAATTCTCAAAATCGGTTTACAATTGACTAGGATGCGTCATAACATACACACAAAAAATGTAATCAAATTAAAAAATATTGTTCTTTAAAATCGCTTAAAAATCTTACACTCAATAGCTGATTCAAAATCCAAGAGTTTAAATCAGGTCCTAAGTTCACAAAAATGATATGCACACTCCAGTTGACTCGTATACTTAGGTAATGATGTGCTCGAAGTACTAAATCGACAGTAGTGATGTACCGGCTCCAGCTGACTCGAATACCTACTAGATAAGATCAGTAGAATATCTACATTCACTATGAGCGGGTTCTTCTTTTCGACATTATATAATAACCGATAGTTAATATATCTGTTATTGGGCCAATATATGTATAGATATATAGGCAAACAAGCTGACGGCCCACCTTATGGAAAGTGGTAACCGTCGCCTATAGACATGAGCAGTACCATGGACATAACAGAGTATACTGTTTCGCCCATGATGCCCCCCATGCGTTGCCATTCCTGAGGACTCAGGTGTTATTTCTCTGTACCCAGTAAATTCACGCCATATCCCACCCTTCAAACCGAAACACAGCCATGCAAACACAATTGCTTCACGGTTAAAACACGAATGAGACAGAGGTATCCAAGCAATCGACTTTTGTACAAAGTCTCCCTCTGGTGATACTGCTATATATTTCTCACTCTTACTGTTAGATCCCATTACTAACATTCCCTTTTTCCCCTTACGTTACTATGTTAACCTTTACTTATGTACTTACATTATGTACGTAAATAGACTTAGGAATTTATTCCACTTACCATGTTTAAAGCAAAACAAGCTGATTTATAATAGTTCTATATGGTGTGTTATATTGCTTACATTTAGCAAAATAATATTGCATTAATGCGTAAATCATAACCACACCTTTGAACATAAACATTATCAAGTGTAATTTAGAGGTGAATCAAATTCTAACGCCCAACCCAACCTACATACCGTGTACTTATTAATTGCAATAAATAATAATAAATCATTCTAAGTACTTAATATACCTAGCTACTTAGAATAGGGGGAAAGGAATTATTAGTATTAGGCTCTAATACGCCCATTGCTAACAGTATACCCTATCAGATCGAACTTCATTACCCCTGGAAACCATCGTGGTTAATTCTTTTTGAATTCATCATGATAGAATAACTGACCTACTTTCATCCTTACCTATCATCTTTTACTGGTACCAGGATGTATCGATAGCAAAGACGAAGCTTCTAGTCCATTGAAATAGATAAATAAATACTTAAAACAAAATTAGGTTTGGTTAAATTTTGGGCAATTTTTTAAATCAGTAATGACAGTATGTTGGGTTTATAAATATACTGCACAACCTTGATCTTGATCACGCCACCCTCTAATCGGCAATACTGCCTGGATCTGCAGACACAATTTTGCTTATCTCCAATTATTATATTTGGAGTCGACGCAATATTACTTTATCGATATTATTCATTGTTTTGACTGTCTTACAACCGACCGCCTACCTGAAATCAACCAGGGGGAACGGGTTGTTATCCTCACCTATTACCACTCACTGATGCCTCGCCAGCGTATACCGATAAAGCAGGCGGTGTTACCATTCCATTACCTTCCAATATGACGCCTGACGGCAACCCTACTTGAGAATGCATTTGTTTTTATTTTTCCTTTTTCTGTACTTATTGCCATTCTTCTCTTACTACAAATGTCATTAAGGACCAATTCTGAAGCGCCATTTCCCTAAACCTATTACATAACCTAAATATAAATTTGATAATTTCACGAAATTGTTTTATGGACAATCACAAATTACAATTTCAATAATTTTGACTTAAAACTATGAGAAAATTAATTGATATTGATTTTCACAATAAAGATTTCGCTGTGATATCAAATTAATATTTTAATTTTAGATAAAGGTTTATCCTTCAGAATCGACCCCACTATTACCATTTATTATTCCCCGTCTATACTTCCTTACCTTCCTATTTCAAAACATGTTACTTAAATTTACCTGCCGAGTTTTTTTATATACCGTTCTTAATTACATTGTGGATTTATTTATTTAATAAGGTTCACCTACAACTTTTACATTTTACATGCTACTTAATAACACAAAAAATAATTTTGCCTAATGCAAAAGTCTTTTACAGGCGAACACCACATGCACTATTATAATATTTAATAATTTATTAACAATAACAATATCTAAGGGATGGAAGAAATAAAACTCGCATAATTATTTAAATGTAGGTAAGTGTATTAGCAACGTTGGTACATGATTATTGAATAATACTGTTGTGTAATTAGCGATGTCCGCAAACAGAACACCGCATTGTCAGATGGTACGAGTAAAAAATGATACCTATATATATCACCATAACCGTGCATGCCCTAATACTTAACCCCATACTCGGTTAACACGCCTATTACATCTATAAATTCAATAACTGATTAAGGACACTACTGATAAATATAAAATGTGAGCATTCATACAAATAGGAAATTTCACTTATCATATATTTTCGATTAGTACAAGATTTTTTTTTTTATTTAATAATTCACACAAAACCATGGAATCCAATAAGCGATTCCACCACGAAATCAACGTTGTACCATTTCGTTCTATGACACGGTAAGTATAACAGATAAAAAATCGTATTTTACTACTATAATAATAATTAATAATAATTGTACATATTACTACAACATTGCCTAGTACCCAATTATCGATAGTCGGTAAAAAATACCTAATTTTTAACTAGAAAACCGTGTGGGGGGGGACTACTTAAAAGAAACTTTTGGTAAATAAACAAAATGGAAGCCATGATAAACTAAACTAATCGTTAATATATATAATGCCACTTATGAAATATACTGCGATGATAAAAGCATACAAATCCTTTAATACCGATTGACATCTCCTTATTTTAGAAATTCCAAAATACATACAACTTTTAAAACAACCACTTTTTAATAATATCACCTATATGTCTAAATTAAATAATAAAAAGTAAAGGTTAAACAAAAAAGAAAACGAAAATTAAAAAAATCATTCATTTAATTCTCTGTGATAATAATATTTCTTTAATTATAATAATTATCTTTATGCAAGAGTGAATAATGCTCTATAAAATCTACATACAACATGACATAAGAACCATTACATTACTACTATAATGTCGCAACGACAAACGAACACGCTAAATAATTTTCAATATAAAATTTTAAATAAAATATAAATAATAGAGTATTACTGTTCCAACAACACTATGGCCCATGGTTGACCATAGACATTTATATATTTTAAAACCGTGGTGTAACACTAGATAAGTTCTCGGATAATATGGTGACACTACAACAACTTACAAAATAATTTTGAAGTTCGAGAGATCTGTATAAAGGCAGCTCTATATTAATAAACAAAAATATTAAATAAAATACATGGATTCACTATACAAGGGTTTACATACATAAACCGGATGATATATTAAAATAAAAAAAAAAACTATTTATACCTTTGAAACAATATATCTACTCTACCATTTGCTAACTCACGTCTAAAAGGCGATAAATAAAAAAAAAATAAAAATGGTGATTAAATAACTCTTAAATCTAACACAAAACCCGAAGTACACGGAAAATATTCCAGTGAAAAATTATATTATAAATCACTTCATAGAAGCGACGACGCCCTGGCAAGCATATGGTATATGATGTGTTGTACATTCGCTTACATTTTAATAAAAATATGATACAAAAACTTACATACACGGGTACTTAAATCATTATAATGCACTGGATGAAGGTAGTTTGTACCAGGTTACTCAGTCAAGTCATCCTGCCGCGGACGTATAGAAAATGCATTATTGTGCATAAAAATATATCCAAAAAATGTCCTCACAAAACCCTTATATTTATTACCATCTAATAAAATTTAAACCTTACACGTTAATGTAAAATAAATAATTACACTAAAAGTAAAACCGACGACGGAGGGAAATCAACCGAAATAAACACTTTTAAAGCTGCATTCACAATATCATGCTCATGGGTACGATGCGGGGACGGTGGCGCCATCTGTCAACGCGACGAGTGCACGACTACGCCCTCTATATTACCCATTTTATATTCTCCTTTTACAAAAATTTATAAATAGAAATAATTTAAATAAAACTGGTAGGGTTCAATCAAAACTAGTCAAATGCAGGCACCGAACTTCGCATATTTTTGACCCACCTTATTCATGAAAACTAAAACGTGTTACAAACCTATGTTAACTATTAAACTGTTTTGTCAGTGTCTGTCAAATGGCGAAAATAGCGCAGAAGAAAAAGACAAAACATTACAATAGCCAAAATAGGTTTATAAGAGGTTTAAAGTTTTTATCAATAAAGGAATTAGTACATACCACTGTTTTTAAGGTTCACTCAATATGGTATACAATATTACAAATGGCGTAACCGTATCATGATCAGCAACGCTCTTAATAACACGTAGATATGGTTTAGCTGCACTATAACCTAGTGTCAACGTTATGACATATTCTTGGGATTAATAATGCAAGGCTTTTTGCGGCGCCCCTACTAGTTTCAAGTCGATGATATCCACTTTAAGTGCAATATCAAACAAAACCGAAACACTGTATTTCGAATAGAATAAATAAACTTTAGAGAGCATATAAACATTTGTACACAAAGATTCCATATGTATTTACGCTATTTTAAATATATGACAAATTAATATTTATTTCTATTTACGTGTTGTAAAATAAATTGCATTTACAAATAATCTCTTATGATGAACTTATTAAGTACATACAAGGAATCAATTTATAAGAAAAAAGACGATTGTATCAATGTTGTGCTCGTGTTGTAAATGGAACACCAAGTATTTTTCTTTTTTTTTTTTTAATTAGTTATTTTTCTCCTCTCCGTTAATTCACAATTTTATCAGACATTCAAAGGTTGACTGGAAGAGATTCCTTTAAGGAATAAGTCCGCCATAGTACGCATTCTTTTCTTAACACCTTTGTATTCTATAATTTAAGTCTTTATTAAGTGTAACAAACAAACAAACGATATAAGATACGAATATTTGTCTATGCTTTAAGAACATTCATAATTTAATTTACCGAAATATGGCAACGTTGGAATCGTCTGTCATTTTTCAAAGACAAATAAACATTTTTCTATAATTCTAATTGATAATTTAAAAAGTGTTGTGTTAATGAACGACAACGAAAATCATAAAGTACATTGCATATAAATCTAACATCAAAAACTTTGCACCTACTTCATATTTTGTTTAATAAATTTTAAAATACATTTTTCCCATCAAAATCCAAATGTATAGTGCCAGCTTAATAAGAATTTTATTGCATAATTAACGTTATAACCATACGTCAATTCTCACTTGCTATCCACTTGACCAATCATATCGTATCAGCGCCGTAGTAGGGGTGCCGCATTAATTTTGCACTGTCCCTCCCAAAATACACACACCGCCTAAAAACGAAACATCTGAGAGCTTACACAAACGTCCCATGATTAATGCATCTTACGCTAAATATAAGACGGATATTCCTTAATACAATAAGAGGACATAGACACCTATATTACAATTATTCATAAAGGGTCATGGAATGGATACAAAATATTACAAAACTCTATATCGTATAAACTATTCAGCCACTGACTTCGAAATCGACCGTATTACCCGTACTCCTCGCGCGCGCAGCGTTGGAACGAGACAAAAAATACGTCCTTCGATTTACCGCTTCCGGCTACGTGTTCACTACAAAACTAATTGTTAATAAATAATAACAGTAATATTCAAATTTCGAATATTATAAATTGTTATTAACTTGTTACATCGTTATATTTAGAGGTTATTAAGAATACACCGTGCGATACCTATTCGACACAAACAGTTTAAATGTTAACCACAATTGTTCGTGTGTATATAATATTATATACACAAAACCATGGATGTATTGTTCGAAATATCGAACGACCTGTATTCTATTACAATACCGATGAGTCCCGATCAAATAGAAAATTCGTTAAACAACACTACATGAAACCCCCATTTGTTTTATATATATTAAAAATACACGAATGGCACGAGTATATACATTGGGAATTGACATGATCGCTCCATAAATAAAATGGCGGTAAATGAATTTAACATTAGGCCTTTACGCTATAAATGGACACGGTATTTAGAACCTTAATAATACATATTCACCGCTTTATTTACAAAAACCTCTAACGTGTAATAAATCTAATTGTAACTGTTAAACTGTTTTGCCTTTCTATTTTAAGGTAAATTTCTAACATGTAAGAAAGTGGCAAAACACGTAATAGTTAAATTAGGTTTATAGAATACTTTAGTTTTTATAAATAAATAGAGAGTCTGCGCAAACTAGAGACAAGCCTCGGCGTATTATCGCTCTTAGCGATAAGGCCACCCATTGTTTTCTTAATGTAATATTTTCTTGTAATTCTTTGTATTTATAATAAGTTTACTATAGTAATCTTATGGAGGAAACAATAAAGAGTATCTATCTATCTATTTTTTGCCCACAACAATATAAAAAATAGAAAACGCTTCTTCCAGTCTGGGGATCCCAAGAAGCTTATAATTTCATGTTTTTTTTAAAAAAAATATTTATAATATATGCCACTGGACTAATTACTTAGCGTCATTTAGGTTAAACAAAATAGACATTGTAACAGTATACTAATTTTTTTTTTACTTATCATATAAACACTGAGACCAATACAAACAGAAATACTCATGAATATAAAAAAAAATATTAATTAAATCGTGTGAGAATCGAAATCGCGACCATCGGAAAGGTCATTAAACTGATTTGTCACTTGCGTCGCGTCTGCGCAAACCCTTAAATAATCTGAGATAAACTAATTGAATTACAGTATCATTAAAGCTCTAAATATTTAATAGTACAGTCATATCAATAATTTCATTATAAATGTTTCCAACAGAAACCAAAATTTATAATAATTACATTACAATGATTTATGAATGATTCTTATAATCATAAATTTTATAATTTAAAAGATTACACAAGATACCATTGTGTGAAATAAATAAAGCGATATCTAGTTACTATAGCTCAATATCTATTATTGAGAAATTATTGTAAATAACTGTACAATAAGGGACAAAACACACGTGTCAGCAACTAAACGCAATATAGAACATATTAATTTTATGATATTTGCACATAAAAATGGTAACATAATGTAAATAATTGCGAGTTAAAGCGAATAGATGTAAACATATGTGATTTGACCCTATCAGGAATAGGCATACCATTACCATCGTTAGGAAAATATCGGGAAAATACTACTGTCATAATTATGACATAAATATATGCTTGTGCATAATTCCTCTCATTTAATTTCAATAGTATGACTTCGCGAGAAAATATAACAAATCATAGTAAATTTATTACAATTTTACAATTTAAATAATTAATTAATATTAATTATGAAAAATTTAAGTAAAAAAGACAATTAAAAAAACATGTTTTATTGAATGGCACTGTGGTAAAAAATGCATACTCACTCGAAACCCAAGGATACTATCATCAATTAATAGTATCGTTCTCGAATGCCTTTATTTTTACTTACTTTTTTTTCGGACCATCAATAAAAAAATTCCTTATTATTATTATTTCCTTTTTTACTTTAATTTTTTGCAACTATGTCCACTTTCACAAAGTTTTTGTCCATAAATCTTTTAGATTTTATAAATTTACGTAAAGCCCACCATCTAAAGGTAGCAATTGTATTACCACATTAACAATGTATATAGAAAAACAATAGTCACTTTGAGACAGATGAGCAAAATTTGAATTAATATTATGTAGTAATAAAAAAAAACAATTTATTAAAATACAGGATGGACCACAGTGTCCGGTACACAAGTTGAACAAGGCTGTATTCGCAGATACTTCATACAAGAGTTCATATAGAGTGGCAAACAAAACAGTCTTCTAAATGGAACGCATTAACAAAGGCCACCATAACAATGTTAGTCAGGGCCGGCAATCAAAATATACTACTACCTAGGTGCTACTGCGCACGAAGCGAAATAATTCTTTCATTCGGGAGCAATCCTTTTGAAGCTTGCGACAACTTCTCTAGTCAGCCTGTTTATAAATATGCTCTTGTTTGTCTCACTATAGACATGGAAAGAAGACTACATGCATTACAGTATATGCCTCCTATATCAAATATTGGAGAGAACTAGATATTATAGGTTACAATATGTTAAGCTTGCGTACCCGACGATAGTCAATACAAAGATCTAAAAACACAAACCCTGTGTGGTGTACATGCAATTAAACACTTGTATCGCTTTAGCCGTTTACAATTACAACTGTATAAGAAAATATTTCGAATTATCAGTAAAATTAATGGTAAACGGCTTAGTTTTTACATATTATTACAAATGACTGTACCATTGCACGCAATGGACTAATGGGGTAATTTTAATAATTGCTTATTTATTAATATCATTTTTTTTTTTTTACCTTTACATATCCATAGTCAATATCATCATTAAAGATATTACAAGTCATTTATGAGTATTACAAATGTTCATCTATTTAGTTTCTATTTTTTAGAAATATCTGTAGTAGGTTAAAAATGTTTTTTCTCGGTGTTCGAGAGGCAAAATCAAATAATTGACATAACCAATGAGTTCTATGACAATTTTTTTGTATAATTTATAACAGCAAATAAACCTAACAATTGGAGCTAATTTTATAGAAAACAACAAAATTATTTGGGATACCGATAAGAGAAGGCTGTTTTCTGCATAACTGTCTCCAATTCGTAGTAAAAGTACAAGATTTTTTCTAATAATTCATACAGCGTTGATACAGGAAGGAACAAAAATAATTTATTACACAAAAAAAAATTACCGCACATCAATTTAAGAGTAATCTTAATTAAATTATGGTGGATGTTGGGACTCCTCGCGAAGCCTTCAATTTCGTTTGTGAGTGAGTGGCGACTAGCTAAGCCGGTCGAGGCTCACCTAGTGCAGACTAACGGCTGCTCGGTGGCGGCATCTGTGCCTGGACGCCCTGAAGGTTCATAGGCCGCCCGTTGGGGTTGCCCATGCCGAGTCCGTCCTGATAGCTGTTCACGTCCATCGCTGGCATGTCATCGTTCTGGAAATTATTCTTTGTTGGTTATATAAGAATAAACGGAGTGACATTTGACGGAATTGTGTAGGGATCAAATTGAATATGTTATACTCATATTGATTCATTAAGTAAACGTCAAATATAAGGCAAAGTCAATTTGATGTAAATACGAGCCCAACACGGTAACGTGAAGACTTCTCGCTAGTTTACAATGAAACACTTTATCCATATTCGATCATATGGTCTTTCAATGTAAAATTTCAATAATAAAAAACCAAAACATGCTTTATTATCACAAGGCTGAAGCAAAACCAGAAAACAATATATAACTATAAAGTAGCGCTATATGAAAAAAAAAATCCTATCATATTATTCACAGGGTACTTATTTTAGACTGTATGTATCTTAAAGTTAAATTTGAGTGTTTATTTTTTAATAATTCGAATGGTAAATAAACTGACGGCCCATCTAATGGAAAGTGCAATCACTGCATAATTTTAAGCTCATTATATTACCTTGATACAATAAACTGATTACCAATGTACCTATCATATGAAATCTTTAGAGTATCTTATACAAGAAGCTGTACATGTATGTATGAGTGTCATGCATGCCATTATATATTAATAGATTAATATTATGAATCTGATTTTAGTAGCTATTAATCTGTTTTCTTTCACTTGTCTTTTTAATGCAAGCAGTCGTTTAAAAATAAAATAGTACACCAAAGTAAATACTTGTACTTATAACACAACATCTTCCCCAGTCCTAAACCGATTTTAATAGTTATTTTTGCAATCGACAGAATCTTTGTTTTAGTCTCACATTAATTTTGCCACGATTAAAGTCACTGCTTTTTACGTTGCAAAAACCATTTGTAAAATACGATACCAAAACCAAATAAAATAGTAGAAAAAAAATTAGATTACAAATTAGATTATTTATTACGCATTAACATATTCATGTACGTAAAAAAGCACTGTGAATCCCACCCTTCAAATAGCTGTCATCACAAAACGAATAAAAAAGGAAAGATAAAAGCCCACAATAGCAACGCTAAGTCGATTGCAAATAAGATTGCGCTATACGATTCATAGCGCTCTCAATCTCTCGCTTGAGAATATAAAATAATGTTACATTGTATGCATAACTGTGATTTTCGAAATTCTCAATATTATTAAAAAAAAATCCTTTAATACACTTAATTATTAACTCGATCTCATAGAATTCAAACTATTATCTTTTAACAATCTAAGATTTTTTTTCTATACACATAAAACATCACACCTGACTACTATTTTAGAAGTAGACAGAAGCTATGGAACATTAAAATACGTTAATATAATGAACCATAACGTGAGCGATATCGTACAATTTTATCGTCTCGATATAATAGGAAAATAAAATGTGTTCCAACCCAATAATTGTTCTTTAATATACCTTCATAAACAATAATAAAAAAAAAAAACATTGTTCTGTACTGTATCTACTAAAAGTTAGTGTGCGAGCATGCGTGCATGGGTGCGTGCGTGTACGTGCGTTGCGTGTAGACGAGCGTGCCAGTAGTAGTGTGTGCGTGTTTCTGTCGTCGTGTGCTTGCTGTACGATGTATGGTGTATGGTGTCCAGTGTGCAGTACCTCCCGATGCCTGCGTATGGTGCGGTCCTCGTAGCGCGTGCCGCCCGTGGAGGCCATGGGCCGGCTGAGCGTGCTGTTGGCGTTGCTGGGCGAGTGCGGCGCGCCGCCCGCCGCCGACGACGGCGTGCCCTGCCCTGCTGCCGCGTACAACCACCACGCGCAATGTACAACCGAAGCGCCATCCGGCATTTAGCCATGTTCACGTGACAGACGGTAAACGAACGCACTAACCAGATGATAGAGGTGTTCACGATATGCCGACGAGCGTTCGACACAGAACTATTGATACTGAGCTACCGTACATTGTATTATTACTACATATTAGCGAAATTTAATGCATGTTGACTCATAGATTTAATGTACAGTTATATTTTAATGTAACGTACAGTTGGTAAATCAACGCGTAAATAGTTTTTTTATTTATTATGTTAGATTTACTGTAATAGCAGGCATACACTACACAGCAACTTAACACACTCTCAACGTGCGTTTAACGTCTGTCATCTGAACGTACCCTTACACTATGCCTAGCCGTAAATGTCATAACCGATCTACTTCTTAGTTTAGTTACTTACTTTAGGGTAAACACCCATGTGTTCTGACAGTCTTAAATTTTTAACCATACATGTGCAATACGCAGTTTCGTTATATGGAATTAAAGTCTCTTAATACCGTTATTCGATACAAAACTAAAAATTCAATGCGAAAACTTGACAAATACGACCAGACTATATGAGGTTTCCTTTTACGGGTTAATATAATGACAATATATGCAAATACAAGTCAAACAATGCGAGACAAAGCGAACATAATACGCATTAGTGCACATTCTTCATCTAATAAATAATAAAATCACTAAAAGCTAATACAATTTATTTAAATTTGCTTAGAAAACTAATCACGGTACTAATTAAATTTGAAGATTCTCAAAAGCAATGTTTCATCTATGAAAATTATATATCTTTTATATTATTCGCTTTTTCTCTCATTACAAAACCTGTATCAGATAGGCATGAGTAATATAGATACCGATTGATATCTATATATTGGGTTTCTTTGGACATTGATAGCAGAAAAAAGGTCATCACTCATTTCGATATCGCCAATATCGGTCGGATATCTATTTTCGAATATGTTAAAGTCAGTTATCCAATATAAATTTTTGGATGACAGACTTCTAACATGTTCGTTATGAACCAGTATATAGATATTGTATATAAGATATATAGATATTGCTATATATTACCCACCCCTAATATCAGACAAAGTGTACGACAAGTTAGAGGTGACTCCATGGCCATAGTAAAACTTAAAGGTAAAATTATGAGTTACGCGTATATGTTACATTATACAGGAATTAAAAGTGAAAAATCTGTTTTTATCCAACGTTTAAACATTGTTGTCGTCAAGAGTTTAAAACAAGTGTGTATAAAATATGGCCAATTTTGTTTAGACCTGGAAAAGTTTACTTAAATAGTAAGTAAGTAGGTAAATTTGTTACTGTATTAGGCGGTTACTAGTTAGAGTGATTATCAGCATGACTATGATATAGTTATGATATGAACACGTTAAAACTAGGCATTCTGTACACGATACAACATTTACACACGTGAACAGTGGAGTCAGGCAAATGTATTTACAAAGAAGTGTTCTTCGATTCGCTTTGTGATCGTACACTATGTTGAGTCTGAATTATGCCGATCTAAAAAAATTAGAATTTATAACTACATATATTTCACTTAAAATTGTTTATCTAAACAATTACCTATAAAATATTCCGACTGTATTTCTTAAGGAATGTTGTTCAGTTTTATTAATCAAAAGTGTCTCTGGTTGATATGCCATTTACCAATAATATTATATTAGAGCTTAAATGAGATAGCAACGTTGGATGTCTCATTCCAATTCACGGACTCGCTAGCGATGTCGATTTCATCGACGAATTCGCTTGTTTTTAAATTCTTTCTAGTTACTAACAACCCGTACCCGATTGTTTTTTTTTTTTTTAACAAAATACAGCCTACGTTACTAGTCGAAAATGTAGTTTTTATAGGTGAAACAATATAAAAAATCGGTTGACTATGTTTTGTGTTTATCAATTTCAAACAAAAAAAAATCTCTCTCGACCTCTTTATAATATTAGTTTAGATTGGTAAAAAATCTCAATAAATTTTAAAAATAATATAATATACTGACCACTGCTGTTGGAAGAGCCTCTCGGTTGCGCGGCGCGTGCAGGCGTGAGGAAGTCGGCCTCGCGCCAGCCGTGCTTGCGGTACACCTCGCGCAGCTCCGCGTGCGACCACATCGTCATTAGTACTTGGCCTGTGTGCACATGACGTACCCTTGTCAGCATCACTACTAACGGGCTTAACTATAATTATAATATTACGTTAACAACCTTTAAATTCACGTAAGTACTGGACATAAGATTGAATTCGAAAAAAATATATAACTGACTTCAAATGCTACAAAATGAAATCAATCTGTAAGTATATCTTTCCAAATAAAAAAAATGGGACTTTCCAAATCGGGTTATAACTTGCAGACTTATCAACATTAAAAAAACAATCAAATTGAGAACACCCTTCTTTTTGAAGTTAGTTGAGAATTGTAACCAGGTAATGTTTGCACATGGAAGATATTTAAGAAAAAATAATGTAAGGAGTTTTAATAAAAGCAATAGATGCCAAAACAATAATTTTTAGAAATTTTGTCTACATGTATATTAGTTTCGGCGTCACACAAAAACTACTGCATAAAACTGGATGTGATTTTCACTGTTGTGCTCCTGATGTAAGTTAAAAATTGATGTTTTATCTTGAGACAACCTCTAAAAGTGATGTAACTTCAAAACTGGTGTATTTTATCTCGATATGCTAACTAAAAGTGATTTATTTTATTGATTCCTCTACTTCTGGAATCCACGCGTACAAAACAGCGGACAAAAAACCAGTTATAATTATTAACGTACCGGCAAACTTGAGCACGCGCGGCGTGTGGCGGTGGCGCTGCTTGGTGAGGTTGAGCAGCCGCTCCACGCCGCCCGCCTCCAGCAGCGACCGCGAGAACTCGCCGCTCTTCTTTATCACCTCGTTCAGCGTCGCCAGGACCGCTGCTATCGTGTCGTCGGACGTACCCTAAGCGTAACAATCCATTGATTTATTATAAATTACTGTGCTGAATCTACCTTGTGGTCACGGCATAGAATTGGCCACCGTTCCTTTCCCGTGAATGTCGTAAGAGGCTACTAAAGAAGCTTACGGTGGAAGGATGGGTAGCAGCGTCCTTCATAAAATATCACCAAAAGCCAAATGCCTACGGTTGCCAACACGCATGCCAAGCGTGGCAACTACTAGCAAAACCCCCCTTATGGGGGAGACTATGTCCAACAGTAGACAGTTAACGGTTGATACAACAACATACAACTATTGGTGGCTTGTGAGAAGCGGATACCTGATCATGCTGCTGGTTCCCACTTGGCAGTTTCTGCACGAGATCCCGCATGGCGTACTTTCCGATGAGTTCCTTGTTCCTCTGGTCGATGGCCAGGTTGCGCAGTGCCGTCGCCACCGCACATACTACGCGGTCTACCTCCATCCTCAGCAGCTCCACCAGAATTGGTAGACCTGCACATCATTATGCTAGCGTTTACACTTTATATATATATATAAAACAAATTCTTCCTTTCTCATAGGTGTCATAAGAGACAACTAAGGAAACTTAATAGTTAAAGAATGGGCAGTAGCGTCCTTATTAAAACTTCACCAAAACCTAACTGCGGTTGCCAACCCGCCTGCCAAACGTAACTACTGGCAAAACCCCCCATTGGGGGTGGCCTATATTCAGCAGTGGACACTTAATGGTTGACATGATAATGATGAATACAAAATAAAAAGCTACTAGATAAAGAAGGCGCTATATTCGCTTATCTGCTTGGGTACCTGTACTGAGAAACAGCCTTGTTTGCATGGCTGTTTCAGTTAATAACGTTATAGTCCATAGGAATAGCAACGCAGAAGGGGTACCATGCGTAACACAGAGTATGATATTCCCAACCAACTTTCAAGTGAGTTAACTTTTTTACCATTCTAAACTGCAAATGTTTTTTCACCCTATATTCATATATATGTTTATTTAGAAAATAACGTACCCTTCTCTTTCTGACAGCGGCACGGATGTCGATGGAGGGCTGCCAGTAACAGGCGGCGAGGTTCTGCAGCGCGCCCGCCGCTGCCTCCAGCGTCTCAGGGTTCGAGCACGTTTGTAGCAGCGCCATATATAGAGGTACCACCTGCGGGCAAGTAATGCAGTAAAAACATTATTATTTTACAAAAAAAAAAAAAGAAAACTGGAGTACAGGCCACTTATATATAGTTTTTTATATTATTATCTTCCAAATTTAAAATTGACACATCTTTCTATTACTCCCTTTGACTCCCCTTCACAACCCTGGTTTTCTAAACTTATTTGATTAATGTCAACGCTTCGAATCAAACACATGACAGTTTACGAACCTCACGCGCGTTTAATTTTTGATTGTCAATTTATTAATTATTATTTCCGGTCGATTAGCCGCCATCTTGTAATTGACTTCAGCTTTATTCTTGCATTGTCATACCAAAACATGAATCTAACAATTTAATCTTTATATTTTTACAAAAATATATTTCCCAAAATGAAACAATTAATATAATACATATATTTCCTATTTCCATTCCTGGTTTTCTTTGTCACCCACAAAAAACACCAACACGAACATATATACTCATGAATATAAATGTTTGTATTGTACGGAGATCGTACCCGCGACGATCGAAAAGTGCAGCTGTATATTAAACGACTACACCATCAAAGTTTTTAAGATGGCGACTAAGGGAAAAAAGCACAATACACCAATACAAAAAAAAAAACTCGATTTTAAACCCTATACTAAACTACGTGGTCAACCTTATAATAGTAGACTATATCCATTTCTCATGATCTATTATAAAGGATCCATCAATTAAATGTTAAATACTCCCCACTAAGTCCAAACCATCACGGTTAATTTATGGTGAATTTGTCATATTGAACCATATGACCAGTCTTTATTCACAGCTATCGTCCTTCGCTAGTGAGCTGTCAGTGTCATTGGTTACGAAAATGGAAGTATTATTATTAAGGATGGAAGTAACAGAAAATTTTCTCATCCTTTTTTGTTAAGTCAATTGTAACTTACATATTATTTGGATCAAAACTTAGCGATTTCTAGATCACTAAGTAATAACCAAATTTCATTACAACCCTTCTCCACACAGGATAATGAACAGAAAATTAGCAAGCTAAACATGTAGTTTAGTGTTGAGGCACTGTACAATATTTTTTATAACTAACCTCAGGAGACCACAGCATTTCAGTACCCTTGGGTACACTGTACCCGAGCTGTGGGTCCGGTGTGGTGTCCCCCAGTGGTTGGTTCTCCGGTTCACTCTTTCCAAGTGGGCTAGTCGAGTTTGATGATGATGAGCCTTCCTTTTTCTTTTTACTGCCACCAAAACAACCGAGATTCTCGCCTGCATGATGCAAATAAAATTAATATACAATTAACAGAAATATCTACTATTTAATCACACCATGCACCTACAACCATCACAGCAGTAAAAGTTTATAAAGTTAAATAACGTAAAGACAACACCGAGAATTGAAAAAATATAGGTATTTTTTTAAATATTTAAAAGTAAGGACATATTTTAATTTCAAATAATTTAGAACTAAAATTACGTAACAAACGATTCTTTATCTTGAAATTACTATTAAATGGCGATTTCAATTTCACCCTTCTTAATTTAATATTCTAGATCAAAATATTTTTATCTTACAATACAGATTTTAATTAAATAAAAGATTTCGATAATTAATATATTTTTATATGACTTATATATACGATATACATAGATTACATACACATTAGATAAAATATTTTGTAGAGACGTCTAACGTCTCTACAAAATATTTTATCTGTGATGTATACCAATTTACTTACCTTTGGAAGCACTAGCCTGTATTCTAGCTTGCCCTGATGACTGTGTGGGTGGTGCTCTTGTGTCGTAAAACGGGTCTTCAATTTCTTGACATCTATAGATAAAAAATTGTGTTCACAACTGTAATCTAAAAATGGGATAATCAAATATAGATATTTCTTGATAGCTGTCTTTATGGTGAATCTTACTAATTTAATCAAAACGTAACTAGATGGTGTATATATATGGGAAATATTTAACTTAATATAGGGGGTTTTAATAAGAGCAATCAATGCCAAAATAATAATTTTGGCTGTCTGTCAATATGTAACTACTGTACCAAATTGAATGTGCTTCTCAAAGTTGTGGTCCTGAAAGTAAAACATAAAAGTAGCATATCGTTTATTTTGATGCCCCAACTAAAAGAGATCTATTTGATTGGTTTTTCTTTATCTGAAATTCACACATAAAGTAAAAGGGAATGATGTTGATCATTTTTATAAAATTCGGTTACCTCTTTTTGTCAAGTGAGGCATTCGCTTTTTTGCCACTCCATGTTTATTTGTTTATTTATTAAATTTTAATATACCTAGACAATGTAAACGGACTTATCACCATATGGTATTAAGTCCACGTATATTTTGCTCTCAATTATTAAGGATATTGTATGTGGCACGTTGCGTGCGGTGTTGCATGTTGCATGTTGCACCTGTAGGAGAGGTTGCGCAGCACGCAGACGCAGTTCTCGACGATCTTGGTGCCGATGGCATTGACTGCGACGGCGGTGCGCACGGCGTGCAACAGCGCCTCGCTGAGCCCGGCCAGCCCGCGCAGCCGCCGCCGCGCGTACTCGCCCGCCGACGACGCGTTACGCAGCACGCCCGACGCGTTGCGGAACACTGCGCACCCACACAAACACCATCACTAATGGTTCAGCTATACTAAGTCTATCCTCGGTCACATATCTTCGCCGATACCAGTTACATACGAACTATTACTCGCGATTATATTGCTCCGAAGATCAATCAACATGGACTACTCATGTTGATAAAGACTCACTCATATGACTAAAGATACCTAAAATAAGGGAGACTGTACACAAGTCATTTATATGGGATAACCCTGATTCACTCGTGTTTTTACTGTGAAGCAGCTATGCTCGCATGACTGTACCTCGTTTTAAAAGAAAGGATATAGTAATTAAGTTACAAAGTATAGAGAAATAACACTTATTAGTTTTTTACAATTGTTCATTCTACACCATTCGAAAGCAGTACCTTAAGTATAAGTATAATTCTCAATATAGTGTGACAAATAATAGCAAATAAAGTAAATTATAATACCTATTGTTAAAAATTCAACTAACCTGTAGACCAATAAGTGTCACCAGGATTGGTGGGATGCCACCCGGAATGCGGTATGATGACTTTGTTGACAATCACTTGAGCTGCATCGTTTATTATTGACTGTTTCAGATCTTCGCACGACGACATGTTCCATATGACTCCAGTCACCAACTCCTTCACCTAATAAAACGAAAAATTATTATCAATACCATTAAAGATGGGCCGTTATTATTCTAAATATGACACACAATTATATAAGAAAGAAATAAGTCATATAAATGAAGTTATAACCCTCATTTGTAACACCAAGTAAAATATATTCTCTTTCTCTCTCTATCTCTCAAGACAATAACCTTTACGTCAACAAGATGAACAACATTCAATATTTCAATTTATAGTCTTCTAATTGATTTACATGAGCTTTTTCTAATCGTTCTAAGATCTGATTGATTACTGCTCTAAGTCTTAAACGTTAGCTTGTTAACATGCTGACGGCCGTGCGTATACTCAGGTTCTTCGATTAGTGAGTCGAATAATTGGTTAATCTGACGATAGTTAAGTCACTTGGTCGACACGTTGATTGGTCAATCGATTGATAAGTTGGTTAAATGACGCAATGTAAAAGCATCATGCGATCCTATATGCCGTTAATTTATAGATGAAATTCTTGTTCTCATCATTCTGAACATCGTACGCCAGGTAGGTTGACTAATCCATCGATTGGTGGGTCATTCAGTCAATTTGTTAATCAGCCAGTTAATTGATAGGTCATTCTGTCGATTAATCAGTTAGCTGGTCGATTGATTGATCAGTTAGCTGGTCGATTGATTGATCAGTCGGTTGATTGATTGTTCAGACGGTCGATTAATTGGTCAGTCGGTCGATTGATTGGTCAGACGGTCAATTGATTGGTCAGTCGGTCGATTGATTGGTCAATTGGTCGATTGATCGGCCAGTGGATGGATTGATCGGCCAGTCGGCCAGTCGGTGGGTCGGTCGGGTAGCGAGTGGGCGGCGTCACCTCCATGTCGGCGGCGCGGCACAGCAGCGCCATGAGCGCGGGGATGCCGCCCGCGTCGCGGATGGCGCGCTTGTTCTCGTCGTTCTGGCGGCCGTAGGACAGGTTGCGCAGCGCGCCGCACGCGTTGCGGCACACCTCCGGGTTCTCGTGCGACACCAGCCGCACCAGTGGCGGGATCCCGCCTGCGCACACGTCATCGTCGCGTGTTAAACATATATAATGTCTTAAATAGATTTATAGCTCTATCTTACAGTGGATTTACCAAATACTTAAATAAATTTTTAAAATTAAAGATATTTATGATATATATAAAGAATTTGAAAATCTTTAATACTACCATGATGACAGTCATATTTTTGATCAATATAAAATTTCCATACTTTATAGTTGATTAAAAATTAAATTTCATTAACAGTATCATTGGATTTTGCTTTTTACCACACTTCTATTACACTTTGTCTCAACAGCATACAAGACTTTTGTATGCTTGACTTTGTTTAAAAAACTATTTACTCATCATGTTTTGACAAATAAATATTCATTTCACTTCAAAACAAAATTATCACTACGAAAAAAAAAAGAAAACCCTATAGATTGAAAAATAATTTATCAAAATCGATTTAGAATTGGCATAAACATATTAAACATAAAAAAAAATTTTTAATTAAAATGCACACACCTAAACTCCTCGTCTTCTGCTTGTTAGGATCGTCCATATATGTGAGGTGTTGGAGGTAGGCAGCGGCGTTCGCCTTGACGACGTCAGAGGGCGAATTGAGGAAGCCGATGACCTCGGGCAGGTTGGGGTCGCGCCACTGCAGACCGCCGCCGTCCTCACGCCCACCCACGCCCACGCCCACACCGCCCACGCCCACGCCGTGCACTGCATATGAATCTGTGAAATTTGTCATTCATTTATTTATTTTATTGTGTCAATTCTTGGAGTTATAACAATATTGTTACTAAAAATTACTTCGATAATTAAGATACCTTAAATTTAAATAATAAAGCATAATTTTATTTGAATTGAAAGTAAACTATTAATTTAATCTTTTGCGTTATTTTTTATACATATTTAAAATAAACTAATAAGAAATAAAAGCTACTCAACAAAAAAAACGATATTCACTTGTCCATTTCAATGCTATGACTAAATAGATGCCAAAAATGGTCGTTGAGGACACGAGGCGAAGTTTGATTTGATATGTTAATTACAAATCGTAATATGTACATACCTAAGGCCATTCCTGCCATTTGCTTCTGTAGTTCTTCTTCATCACCATACATCGACTGACCACCCGCGCTGCCTAGGCTGAGTCCATTTTGCGAGTCCTGTAAAATAAAATGAAAAATATATTAAAAATAAGTGATAAACATTTACATCTTAATATGATGACCTTTCCAGTATCTAGTGTTTTTATTTAGTACTGTCAACACATTACTAATATCCAATCTGTTGCAAAGTTTATCAAACACTAAATTTTTCTTTATATCTTAAGGTCTTTTACCTTCTTTAGGTAAGTCAACCCTATCATACTCTAAGTATAGTTATATATATAGATAAGTTCACCTTTGCTAACATTGTTATTAACTTATTGTTGTTACTGTATGTTTTAGTGCAATATATACTCTGATTCCTGAGACAAAATTTGGTTTCGTGTTAAAAAAATAAATAATATAATTCGTTGGTGATGATCTTTTCTAATCGTCCATCTTGAATGTTTAGAAAGAGATAATCGAATGATTGCTAACGAAATAATATCTCAAATAAGTGACAGAGATAACACTATGTAACCTGTACCACAAAAAGATAAATATGCGATAAATAGATGTTAAATACTCGTTCAAACATTAACTACAAAAGAGCGTACATATAACACCTAGTTATATGTAAATAAAAGAAAACCTTTTTAAAAGTAAATAGTATTAGAAGTAATAAATTTCATTGCAATAACGTATAGATTATATTATTATGTATGTATAAATTGTAATTATTGCCATGTGGTCCCGAATGGGCCATCCCTTCCATTCCAATGAGTATCATAAGAGGCAACTAAGGAAACTTAGTGGCTGAGGGATAGGCAGCAGTGTCGCTCTTAAACCATCACTAGTATGCAAAGTCTAACTGCGACTGTTGGCAATTGCAGGAAGGCTATACATATTGTGCTTTTTTTTTCCAATATTATTTGGTTCGCGATTAAGAGATGAGTATTAAGCTTAAGCGTCTTAATTGACTTAAGCTGCGATTTGATACAGCATAAATCTCTAGTCTAGCTATTTAATTCTGGGCACGCGTAATTTATTTTGATAGTGTTTCGGGTGCTTATTTTTCACAGCAGCGAGAAGGTGATATGTATGAATGTGACTTGTTATTAATGGTATTTTTATTTACAGGTAACATACTGTGCTTTGGCATGGGAACTATTGGCAACCCTAGGTAGTGGTGATACCTTGAAGGGCGGCGGCTGGTGCGGGGGCGGGTCGTACGCGGCCGGGTAATGCTGATAGCCGTAGCCGTCGGCCGCGTACTCGCCGCGCGGGGACGTGACGCAGTAGTGCCGCCCCAGCTGCTCCAGCGACGCCGAGTCGTACCTACAGAAACATCGCACACCATATTTATACACCATTAAATTGTTAGAATATATATGAGTTCGAATAACAACCTTAAGATAATATGCACAATGGCCGTATCTTCATACCTCCTTATTCATATAAAATGAAAATGACAAAACAGTCAATATAAATGAAACAGACGATAGGCGACGGTTACCACTTTCCATCAGGTGAGCCGTCAGCTTGTTTGCCATTCTAAGTTGTATAAAAAAAAATAGGTTTGTAATAGGGTTAACGTTTTTTTTGCGTGCGTCTGTTACGCCTAGCTTATCTGAATGTAAACGTCACATTTCATAATTATTAACTAAAATTGATTAATGATCAGAATATTTCTCCCTTCTCGCTAATATATTCCATAAAAGACCCAATTGCTAAATTGTAAACACATAACCGTCCATTATGACCTCAAATATGTCAAGTATAAATATTCTAATAGTCAACTTTGCCTTATTTTCAAAATACTAGCCCTCCAAAGACAGCGTATGCACGCCCCACTAAATGAGTTAGTTGACTTTATATGGTTGAGCTATTACTGTTTCTTACCTTTGTTGTAAGTGTAAATTGTGTTGTGGTAAAGCCCCAGGAGATGCACTTCTAGGTGATGCACTGCCTCCCCCCTCGCCATATTCCTGTAAATTAATAGACACTATTATAGCAAATATATTGCTTGCACGTATACGATCCCGTGTTCTGAGTAGAATCAATCCATTGTTTAATTTGAAGTAAGTCATATGTATATCCTAATCTGAGAATCACACAATTAAGGTGCTAAAGTACATAACAGAAAGTACATCCTTTGGTATCCAAACCTACAATTTACAACCATTAACTATAGTAATAAATTGGGATTTTTTTACATATGAAATTTTGTTTATCAAAGCATACCTCTTTTCCACATATAAAGCATCTGCATACATGACTGTTTCAGGTTGAAAGGTGAGATATGGCAGAGAAAATTATAGGGAATAGCATCATAACATACGGAGTCCTTAGAAATAGCAACACATAGTGTACCATTGGTGTCAATGTATTCTGTGATATCCACTGTACATGTCCATAGTCAATGGTTGCCAACTTTCATCAGGTATACCATTAGCTTGTTTTCAAGTCCTTGTTGCAAAAAAAAATTAATTGAAACTAGACCCTTACCGGTCCCAAATAGGCAGCAACTTGTGGTGGAGCGTCGACCATTTGTGGCTCAACCATATAGGTTGGCTGTGGTTGGTACGCCGCGGCTCCATAATGTCCGTAAGTGCCGTAATGACCGGCACCCCCCGCACCGCCGTAACTTCCACCACCGCTTACAGACACCGAGTCCATTACCTGAAAATGCGTGAATAATTTTTCATTAATACAAATGTATTAAATAAAAAAAAATATATAAGAAAAGATTGCTATTTATTTGTGGGACATGAGTAGACTATAAAAAAATAACAAACATTGGAGACCTTAGAAAATTATTAAATAAATTCTAAATATAATAATGTATAATAATAATAGAATACATGCATGTCTAATTTGTTAAATCTATAAGTTACAGTAATATAATGTAAGTATAAAATTATGTTAGTATGCATATAGCACTTAGCCTCTATACATTCATAAAGAAAATCCAAAATACGAAATTATATACATATATATAAACTAAAAGTCTGTTCTTTTCAAAATCATCCGTTGATGTCTTCTTAAACCCTAAATTTCTATATGTAGCACCATCTAGCGCCAATAACGACAATAATATTACTACCGTTAGATGGCGTTGAATGCAGAATACTCGTAATTAAAGATGTCTGTGAAAGTGTGAAGTGTCTCGCGAAAAAACCCACTTCAGTTGTGCAAAACCAGTAATTTAGATTTAAAAACTGAACTACCGAAATAAAATGAAATGAAATTAATTTATTTTGCTAGAATAGGTAGTTTTCGATGAAAGAGGTTTACATTTCCCGTATACATTCCGCCTCTGTGTCGGCGTGCAAATTATTAACAATGTCAAAAATTTATCTAGTCTACGCTATATTTCTTTTCATTAGTCATATAAATCAAATATATATATAATTTATTACAATAGACAGAACTATCTATCTATCTATATAACTGATTTTGATAAAATTTCAATGGGACCAATCTGTAAATACCTACATCCTTTTAGATATAAACAGTTCCAAATCGATTTAGAACTGAGGGAATTATGAGGTAACAAACATAAAAAAATACAACAGAATTGAGAAGTTCCTCTTTTCTAAAGTCAGTTGAAAATAGTATAACAGAAACAAACTAACAAAATCTTAATAAAAATAATGTAATGAAAAATATTAACAACATTATACTTAGATAAAATTATAATCTCATTACTAAGTTGTTAGCTGGCAGATAATGATAAAAATCTGATTATGGAGTCTGACGATCATCATTAAGACTACATATAAATCTAAATAACCCACATATCAATTTAGAAAATATAGAGGCATGAACTGGGACTCAATCATCGCTGTGAAACAGTCAACTGGTCAGAACGGACTCACGTGTGGGTATTTCTGTGACGGCGCCATAGTCAAATGTCCCATGTGGTTGTAATGCGTGGCCGGCGAGGAGACATACTGCCCGTAGTCAGCGTCCACTCCCACTCCCACACCGCCGCCCACTTGGTAATCGCCAGCCTTTAAAAATAATTAAAATAACCACATAAATCTCGTGTTAGACGTAATAACTAATGCAAAAGAATAACTCCTCATTCATAAAAATTAAAACATATTACAAACCTATTTTAACCCTTCTTTGCATAATGGTGGAAATTTCTATCATAACATTGAATGCTCAAAAATTATATAAAAGAACAATTTCATGTCCATTGCAGAAAAAAAAACCATAGCTGTCAAATTTATTTTTTTAACCAATTTTCTTTTAATTTTAACTAATGGCTTTACAAAAGTACTAAGTTTGATTTTCAGTCAATTAATATATATAAATCACGCAGATACTTCTTAAAAACTATATACAGGTGAAATTGTTAATATTCCTTTAAGGATGTTCTACCAGTGAGACTGAACATTATCATCAAAGAAACAGGTCGTAAAACGACAATAAGTTTAGAGCCTCCCATGTTAACACGACACGCCCAGGAGACGCTCGTCTATAACATGGGTGGATTCTTAATTTTACATGAGACTAACGATTCCAACTTCACCCTATATATATAAACATACTTAACAATATCACCAACTGACCTGCATAGCTAGATGATGCTGATGCGCTAACGCAGCCGACAGCTCCGCGTCCTCAGTGGAGGCGTCCGACCGCGACACCGGACTGTGTTGCGGACCGTACGCGCCCTCCACCGGACCGTTGCTGAAACAAAAGCGGAATACTTGAAATAATTCTGCTCTGCAGAAATAATAGCAGTACTGACAAAACCTATAATACTTAGTTAATTGTTATTAGTATTTAAACTGTGAAAACAACTGGATTAAGTGTATTTTTGTCGAGAATGCTAAATTAATTTACTCAAAAGTCCGAGCACTATTACAGTTATAATGTAATTTATACTAAAGAAACTTTTAACAATTGTTGCTAATATTCACGTTTAGACAGAACAGATTTGAATAAAATTTGATACTCATATGGACCATAATAATCCTAGATAAACACATAGGATATTCATATCAATAATCTTATTGTTATTGTTAATGATTTATTAAATATTATAATAGTGCATGTGGTGTTCGCCTGTAAAAGACTTTTGCATTAGGCAAAATTATTTTGTGTTATTGGTTAAGTAGCATGTAAAATGTAAAAGTTGTATGTGAACCTTATTAAATAAATAAATCAATTCAAGTGAACAAAACAGCATATCGCAACTTGTCTATAAAATGAGACGCGTTTTTTTTTTAATATAAACGAATCTATCAATATTGAGCCGGTTCAAAACAAGAATACTTATTATTGTAATTCGAAGCGATGTCACAGTATGAACTTATATGTGTCTCACAAAAAACAGCTACCTGACGCACATTAATTAACATCTTACGCATTTATGATTTAATTAGCCTTGCTAACTAATTTAAGCAATTCGAGGAGAAAATTAAGAAACTAATTGTAATGAACATTTTCGTCGTCAATTTTACATATTTTACTAGCAATCCGTCCCGGCTGCTCTTTTTTTTTATGCAAACAGAATGACAAACAAGATGACAGCCCACCTGATAGAAAATGGTAACTGTCGCCTAAATACATGAGCAGTACCATTGACATAACTGTTTCGCTCATGATACCCCCATGCGTTGCCATTCCTGAGGACTCAGGTGTTATTCCTCTCTACCCTGTAAATTCACTACCATCTGGTAAGTAGATAGATAAATAATAAGTATATTGTAAAGTAGCTTTCTATAAGTTTATGGTAAGCGTTTACGGTAATCTATGAACGCCTGCAGTTTTAGGGCCATTGTGTCCGCGTTGCTGACCCTGAAGAAATCTGTTTACCCCTTTTTTGAAGAACCCTATACTGCAGTCTAGAAAAACCTTGACTGGTGGATGAATTTTCAAAGTTAGCTGAGTTTTTGAGTTTATCCATTACAAACAAACAATCAAATCTGTTCTCTTCCTAATATAATCATCAGATAGTATAGTGCCGTTAAAACACCGGACGGTGTGTATCTCGTATCCGAGGCAATGGGCTTAGCGTTGGTGTGGGAGTGGGATGCCTGCGTCGATACACTTGCCCAGTCACATGTCCCGGGAACGAGTAAACAGGCAGACTCGGCTGCGAATATGGCCGAATATAAAAATAAAATTACAGAGCTCCAAATATAATTTTATCCCGGTGGAGTCGCGACCTTATGTTGATGGGGTCGCAAGGTGTTTATTCTCCTTCCTATAATATTATGAACTAGTGAACCGTTCCGGCTTCGCACGGGTAGACAGACTTTTTGAAAATAATATATATAAATGTTATTCCGTCACCAATTCCAATTCCAACCCGTTCAAAACTCCCCTTATGGGGGAGGTCTATGTTCAGCAGTGGACAGACGACGCCTGATATGATGATGAAGATATATTCGTTAATATTGTAGCTTTCTAAAGGTGAAAGAAATTTTAAAATCATCATCTCAGCCATTATCAGTCCACTGCTAAACGTAGGCCTCCCCCATAGACTGCCAAAAAAATAACTAAATAAATTAATAAAAATATTATAATTAAAATTAATAATAACTTAAGATTTTTGTAATATTATTATGGGGAGAAACATGGAAAATATCTGGATGGAATAGGAGTAAAATTATCAAAAGTAGCCAAATATTCCGTAACCAAAAATACCGTTCAATTGAAAATTTCATTCTATTTGGAATTTAAAAATAATAAACCAAATAAGCTAAGCGAATTATATATCTAGATACGTGAACAAAGGCACTTATATTATTGACTTGATATTTTTATCGGACTCAAGCCGTTATAAATAGAAATGATGACGATGTAGTTGCATTTCATGTGAAACTCCACTTAAATGCGCTAAGTAATAGTCTATCCACTTTGTTTCTTGAATTATTTAAACTATGATAAAGGTTGATTCTTGTAGTACCGAGTAGGTCCCGGCATAGAATAGGCCATCCCTTCCTTTCCCGCGGGTGTCGTAAGAGGCGACTAAGTGAACTTATAGTGGAAGGATGGGCAGTATCATCACCAAAAGCCAAACTGCGGTTACCAACCCGCCTACCATGTGTGACAACTACTTGCAAAACCCCCCTTATGGGGGAGGCTATGTTCAGCAGTGGGCAGTTAACGCCTAATACACAAAGGTAGATTACAAACACACAGTCCTAGTTTTGCGAAATCTTGATCATATCCGTCATGATATCACGGTCATCTCGCATATAAACATGAATAGCTATGCCCAAACCATAATAATTTATGTTTATAAGCGTCGCCTACTACTTTCTATCAGGTGGTCTGTCAGCTTGTTTGCCTAATATCCCTTTAACACGAACAATATTGATTGGTATATTTTTAAATCTAGATTCCGTTTGATGCACTCGCTAAACTCTACTAGTGACGTGCCGACCTTAATTGTGCCATTAACGCGTTAATTGCCATTAATTCGGGCAAGTATATTCATTTTAGCGCGTTATAAACGTAATTACTGTTAAATAACATACTTTCTTTGAACTCTATACGTATTTTGGTGCCCTAAATTGTGCAATGGTTATTATTTGTTTTGTATTTTGTGACCCAGTGGTACCTACCTCCTCGCCTATGTAGTAGGATACACTAGGTAAGGTAGTTGGAACGTAGCTGACACAAAAAAAATGTTAAAATATATTATATTTTTTTTTAATTCTCCGGTTATGGAAAATACAATTTAGAAGAATTAAAAAAAAAAATTCAGTTAAAGCTATTTGCAACAGACTTTAAAAAGAAGAAGATTCTCGGTTCGGTCCTTTTTTTAATGTTTGATATCTCTTAACTACGTCAGTTTTAAGCCGATTTGAACAATTAATTTTTTTACCTAAAGGATATACTTACAGATTGGTCCTATAGAAATTTTATAAAAATCGGTTCAGGACTTTAGTTTTAAAAATCAAAACTGGTTTTGCCTCAATTGAAGTCTGTTTTTTTTAAAGACTCAATATTTAATTATCTAAGGTTGAAAGATAAGAATATATGTTTGAATTTATGTTAGTAAATACTGAATGAATATGGAAACTAAAGTTTTAGTTTGCTGACTCAGTAGTGTGTGCTGTGCTGTTGAAGATAATAGCATTTGGTGTTAGGACAGATAGCGCTACTAATCTACATGCAAGGGCAACACTGGCCCTCGTGGGAACAATAGCAATAATGAAAAATGTGTAAAATCCACTAAACCTATTTGAACTTATATCGGACACGAGAACGCAATCGGGTGGATTTAGCCGGGAACACATTACGGACTCTCTGGGGCTCTGAATAATAAATGTCGACCCGCGACGACCAAACATTTGACACTTAAATAAACGAATCAATTTATATAGTCATATTAGTACATTCTATTAAAGGAACTATTTGTGAATCTGATTTAAAGCTTAAAAGGTTCAAATTATAGGCCGTTCGGCTTTTATTAATTTATATCGGATGCCATCAATCATAAAATTTGTTATTAATTATATTAATTTCGGGGCTTAATCCGTGCTGTCGTATTTGAATGTTGTATTATACCCATAACGATAATGTAACTTTTATAAGTATTAATATGAGTATTGTATTGTAAAATCGTTATTGTATATTCTTTACATTGGACATATTAAAAAAGATTTACCATACATGCATACATAACGTTTTAAGTTTTATGAAATCCGCCATTATATTTTAACACTAAAGGGAATTTATCCTATGAGTATGTTTCTTACGTATAAAGAAAGAACTACAGCCAAACTGAAAATCTATGTAATATTGTTCTTCATGATGTATTTTCTAGTATCTTATTTGCTAAATCACTTTTTAGGCTTCCACAATAAAATTGTAATAATAATTACCTGACGGGTTGCCCCATTTAAGTAATTTTCAAATATTTAATACATTTGTTTTACACGTATTTTCCCTATGCAAATCAATCAGTTGTAAATGTATTCTACATCAGCTTTTACACGCAACTTCGTCCGTGTGACCGGGATATGTTCACTTATCGGGACAAAAAGTAGTTTATAAACTTCTTTATGCCATATAGTACGTGTATACCAAATTTCATAGTAATTGGTTAAGGCGCTAACAGGTAACAAACCCACTTTCACATTTATAAAATTTGTAAGGATTTAGTAGGTGGCTCAAAACTGTTCCTTATGACAGTACATGGGAAAAACCTATATTCAGATTACTGAATATCCACTAGGACAGATAATGGCTGAGACGATAATGGATTTATTGAACATACCAACAAATTGGATCATGTGGCAGTGTCTCCAAGATACTGGCAGCGTTACTCGAGTACCATGGCTACAGTCATACTATTTAAGTTAGAATATAATCTATCCGTGTACCAAATTTCATATAAATCCGTTGAACCGTTTAAAAATGATTAAGCAACAAACATACAAACGCTTTTACAAGCTTTTAGATTACTATCTATACGAAGATTCTAAAGAGAAAAGATTTGATTATTTGTTTGTAATAAATAACTTGTTTTGTCTGTATATGTGTAACTCTTTTATTACTTAGTTATTCATATATTTATTTATAATTTATTGAAAACATAAGTATATGGTAAAAAAGTGGTGTTGATAAATATTAATTATTCTAAACTTAAATTTTAGAGCCCCATTCTAAAGCAGTAGAAACGTCTAACCAATAAGGAACACGAAAATTTATAACAATTTCAATAATATATCGACCAAAATAACCAATTTCCGTCGCCAATTGTAATTAACTGGTATAAACTGCCGCATCTAAATATAGTCATGGGTATAATTAACCTAATGGACTTCAGAAGACTTGCAGCTGCTAATTTTATCAGTCAGACTATGGTATGATCAATCTACTGACTTTATTTATAGCACATATTGTTCCCGCGCCTTTGTCTGCGTCTAAAAGACGACATTAACTTTTAGACCTTTGCACTACGTTGTTTATGCGGTATAAGGGACTACTGTAACAGTCTACACGTGACCACGGCCGATTCAACCTGGTCGAACCCAGGTTATCACAGCTTACTTAAATGATGGCGTTAATTCCCGTCTCTTATAAACCATAGACAATGAATGAATGAATAATTGATAACTTTATTTGCACGAATACAGAAATACAATATGATTTCGTAAATATGCCGTCAATAATAAATCAAATCCGAGTGATGGAATGACTTCCACGTGGAATTATAATATGCTCGGCAAAATTTGAGTATGCCGAGTGTTACGTTAACCACTACAATAATATTTGAAAAAATCCTCGAAAAAAGCTTCTATCTCATTAGGGAATTCAGTCATCACCATATTTTTAAAATTTTTATTTTTTATATATAAGGCGGTAGAAATACATAATTGTTAATTCAAAATTGTATTAACAACTCGCACGGCGGAATAATGGGCACGTTACTTGCCCTATCTTAGTTAAATAGCCCTGTTGACTAGACTATCTCGACGAACTTTCTTGGTGTTAAAATGGAGAAGTCACACGCACGATCAGATCAATTATAAGCTTAGCCTGCGAACTAGTTCAAACTAAATGCTTGTAATAATTAACTAATTTCTTATCATAATTGTCCTCAATATTATTATTACTTATTTTATAATCCAAGAGAAAACTGTACTCACTGTACATAGTGCATCTTTTTGTACTAGCACGACACATTGACTCTATAACCACCTGATACGTAATTATAAAATCTATCTGTGCTGACCTCAACTCCTTTAGAAATGAACATTTCCTAAACGTTATGAGAATAATTAAAAATTGTAACTCACAAAAAACTGACTTCAATCGTGAAAAAACCATTTATTTTTATCTAAAACTAAACTACTAAACCAATTTTAATAAAATTTCTATTGGGGCAAGAAGTAAGTATATTATAGCAAATAAAAAAGAATTTTCCAAATCTATTTGGAACTGACGAAGTTTTGTGATAGCAAACATAAAAAAGTACAACCTAATAGAAAACCTCCCTTTTAAAGTCTATTGAAAAATTGAACTCGTAACAGATTCTGTACTTAAGATTTGTCATTACTCTTAGAAACGTACAATAATACGGGTATTCCGTTTCATCTAACAAGGTCTCATTCTATTAGACGTTCGCCTCAAACTGTATTCGTAACTCTGCCGCTTTACAAGAGCAACTTATTTGCGATTATCACTGAAACCATAGTTCACAAATAACAAAGCTCCTAACAAGTTAGCTCGCTAACTGAATCTACGTAACGCAGTAGTTGGTTAATTTGCTATACATCGCTTTATAGAGTATGTGACCGTTAAGCGTTCATTAGTTACCGTAAGATTCGAATTAGAGTCCTCGGATGCGTGGCTAGTAGGCTAGTAATATGCGAGTACTAATTGTCGAGTTGTATGAGTATGTCTATGTAATTTGATACCTACTTCAATAGGGCTATCAACTAGGCATAGGTAATATATGGTAGATACTGATCTAATATCTATATATTGGATTCCTCTAAACATTGATGGCTGAAAAAAGATCATCGTCCATACCGATCGGATATCTATTTTCGAATATGTTAAACGTCTGTTATACAATATTATTTTTAGATAACAGATTTTTAACATATTTATCATTGGACCAGTATACAGATATTGTAACTTAAATGTATAGATTTTACCGTATATTACCCAAACCTACTCACAACTATGTGAATCAACAGAAGGACTTTAACGAGACCGAATTGAATCAAATCGAGAAGACGTCAAATTAAAGTAACCTATCCTTATATTTGACCTCTGTTTCATGTGAATTCAATTTTATTTGAGCCCAATTCGATAGCTCCAACTAAAAAGTTACCCTGCTGTTATATATAAACATAGAAATACTGACATACTGACGCAGTTTTGTCATGTCATATCAGGGGGCTGATGTGTATATACACCACTCCTATATTTATGATTTATACTGAAGAATGTGATAAGTCAAAGTCAATCTTCCAAAATAATGGCAAAAAATACTCCTAATAGATAGAATGACAAAATCAAATATGATGTGACGTTTAACCGATATAATTAGTTTTAAGTGGTCATATCATGAAATACAACCATTTCATGAAATAGTCGACCACATTATGAAGTGATCAATTTCAAGATCTGCCCACGACATATCCATAATTCATGGATACAGGTGAATCCTTGAAAATAAATGGGGGGCGAGTAATGTAATCTTCAGTAATGTACAATTAACAAGAGAAATGACAAAGATAAATAAGATGGTCAAGTTCCCTACACTTTACAACAAGCAAACGTTTTATAGAACACAGAAAATAATATTTCCATTGTAACATTTATACTTAATTCACATATTTTATATAAAATAAATCAGACTTGTTTGATGAGAAGGCAACTTATTTTTAAGAATGTTCAAGTGTACTCGTACACTTGTTATAAAGTGTAGGGCATTACCTATATTGAGAGTTTCAATAGGAAAGACGATAATATCTGTTTTTGGAAGTCAATGGATAATAAACGGCTATAAAAAGAAATACTTTAGGCTCCTTCCGAAGATTTCCTTTGTATTAGTAAAAACGAAGCGTCCAAAATGTTGGCAGCTTTTCTTTTGAGATTCGGGATAATATTACAAAGCTTAACAAATGGATGACGCTTCAATAACAGCAAAATTAAATAAAAATAATTGAATTGAAAACTATAATGATAACCAGCTAGCATGCCTGTGTTTCGAAGGCATAACAGGCGTAACGAAGGCACAACAGTCCTCAGGTTTCTGAGGATTAAGGCGAACATTGAATGAAATTAATTAAGTTAAATTACAAATCTGACATTGTATTATGTAGATTTAAAGTATATTCTTAATTTCTTATAATAATAAAAATTTATATTAAATTTTCTAAATTTTTAAAAAAATTGTTCATGAATAAAAATTATAATTGGCTTTAATGTATTGAATTTGAATTAATCATGTGTAAACTGCAGGTAACAAAATAATTGAACAAATCGTCAAAGTACCACGTGACATAAACATCATACTGATGTTTGTGTCTATATTCAACCGTAATCAGTTTCCATCAGTTTAACAACTCTCGTTTCCCATTACAAGCTTCACAAAAATTCTGTCTGACAAATACACTAGATATGTATATACTAGAATAATAGACAAGTGTACAGCATGGTGGTGTCAACTACCTGACCAAACTACAACTCATCGCTGGGTCCAGGTATTTGTAATATGGGGCGCCTGATAACTAATGAGTGAACCATTTAGACAGTCAAAATAACTACCTCCGCCATAACTTAATGGCATACCTACAAATATGTTCGTAGTTTCTTACTCAACAAGTACATTTTTCTCCGCAAAAAAAAAAAACAATTTTAATCTTGAAGTCACACACACATGCAAACACACACACATACACCATTGAAAGATGATAATATGGTACTAATACGGGAATAAACCCTGTCGGCTGGAATATGTACTCTGTGAAAATTGATCCAGATTTGCCGAGGTAAATGTGTAACATTCGCAAAAAAATGAGACGAATTGAAAACCCCATTTATTTGGTGGTTGCTTGAAATGACATCTATGCATACAGTGAAATAATGGTAAGCAAAACAAAATAAGGGATAAACTCGGTAGAGTACGTAAAATAAAAGACTACCAAATAACACATCTTGGAATACGAATGACCTCTATAGAAAAAAAACTAATACATTTCTAGAGTTAACATTCATAATACCAGCTTACGAGCATAATTGGGTTGTCTCACATTTTATATTTGAAGGATTTCGGAGACAATTTATACAGGATTACCATTAAACACATAGAATACGATAGCAATAATAAATAAGTAAATCGCAAAGTAATCCGTTTAGCATTACATACTTCTAGTAGAGGCATAAATATTACGATGGATATACTTTTATACAGTGGTTTCGCAAGTTCTTACATATAAAGATGAGATATTAAATTACGCACAAAACTAAACGTAAGACATTACATTTTTATCTGCACAAAGTTTGAGAATCAAACGTAATGAAAAACTATATTAATCCCTAAGTGCGAACTTGGGATAACTGTATTGTTCTCTCGATAGCACTTTACTGTATTGAATCCAGGCACGACGAGAATAAACAGTAGTAAACTAAACAATATTTGTACCAACATTTATATACGTCTGAGATATATTTATCACAAACCTATAAACTTAATACTCAAGTATATCCGAGTAATAGTCACTTTATATTGAAAGGAAATAAGAGAGATAAGAGTAATCGTTTTACAAAATCACAGTGCAAAAATATGAGTTTTACTTCTTTAGAATCAGCGGAAAACTTTGGAGTTTGGGATTGTGGCATTCAAACTGTGCAATCCAATTTGGGATCCTCACCTACCGACACGAAACTTCTAAAGCAAAACTTCAATTCACTTAAATTGTTTATTTGCAGGGGTGGAGTCAGAATAAAATTCGTCTTGGCCATCGCCATTTTGATTAAGTCTAAAAAATTTGTACTATTTATTACCTGCTTTCTGAGAGTTTTTGTTTTACACAAACAACATCATAAACTTATTTATTAAGACACTACAACTAGGAGGAGGTTCTAAATTTAACATTTATTTACAATAGGTAGGGTTAATCCCGTATCGGTTCCATATTAATTTTGTGACGATTGAAACCATTCTTCGAACCACAATCTACTTGTACACACAAGATTCCGAATTCTGAATTAAAATTCAAAAAAACATCTCATTGTATATGGATGGGTAAGTTTTATTCGTTTTCAATTAAGAATAGTAAATTACTAGTCAAAAAAAAATTATCACGATGAAGTATCTATTTTATGTAATTAAATAATTGATGTTAAAAAATTATTAATTCATCCTAATATCATTCAGAACTTCATTGACCTCAATAGTACCTATGCAAAGTCTGTAAGCATTAATGTGATCTTATCCTTGAAGGGTGCTCTAATACCTCTTGATTCCAACAATAATTGGTTTATATAAATACTGCGGTCAATCTGTGAAAAAGAGATGGTAATATTGTCAACGTAGCGTGACAGAGTGGGATGTTGTATATATCAATTGTGTGAACCAATAAAATATTAAAGCTCTGGATATAATAAGTAAATTTTTATTCAAATCCAGTTCAAGTACAGTTTCTATAGAAATATTCGTTGAATTTGAAAATTGAGATAACATGAAATATGTATGATGTTGTTCATTTCAATGGGTGACAGTTATCAGTTTTCATTAGGTGAACAGTCAGCTTGTTATAAAAATAAATCCTATTAATATTATAAATGCAAAAGTTTGTAACGATGGATGGATGAATGTTTGTTACTCTTTCACGCAAAATCGATTGAACAGATTCAAATGACTTTTGGTATTCGGGTATGGTGTATCCTACCTTAACTTATAAAAGATTACGTACTGATTCACGCAAATAAAGCCGCGAGATACAGCTAATAAATCAATATAATAGTCTAGTGCATAATACACAGAAAAATACCTGCTTATTAGAAACCCTCGCCTTTTGGAATTACCTTATGAGTATAAAGAATATTGTTACTTTTGTTACTAAATCATTATCGATCAATCCATGACTAATCCCCGAGAGCGCAATGTCTTAATCATACAAAATAGGTGCACTCAACAATGGAGTGGCATTTGAATACAATTATAACTGCTTAATCGAAACCAGACTCCAATTGTAGATTTCAGACGAATTTGGCGACATAATGACATAATCAATTTAATTACCCGGATAATAACAAATAGGTATATTTCGCCATTACGCGTACATTTTCCGCAAATTAAAAACCACGGCAGCCCTGCCAAAAGTCCTACTAATTAAAAAATGTATAACCAGTGTTATTCTGGTTGATGTATGTTGAGGATTAACAATAACCCATACTGTTCTGGAATTTAAAAATTATGGTGGATTAAAGAAATTCATAATTATATATATAAACTCTGAAAACAGCACACTTCTTTTTTGAACAGTTTTGTAAAAACAAGTAACATCATTGCTTTTACAAATACACGAGTGTGGGCACTGAAGCTAAAAAGGTTCTAGTGAATGTTTTTAGGGAAAGAAAATATAAACACGATCTAGTTAAAATTTCCCTTCCTAAAAACATTTATCCATTTTCAAAGCAGCTATAGTTCCGGCGTTTATTGGGCGCTACTAATGATGCGCAGGTAAAATTTTATAGGAAAATATGCTACTGCGCATCAAGGTCATGGTTGAAGTTATATGCCAGCCAGTAACTAAATTTCATACCCATATACATATAAGATTGCAAATAGACTATGCCTGCACTTAAGAGATATTAAAGAAAAATTGATATGAAGGGTCTCAATATGAGCAGCAGAAAAAGCAATACAATTTAGTTTTTTTTTTCTATTTCTTCTATATATTTGTTTCGGCATCCCGTAAAAACTAATGTACCAAATTGGATACGGCTTTTACAATTGTGTTCCTAAAGTTCCAACTTCAAATCTAGTGTATCATCATCATCATTTTAATACGCTATCTAGAAGACGTAAATTTTTATTAATTTTCTTACTTCTGAAATCCACGTATTCGAAGCAGCGGGCAAAAAGCTAATTTGATAATATCTAGCTAGTTTAATATATATAGTATTTTATCTATTTGTTTGTTCAAAATAAACTCTTATGACTTTGCGGGCAAAAACCAGTTCATAATAGGCATAAAAAATAATACCTTAACAATATATTAATGTTTTTAATTACAATCGTAAATAAATCGACCGTAATCATTAAAACAATCGGAAGCAACCTTGTAACAGAGCAGTTAATAGCCATGAACGACAAGCCGAATTAACAATGGATCCATTGGGGTATTGGAATTAAAATTTAATCGATTTTGCATCATCAGTATAACACATAATTAATCGTGACGGTATAATAGAACTTTTAAAATAGAAAATAAAAAAAAAAAAAAACTATATGCCACTTAGATTGCAATAGATTACATATTTATTCCTATTCCTAAATGTATTTTAGGCCGTATTCACAATCAAAAGCTAAGCATTGAAGTACTAATACTGAAACAGGGGCAAAAAGAATTATTAGCGATGAGGATCTAACTGACACATTGCTAGCAATATACCCTGTCAAGTCCGACATACACGTGGTTCCCCCTGGAAATCATCTTGGTTATTTATGAATTCATCACTATGGACTAACTGACCTTTTTCATCCTCATCTATCATCTCTCACTGGTGGCCCACCAGCGTGTACCGATAGCGCAAGCGAGGTTACAATTACATTTTTAATAAAAAAAAAATACTATGCGTCATTATTAACTTGGAGGTTCTGAGAAGCTGGTTTATGGTGATGCACTTTTCGAAGCTCTCGTGAATATATTTTTTACCATTGAACCTACTTAAAAAATATTATATTGGTTTTTAGTATTAATTAGCATGTATTAATAAATTGATCCTTACTAATCTTTTCTATAAGAGTATCCAAAATTTTATAAATTAATCCAAATTAACTCTTTCTATTATAAACACAATGGGGTTAAAAGATAAATTCTTCCGCCGGCCAGAACATGATAAAGCACGTATCTCGACCTTTACAAGATAATGTATACAGTGCGTGCAAACATGTGCATGATTATGAAAGTGCTTATTTGATTTAATTAATTTCAACCCATTATCCAAGAAGGCGATAAACTAATTTTAAAACATCCGACCACTTAAAGGTTGCAACCCTTTTATTCGATCTTAATGATTTATTTATGCAGGATCATAATCCCAAATCGGTTGACCTTGAAACAAAAATAGTTGCAATTATTATAGAATATTGTAACCTAGACAGAATTCCACATAAATTTTACAAATACACCACGCTTCAATTAACAATAATGGAGGAAGAGACTTAATCCAGATGCGCTCTTGTATGAAGATTTTACTTAGTCTTATATATTTATTGACTGGTACATCGAGAGCGTTACGTACAACTCGTTACAACACTTAATATAAACATGGTAATATATGTACACCATAGCATCGGCTATATAAAAATCATAATAAGTGGAAATATGTAATTGCCGTGTGGTCCCGGCATAGAATAGCCCATAGGTGTCGTAAAAGCCGACTAAGGGAGGGCGAAAGATAGGCAGCAGCGTCCCTCTTAAAACATCTCTTAATTAAATCCTAATTGCGATTACCAATCCGCCTGCCAAGCGCGACAACTACTGGCAAAACCCCCAAGGGGAAGGCTTATGTTCAGCAGTGGACAGTTAAAGACTGATATGATGATGTAATTACTTAAATTATTTGTACTTATTACAAGAATACTGCAAAGAAAAGAAAGAATATACTCAGATTAACAGCTTTTAATGTGGTTTAATAGTTTAAACTTTTTTAATTATAAAAATATCAACTTTATTTATATGTTAAGTTCATTATAACCTATTATAGCAATGTATAAATTTGAAGTTGGTTTTATATTGTTCAAAACCGAATGTTATATATAATTAGATATCATAACTATCCTAATAATAAATTCGTGGTATTCGAGCATTCCACAATTTTCAAATAAAATTTATCAACACAAGAAGTTGTAAGACCAATGAATGTATAAATTTGAATTAATACTTAAAGCGGTCAAAATGATATGTTAATAATAAGAAAATTTTGCGCGGTAACAATGACAAAACAAGAGTTATTACCAAACTAGCCTTTTGCCCGCTACTTCGTATACGTAGATTTCAGAAATAGGAAAATCAATAAAAAAAATATACCATTTTTAGATGGCATATTAAGAAGAACATACACCAGATATTATGTTAGACCTTTAAGAACACAACTGTGGAAATCGTATCCCAGTTAGTGCAGCAGTTTGTGCGTGTTGCCGGAATAAATATACAGACACACAAAACAAAAAAAAAATTTTGGTTTTTTAAAAGAATACAATTAGAATAGCAAACAAGCAAAGAAAGATCAAAGATGGAAAGTGAGATAAAGATGATATAGACAAAAGTAACATGGACATCCAAGATAGTTAATATAACTAGTCTTATTAGTCCCATTAGTATTTCTAGTTAAAACAACTTTATTAAATTAATAAAGACAAGATATAAAATTTGAAGAAAATAGGTAGTAAACAAAGACAAAATTGTGGAGTTAAAAGAATAAATATGCATGTTAGCCATAAGAAGGCAAAGAAAGGTCAAAGATGTATGAATTGAGATAAAGATGATGTGTAAAAAGAATGTGAATCCAAGATAGTTAATATAACAGGCAGAGTTAGTCCCATTCGTATTTCTATTGTAAAACAATTTTCAATGTGAAATATTCCAGGGTACAGAGGCAGTCCTCAGGAATAGCAACGCATAAAGAGTATTTTGGGTAACACAGTACAATCTATTATATCCATGGTAATGTTCATGTCTATAGGCGACAGTTACCACTTTCTATTAGATGGGTCGTTAGCTTGTTTTCCATTTTAAATAAATAGTATGAAAAAAAAGATTAAAATTATACATATAATTACTAATATTAAAATGTAAGACGTGACATCATCACAAGCATTTACCATATGAATACCAAAAGCAGAATCATAAAGCTTTGTCAAATCTCAAAGCATTGCCAGACCGTCGTCAATCAAAATCGTGTAACGCAACATTTCTCCATTTTGTTAGTAACTTGGAGTGTTGATTATCAGATAAATTAAGAGAATATATTTAAATAATAATGTTCAAAAGGATAAGAGGATAAATACAAACTGTGTGATATATGACACGAGTAATTGTAAATAACAAGTGTCCAAATCCGAGTGACATCGCTCCTCTCGCTATAAATCACGCCGGTGTCAAGTTCGCACCAGCCACCCAATAATGAAGTCAATGTCGATGAATATTTTATATTATTTCGTGCAGGAGGCACCGGTGTCACGGATTATACTGCCTTGTCACATTGATTTAACACAATCCATAATAAATGTTTACAATAAAACGGGAAAATTGCATCATGTTTGAATAGAAGATGGATCATGTTGCGATACGTCGAAGGGTAAATGATGTGACTTAACACAATAATAATACAAATTCACATAAAACCTGTAATTTATTGATCAAAACTTAATTCAGGTTCTGATTAAAAAATCAAATATATTTCTTTCATGACATAACACCTCCGAAAGTCTTTAATAATGAGATTAAAAGATTTGCATAAAATGTAAACAATAATAATCAAATAATTCGATAGTCGTAAGTCGACTACCAAACTCAATAGAAAGACTTCATTCAATGGTTATGGATTAACCAAAACTTTGTGTCAATTAAAATTTCCGACGACACTCCAGTAACGTTAAACATCGTTGACAAAATTAAATTCGAGAGACGACAGTGCGGTCGCCACTTGCCAACGGTAATGATATACCCGGCAATGTAAACGTAAACCTAATCGATCAATTTCCCCATAACAGCAACAGACAAAGAAAATTCCAGAATTGTAATTACAATTTACTTTATATTATACAACATTTTTAAAGCACTTTTTTCACAAAAACTATCTTCGTTGTTAACAAAAACATCTTTCACATCGCATATTCACATGCGCTAACTTTCAATGACGCGCTACATATTCTAAATTATAATATTGTTATAATATATTTTATCTAATCGATAATGATTCAAAATATGATAAAGTACGATAGTAGCAATATTGGCCCCAACGCCATCAACTGCATAATTCAAACTAGTTAAACCAATTGCAATTTACTGATCTCATGAATGCAAAGTACTTGAAATTATCAAGCATGCATTAATATAGAGGAAGTGCATCAAATCATGGGGAAAATGCAATATGCAAATGCTCTTCCACCTCTAAACAAAATTACAAAAAGTAAATCCTTAATAATATAATTACTCGTATTATAAATATCTAAATATCCTGGCGCTTTAACGGATTAAAACATTGTCATGAAATTGAGAGAGAAGAACATAAACTATTTTTATTTCAATCAATCCATATATTCCGATCACGCAGACAAAGTAATTACTTACATGTACCTAACATCCAACATGGGGGGTAGGGATTTTTAATAATGGGGATTAACAACTCCAATATAATCTACGAGGTCGACTTCCTCGCGGTTCCCCCTGGAAACCATCATGTTCAATTCCAAGTAAGTTCATCACGATGGGCAAACTGACCTGCTTTATCCTCATCTATCACCCCTCACTGGTATCCCGCCAGCGTACACCGTTAGCACAGGCGGGGTTACCAATACATTATCAATAAATCAATAAAAAAAAACATCTAATGTGATACATCAAACACAAACATACAAAAAATGCAATATTCTATCACTAACATTCAAGAAATATTTCGAACCGGTAGAATTTTTGCGTAACCCGGCTGAGTACATATATACAACTGTCTTACTATAAATGCGTGACACAACAATGCGTGCAATACAACTCCACATTGCCAAGGTTAGGCGGGCATCGTTTATTACGTAATATTAGTTCAAATGATAATATATCACGGATACATCACTGCTTTGAAATACTGCTAACGACTTCGATTTCACCCTATTATAGCTTTTTTTAGAACGGCGAACAGGTTGATGACCCACCTGATGGAAAGTGGTAACCGTAGCCTATGAACATAAAGAGTACCTACCTAGAAAGTACAATCTAATACTGATGATATTTCTTATGCGTTACCATTCCTGATAAATACGGCGTTATGTATGTACCCTGTATTTTCAGCTACTGCTAGCAAAAAAAAAAACATTGGAGACATCATCTTTTTAGAATGATTGTTTTTTTTTTTTAATTGGCACATAAAATTGAATCTGGCCAAACCAAAATATTGTATGACATAACATTACAAACTTTCAAATTTCACGGGGCCGAAACCAAATTAACGACTTGTAAAAACAAATACATGAATAAAAACATTTCTTCTACACTTTAGGTCTCGGCGTCAAGATAACGCTCAAATACAAGATTGAATCTTCGATTTCTTTTTAGATAGTAGGTTTATTTACTATTTATTTGCTCTGAACGATTTTCAGCAAAAATGTGTTTTTTCCACGGCAGCTTGTATTAGTTAACGAGTTTATCTAACAATGGGCAACCTTGGTGAACTACACATCTGTGCCTATGTGGTCTATTCATTGTCGGACAGGTGTAAAGCGGTTTATGGGTGCTACTTCGCGCATCGATGAATCCGTGTATAGAATAACAAATAGACCAAACCATACATTTCGTATGAAAAGCGACTCTTTCACAAATTTGGTACACAGTAAAAATTTTTAGTAGTGGTTACTAAGTTATAGTCAACAAATTTTGTGATTTCCTTATAGTTTTGGGAATATAAAACAAGCTGACCTTTCTTTAAATATCCCAAGAAGGTGGTAAACAAGCATAAAAACCGTCTGAATGTAAACGACCACTGTAGCCTATGGACACCTACAATACTAAGAGTATCAGGTGCGTGTTGCCGACCCTGAAGGAATCTTATTATACACTTTTTGAAGAACCCCATACTGTAGTCTCTAGGAAAAACCTCGGCAAGGAGCTGATTTCACAGCCTAAGCGTTCGCGGTAGAAAACTTCTTTGAAACCACAATTTATATTGATTAACTGATGAAACAGAATAAATAATAATACTATATATTTATTTTATTTATTGAATACCTTTTTAAAACACCGCGAACGCAAAAGCATCTCCTCTAACATTATTAATATCTACTTCATAATAAAAAAAACTCCAAATGGATATAATAACAAGAGCTAGATTAACAGTAAACGAGACGATCTGGAACAAACGTTTACCAGGTCAAACACAAATCCTACCTATATCGAAGTGAAAACACCTACGAAATTTACCTGTGCGTCATAAGTGTGCAAATTGCTTACCTTCAGAACGCATTGGTGAAAGATGTGGCCATTTTTCCTCCCAACATATACCCGATACACGAGCTATTTTTACAAAGAAAATACACCGCGAAACAACTTACACGCCCAAAGCAATTCAGGTGATCTCAATACGAACTCGCGTGCACAGTTTATAGAACCTATCTGCACGGTTTTCAATAACAGGTAAATAAATAGTAAATGTTTAGTGCAGAGTAGATATGTATATTTGTACAACGATATAACGATATATAATCCTATCTAGCAACTAACCCCGACTTCGCTCGGGTAGATAGATAGATCTTTATTTTTTATTTTTTTAATAGAATACAGCACATGTTACTCGTTGATAATGCAGCTTTTTATAGGAAAAAAAAAAATTAAAATAAGCATTTATTAAGTTTACCTATTACAAAACAATTAAAATCTTTCTTCTTTATAATCCTAGTTAAGTAAATATATATATTATTTACTTTGTAGCACGACTCCTCTAACAAGAAATGTATTTAGTTTTTAAACAATTTCCTAAATAAGGTAGTTCATAATCTTCTCTATTTCGATGTGGTTATATTACGTGAGGCCTAGGGGGGGAGGGATTATTAATAATACTTAATTAACTAGTATATTATAGTATATTAGTTACTATTTAATTATTATCCATTAAAAAAAATTACGCAAAGCCTTTGACAATTCTCAAGCTACTTTGATAATTATATTTACAAACAAATAAGGTTTATGCCCGTCTTACTTCCATAATTTTGTGTCGATTAATATTTTTTGCCGAGTAAATCCTGATTCAAAATCGATCTTAATGGAGGATCACTGTGGACGTCTTCTGCCCTATTCAGAGGACGCAAGAAATTCAGTCAAACTCCTGATTATTGCAAAACAAACCTTCTAATACTCACGACTCTATATTCTAAATTTTACATTCGTTTCCGGTGTGTTTAAGTTTATTTAAGTTTAAAATAAATTTATGATAATTAAAGTCCTGTATTCTTGTATAAAATTTACTTGATACGAGTACAGATATGTTACGAGCGCACAAACGGCTTGACCACAAGATTGTGATGAATGAGTTAGTGTACAAATTCTCGTTTTATCGTGGTCGTAAAAAGTGCGAAAATTTCAGTAACAGAAAATAAAATCTTCAAACAAAACCCCTCTTGGGTGGTATCACTGTGAAGAGCACAGAATGTAAATTGCAAAAGTATATAACACAAAGGGATTTACAATTCAAACAAATACATAATAATATTTGTACCTATAAAAATAGAATCGAAATAATTTTTCAGCGCTTTTATATTTCGTGTTCGCTGGTATTCTTAATATTCTAGTAAAAGAAGGCATCTCAGTCTTTTTTATTATAGGTGACTTCATAAAGGAGGAGATTCGGGAAAAGACGCTCATTTCATCTATATTTTTTTTGTGTGTATATAATATACAGATTTTTATAATCGTTTTTACAGGAATAAACTTACTTGGTAACCTAACAGCTCACTTCGACCAATCTTCATAAAGTTCGGGATATACGTAATATATGGCAAAGTGAATAATCTAGACTACTTTTTATGAGATACATACTAGATGCGAATGCAGAAACAGCTTGTATAAAAATAAATTTATATTTTAGGATACCATTCCACAAAAAAAAAAGTTTCAATCAATAATTCAAACAATTCAGTATGGAATCAGTTCGAGAGTAAACGTCATCGGCTGCAAAATAAAAAAAAGTAAAATTCAAATTTAAAACTGACGAAAATATCCCGTACATAAATAGTATGCCCTCGTGTTCCTATTAAAAGAAGGACACAGAAGGGTGAGAAAACACCGAAAAAAAAACCATCCAAATGAGAACACATTTCCTTTTAAAGTCGCCTAAAAAGAGCCTGTATACAGCATAAATATATTTTAAAAAATCCTAACAATGAATCTTAGAACTCTATTGTACTCGAAGATGGCATATTTAAAATAGTACTCACTAACAATACAACAGTGAGTAGTTTGTTGTTGTTAATTTAAACTTGTTTTATACAATACTCAGGATATCTAGTCGTATGTTACTGGAAGCACTTAGCTGTACGTTCTACGTCTACAATATAAATATCGATGATGGAAAGGCAAAACGTAATAAGCGCCATTTAGCAAATTTTACAGAAGAGCAAAAAACGAAGCGAAAAGACATTTTCTTTTTATATAGCACTGAGGTGACAAATAAGCATATGACCCACCTGAAAGGTTATCATACCCTATAAACGCCTGCAATACGAGGGTCATTATGCGCACGTTGCCGACCCTGAAATGTTTATACCCCTTTTTTTGAAAGTTCCATGTCTTGGAAAAACTCGATAGGAAGCTAATTTCATAACGTGAGCGTTCATCATTTCACGGTTTCTGTGGAAACATCTCTGAAACCGCGCTTTACGCGACCATCCAGGCTCTAAGTTATTGGGTTGCACGACCGGGAGTCGATGGCAAAAAGTGGCTAAATGGTTACCAACTGCACTGATTAATTTATTAAATGACGTATGTATATAACTCAATATCAGCCAATATGGTGCTTAATACATTTTGCCTTTCCATGATATGCCTTCAGACGAGGTAGGCATTCATAAGCTAGTTTGTAACACGAGTTGAATAACGTTCGGTATCCATTCAGTCGCGAGATGTCTTGGTCGCAAACTTAACATTTGTACTGGCACACTATTACGTTAAAATTATACTGAAGTAAAATTTAAACAACTTTCAAAAAAGACGGTTTTCAATTTATATTGCCAACAAATTGGTTGACAGAATTAAAAATACAATATATAATTAACCCTTTATATACTTTTCTATAAATAAAAAACAAATTGTCTATTAAGCCGCCAATACAGAACTGTTTTTGAGAATTCTTTCTTTAATCGATAGTTTATACCGCGATGAGTTTATACGTTTTTATGTATATACCGCGACGAGTCCCTTAAAAAGCCTAATAGAGTTACGTAGAACCATAAATTTGAGAAACCATGTTCTACAACATTCCTCTGTCAACAATAGTGTACATAAAACATTCAAACAAAAACATCAATTTCCTATAAAAAATAGAATATACACATGTGATTTTTATTGACCGAATTCAAATACCCAGCGGAGTCGCTACAGACGACGTATGAATGTGAATTAGGCAGTAAGCATATGGAGACCATTTCGTCGGATCGCATCATTTTGTTATATGACATTGTATTTACGGGCTAACTAGCTTTACCAGGAAGAGCAACTTTGTACAAAGTCATATACTTGGACAATTTTGGAGCAGATCGGAGCATCGTGTTTCTGACGCTAAAGCAACAGTTCTTGGATAACTGTTTGGGTTTAAGGTTGGGATATGGCAGTAAAATTACAGAGTACGGAAACATAACATCATAGTTTTCAGAAGTAGCATCGCATACCGTGTATCCCAGGAATGGTGCTGTTCATCTCTTTAGACGACGGTTACCACCTTCCAATGGGTGAGCAATCAGTTCGTATCGCCATTTTTAAAATGTTGCATAATACAACCATCTTCATATTCAGGATTTTAGGACTCAATTTTGTTCATACCGATATCGATCCAGTAAATGACACTTGACATTTCGTTCGTCATAAATCCTACTATAATAGTCTAAAGGAACGATATATTATTTTTAATATTTTTAACCGTAGCTTTGTATTATGTAATTTTAAGATAAAATTTGTGTTTGGTTAGGAAATTTCATAAAACATTTTATGGTAAGCCCTCAGATTATCATCTGAATGCTATTACTTCTCAAGATAAATTCAGACAAAATCAGATCTAAATATGAAAACATAGTCTACTATTAGACATGCCCACATTTCACCAAGCATATTGGAATCCTACGTGAGAGAGAGCCAGTCCATCACCGAACCGTAATTATAATCGTCATAAGTAATTTTATCGCACTATATATATACTTTATACTATTTTTGCGATACCGAAAACAATCAGTAGGTATCAACTGAGTAACCACTTCATCAGGCAAAAATTTCAATCACTATTCATAGCAACACACGCTAATGTTCTCTATATATTTTAATTTAAAAACTTACCGATACAGTGTTCCGGAATGTATTTTCTTCACGCCGTCCATTTCTGTTGTGTTATGCTTATCATGTCTAATTCACTATTTACTTAATTGTCAATTAATGTGTTAAAGGGAGTAGTCATTGTGAGCTGCTCTTGATAATACTGTTGCACGTTGATTTGGGTCACCTAGAACAAATAATAAATACAGTGATACGACTGTCATAAAACATTGTACTTTGTATTGTATTAACTTTTACCCGCGACTTCGTTCACAGTGACCAGGACATGTACACTGACTAGAATAAAAAGTAACCTATGTCCCTCTTCATCCCCTATAGTATGTGCATCCCAGATTTTATAGTGATTGATTAAGCTCCTAAGAGGTAATCAGGTAACCATCAGGTGGGCCGTATGCTTGTTTGCCACCTCAGTGGTATAAAAAAAAAGTAATAAATAAACAAACTCAATTCCACATTTATAGTACTCGTATTAGTAAGTTTTTTTTTTTTTTTATGAGTGAAAATGAAATAGTGATAACGCATGCGCTATCTTTATACGCTGGTGAGGTACCAATTAAGGGTGATAAGTGATGCAGGTTAGCCCATCATGAATCATTAAACAATATTTAAACAGGATGGTTTTCAGGAGACTGATTGGAGTCGATAGTATATATTGCTAACAATAGGACAGTTTAAATCCCATTTCTAACAAATCCTTCCCCCTATTTCTATGGATTGTACTAGTATTCTACATATGTAGGACTGCGTAAGTTCTGCTATGGAGAATAAAGAAGCTGAAGCTTTTTCACTTGTAAAAGTAAGAAACCATAAAAAATACGTGACCAACAGTTTTAGATGTAAGGAATGATCAGCTCGCCTGTGCTATTGATATACTTAAGCAGGACACACAAATAAACCACAATGAAGGTCGACCTGACAGTAAATTTCCAGCAATGGGGCCGCTAGTCTCCATTACTAACAATCCCATCTTTCACTCGCGGTAAATTTTTTTTAAATGGGTGATATGGGAATGGGAACGCCGCCTACGCTATCGGTTCACATTGGCGGGGCACCAATGAAGGACGATACGTGAGGATGAAAACAGCTCAATTAATCCACCGTACCGAAATTCACAAGAATTACTAGCAATGGAGTTGTAAGATCCCCATTCCTAACAATCCCTTCCTCCCACTTGCGGTAAGAGACGACCACCCAAATGATGGTTCGTAATTTGCCAGCAGGCCGGGACCAAAATGGATGCAAGTAGGATAGGATATTTAGGTATGGTGAAATGGATAGAAAATTTATGTATTAAATTCATTATATTAATTTCAGCTAAGAAGAACGTTTATTCTTAGTCTCTATAGCCTTCGACATTAAAATCGATACGGTAGCAACAATGTATCGGTGGGTACATCGCCGGCGACCATGGCAGCACGTGCTAAACTTGCCGGTCGTTGTTCTAGCCACGGTGCTATAGCGAGACTACATCACGTGCCTCTAACTTCCGCATTGCATCTTAGATATCGAATATATATTATTTATTTTTAACTATTTACTGCGACTTTTCACGCGTGAATCAGTATATAAAGTATCTTACTCTTCATTGAAATCCATTCTGCCATTAAGTGTGACTGCTGAATAACAAACATATTTACAGACTTTCACATTTAAAAAATTAGCTTAACTAGTCTATTTTTTACTGACAACTTCGTCTATGTAACCGGAAAACTGATATGGAATTATAACACATTAGGTCTCAGGAATTACAATGTTTATAAATACCATAGACATCAGTGTATTCTGTGATATCTATGGTGATCAGAAGTGAGTGATGAGGTGATCCATAAATATAAGCTACAGTTACCACTTTCAATCAAGTTGGTCCCAACTTATTTACTAGATTCCCCTTTTTCTTCAAATTTTATATAGTGTAAACATGTATTCATATAAACTTGATTCTTCTATACTAGACACACACATACAATCTTGATTATTTACTTGTATTAATTTAGTTAGTCATTTCAAAATAAAATAGATACAAAAAAAACTATAGGTACAATCAAAAAATAAAATTATACAAAAAATAATTTTATCTATTAATTATAATTATGCAATTATTTAAAATATTTGTACTCTGTACTACTGGCTTTATTGTAAAATATGTTGTTTTTGTTCATAGCTAAACTTGTCAACCCAATAAAATTGTTTTGCCTCTTACAGGATCTATTTGTTTATATCGGGATAAAAACTACCCTGCCTCTTGCAATAATATCAAGTTGAAAGAAACAATACACATTCACATATTTAAATTATGTTTCACAAATAGAAAACTGATTTCAATTGTGGAAAAACTATTACCAATTTTAGATAAAATTTCATGTTTTCTGTAAGTATGTCATTTCAAATCAAAAAAAAAATGGATTTTTTTTTTATTGAACTCATCAGTTAAATATTAAAAAAATATATACAACTGAATTGAGAACATCCTTTTTTTGCAGTCAGTTGAAAATTTGATTAAAATAATTTGAATGGTTTTTTTTCATAACCTTTGTTCCAATAATACTCTCCAATTATCCTTCCCCTCTCACCATACTGGTTATGCTTCAAACACTTTTCTCCTACATTCTTCACGACTTTGGAACACGCTTCCTGATGCCATTAAGAGATTACTGACTAAACTGTCTTTCAAAAAAATAAAATTTTTACTTTACCAATCAGTAAGTACTTTATATTGTTATTTCATATAAAAAATATAGTATATGTCGATATATGTGTAAGTTATACAACTTATTCATATATATTTAATTTAAAAATTTATATATGTAATTTTACTATGTATTTTTATCAGTAATAGTAATGTGATTACACAAAATAATTTGAATGGTTTTATAGATGACTGGAAGAAAAATTTTGCATTAAGTACACATATTTATATATATATATATATATATATATATATATATATATATATATATATATATATATATATATATATATAAAACATATATATATATTATATAAATACTACTGCTAATTCTTAAATAATAATGATTTATTTCTCTCATAATCATACAATCATCTATGACACTAAAAATGATAAAGTTCACACCATACAAATGTGCAAACAACATGAGAAAATTTTAACTTTTATATACACACAGACAATACTACTTTCTCTACACATAATACATTTCAATATAAAGTTAATGAGTATCACATTTATACAATTATGATTTAGCTGATTGTCTTAGTTGGTTTGTTTGCTCAATATGTTTATAGAAAGAGCAATGGAAGGAGTATGAGTATCCCAACACAGCAACAGTATTAATAAAATAGAACAAAGTAAATACACACTTTCCCACATTTCTCTAAGAAACATGATTAATGTGTAAAATTATTAAACCTTTCATTTTGAATTGAACATGTAATCATGCACAAGGGTTTGTAAAAGATAACTTAAAATTTTTGCAAATATAAAAAAAAAATATTATAGACAGCAACTATAAATATAGTGGAATATTAATGTATTATATATGCCTTATAGCTGAATTAAAACTTTAAGATATTTTTTGATAAATGGTAAGAAATGCATATAATCCATCCTCTAGAAATTACTCCCATCAAAAACTATGATGACTTTGGAATAAAACTGTCTGTGTCCCCAAAATACTATATTAATGTCATATATTCGTCACACTGCAAAATTTAAATGGCCCTCCTAAATGATTTAAGAGATCCCTTCATCAAAATTGAACAGCATATGGTCAATTCAGGATTAAATAATAATATGGTCATCGGACAAAATCTATCCAGGTTCCTAGTATAAATATAGTTATATATTTATGTTTCTACTACAAAACAGTGTTTACTTACTCAAGTTTCATTGTAAAAAAATTATAATGAAAACACTAGATATAAAAGGTCAATACTGTAACACCTAAAAATGTCATTTCATGAAGCATACTATATGCATCACAGAAAATTCTATACTAGTAATTATTATTTATAAGCATGTTATATTCATATACACATTGAATAAATAGGAAAATGACATCTACTAGATACACAATACAGTGAATGAGGCATTCATATTTCAATGAGGTCACAAATACTGTTTTTAATCTCTAACTCTAAATCTATGTCATTATGAAAAATAGCTTAAATATCCAATTAGAATCTTAGAATTCTGACACTATGTATTAATTAACTAAACTTTAAACATTTATTAATAAAATGTAAAAAATAAAACGTGTGATATTCGTCATCTAAAAGAAATCTGAAATTTGATATATTTTAAGCCCTGTTCCTAATAGTGCTTACCATTAAAGTAGTATACGTTGAATATTATTGACATTACAATCGAATTTATTTACTTCTTCGTTACAATCAAATTATCCATGTGATACTTATAAATCAAATAATCGACACGTAAATAAGACTGTGAAAAACTAGGCACTCACCGAAAATGGCTACAATCTTGCAAAATGCACAGCCTCACAATCACCTCATAACGCTCGTTATTATATGGAGCGTGGGATAGTTTTTTTACACTAACAATTTCCACTACGAATGCACTTTCCAACAGCTTTTACTATTACGGCCGCTACTAGAGTAAGTAGTACAAACAGGCATGAAAAATACTTGACGACTGACGTACTACCTATATGCAGGGAGCGGTCGGAATGTAATCGGTAGCAATAAACAAGCGGTAAAGGAGGTTTTAAATTCACACTTATACACAAATCATGCACTAAATAATGTAATTTATTTTAATTCACATATGAAGATCATGTCGTAAATCACTATGAAATTAATTTGGGCGACAACGAAGCGAATAGTCCCTCCTCCCTTCACCGTAAACCAAACATAGACAATATAGTTATACTTTTCTACGACGTTCCTAAAATTGAATGCAATGGAAACTACTTACACAGCCAAAAAGATCATAACTAGATAACCGTAACTATAATGTTAACCGATTAAGTAAATTTCTTAAATTCTTATTCCAACATAAGCAAATATTTTAACCCGAATCCAATTTATTTACATGATGCATTAAGTGATATGCTTTTGTACAGTGTTTATAAAGGGATTGTATCTGCAGCAACACCTCTTTATTTTAATTCGCTCTTGTAAGTTAAACAACACAATATTATGTATATTATCTGTGGTAAACTAATTTTGACATCAATCTATGATAAATATAATTTGAATATAAGAATAAAAGCATCATGGACTTTTCTTTGTCAAGAATTAAATGTTAAACAAAATTATAGATAAAGAATAAGTAACCAAAGATTAAAGATAGAGTAGGGTTCTTTCAAAGAAAATACTCAACTTGTAGCATTGGATTCTAAACTATACTTTGTTTAGATAATATAATATCACATTTAAATAATTATGCATTTGAATATAAAACGACCAAATGCGAGTCGAACTCACGCACTAAAGATTCCATACAAATATAATTTTAAGAAATTGCAATGATTTTTTGTCATGTAATTACAAATTAAGAGTTTAGGATTTTTTTAAATAAAGCTTTTACTGCACGATATTACCAAATATATTTTAAATAAATTTTGATTTCCTTGCAAATGTCAAAATATACGTTATAAATAGTCGTATCATATAATTGTGTTGACTTAAAGAATTAATTTTTCACAACTTTAAGAGATTGCAGACTTGAATATTAGATAATAATTTTAGATTTTCTGTCTGTCTATTAGTTAGCCAGCGAATAGGCAAAGTAACCCTATAAGGGATCGTTTTTTCCTTATGAAGTATGAAACCCTAAAAATAATTTCTTAAAGTATTTTTCAAAAATATGGGATGCAATTACAGTTATCAAAATCATTAATATATCAACAAATATATAGTAATAATTTATTTGACATTGTCATAGTAATCATCAATATCTTTATTTAATAATAATCTTAATTTATTCTTTTGATGATAAGTAAATAAATAAAATAATCCTTGATAATCTAAAACGTAATTTAGAAATTAAAAAAATATTTGATAGTGAATTCTGATAATAATATTATTTTTGATTCTGAAAGTTTAAATACCTAACTCAGTTACTTTATAGTAAAAACTGTCAAAATGTTAACTGTTATATAGATCACACTAATTATTTTGTTCTCATCTGGTCAAAGATTTAAGAATTAAATGTTCTTTGCAGCTAGTACTCGCAATTAGGGGGAAAGGGATTGTTAGTAATGAGGTCAAATAGCCCCATTACTAGCAATATACCTTATCCGGTCGACCTCCACGTGGTTCCCCCTGGAAACCATCGTGGTTTATTCTAGTTGAATTCGTCAGGATGGGTTAACTGACCTGCTTTCATCCTCAACAGTCATCTATCACTGATGCCTCGCCAGTGTACACCGATAGCGCAGACGGGGTTACCATATCATTATCACTCATTAATACTCGCAATTAGGCAATGTATATAGTCCTTTAGTTTATCTTCTTAGTGTTGTGTTAACTGATTACAAAAATAACAAATCGATCCAGATAAGCATCTCAAGATAAATGAGTAAAAATCCTACATAATTTCAAGAACTATTTTGAAAAATAAAAATTTTCCATTACTATAAATAGGTAAAAAAGCAAATTTTTAACTGCACAGACTTATTATACTCCTAATAATATATAATTATGTTTTTTAAATAAAAAATACATTCTATTATCTATTTTAATTATTATATAATGTGATCTAGAAATTTCAGTAGTAAAAATTTTTACAGTAAAATTTCATAATTTTCTGTTATCATCCATATTACGCTAAAGTGGATAAAATATACGGAATTATTAATTATTAAATTAACAATTATATAATACTTTAGATAACTGTTTCATCAACTATTGACTATGATTTATTATTTGACAACTATGATTTATATTATTACAAGTGTTCTTATATAATATTTTTGTATCATAAATCGAATGCATTGAATATCGATTTTAATATCATAGTGGCATCACTATACAGTGTCCATGTGTGTGCACATATTTTATGTATCTGTATCTGTATGTTGTGTGTGCGTGGTGATTTGTGTTAACGCTGATAGAAAGAATAGAAATTAAATAAATCAGCTTTATTTTGACGATGAAACTAACATAAATGTGAAGAAACGCAGTGTATTGTGTTATCAAGTGCAAGTGAATCCGTCGGAAGGCGGTAATCGTGTACGTTTATTCGCTATTTGTGGATTCTGGATCTCGTCGATGTACCATAAACAAAAATGTCAGCGATCCCGATTTTTTGTTTCTCACTGCATACCCATCGTTATACCTTAATTAGATCACACGAATGATATAAAATAATGTTATATGCTTTCTCCTGCGGCGTGTTTTTGCTTGAATAGCACTCCCCAAGCAATAAATCGGCCATAGTAAACGTGCGTTTCGTGTGCTCGCGCCCGTCTACACCCGACCTATCTCATTGTTTATGTATGGAGAATAAGCCAGGAATTTTTATGGGGTTTCACGGCGTATTCTCGTTTTAATTGAATATCTGGATACGATCAGGTATTGTGACGATTGATCATCGCGGCGGAACCACTACGTGCAACCTGACTAGCGTCCCATCGAGGATCAAGGTTTTTTCACGTCTCTATTTATAATAATCTCGATCATTTGGTGTAGTATAATGACATTCTTGTAATGAAGAGCCGTTTGAATTTGCGGGACATGTGCCAATAATTGTGATCGTGACGAGAGCGCGTCCATACATTTTATATGTTTACAATAATATGGAGTCTGTGGAAAAGGTATTGATATTAAACCATAGTTGGTCACAAAATATCAACAAAAATCATGAAACAAATAATAATAATATGAGTAGTTATTTGGAGTTGGTATCACATACCAAACATAACAACAATAGTTGCTATATTTATAAATTATGAATTTAAATAATAATTGTAATTAAATTAATATGTCAAAATCATAACCTTAGCCAGTATTAAAAACATGATTGGCCTCATAATATACTTACTTCATATTATGATGATTTAATATATTGTTATTCTGTAGTTTATTTACAAATTGTGATAATACTTATAAACTGTTTTTTTTTTTTACTTTTGCTATAGTAAACAATCTTACATCTATTTTTTTAGAAATTGGTATTTTATAAATAAGATGGACAAACAAATAAATTTGATAATCTTATTAATATAATAAATGCAAAAGTTTTTAAAAATAGATGGTTGGATATTTGTTACTCTTTCATGCTACTGAATGATAGTTTATAATATTTGTAGTAGATAAATAGAATAATTTTGAATTCTTTTACTCCTAAAAATTATTAACATGACTAAATAATAAATTATTCATACTTAAATAATAGATAAAATGTTAACAGAGCTATAGTACATATTTTCATCCAACTGCTGAAGAATGGAATGGAAAATAATATTCAGGTATATGTGTGTCTGGAATTTTGGAGCAATATGTACTAATAATATGTTGATTTATTTTGGTAAACAGTCTATCATTGGAGTTGTCATAGACTAACAATAAAAATTGGCTTGTGACTATCAAATCAACTCGTATATAATAAAATTTATGAATTTTAATATATTTTTATATATTTGTATATATAATAGCTGTATATACAATTATAGGGCTTGGTAACTTAATTACGTCCATCCTTTCATTATTGTTAACATTCTTGATAGATAAAGTAAAAATTATAGCTATCCACAAAAGGAAGGAAACTGTTGGTAGAAAATATACAAACAACTTTCACATGAAAATATTTTCTTTCCTTCTAAAATTAAAATTACCTGTATAAAGCAAAAAATATATATAGCAACTCTTTATATATTTGTTTTGGATACATATTGATAATTGAAACAAACATAATATAGAGAACCTCTTTTTTAAATTTAGCAAATTAAATATATATATTTTTAGGTAAACTTTAACTGAACTAATATTATCAGTATAGCATAAAATCATATTCTATAATATATGATGTTGGATTAAGTTCTTGTCACTGCCACAGTCTATGCAGAAAAATTGCATTAATGACATAAAGACTATGAATTTGGTAGAATAAAATAATTTATTTGTTAGTTGATCCCTAAAGTATAAAAACATTTTAATGTCATCCACCAACTGAATTAATGTAATTGAGTAATGTGAATATTATATTTTTCCATAATTTAATTACTTAAAAACAAATCATTTATTTACTTTTATTTTTAATAATAACTAAGTGCATAAATAAGGAGGATATCAATTGACTTTTTTTTGTAAGTATAACATGCAATATTTTTACTAATCCTGACTCAAATCTGGTAATTTCATTTAGTAATTACTATTATAATAATTTTAGTATGATACAGAAGATTAGTTTGATGTAAAGTATACCTTTTACCTATATTTCTTAGTGTTATATTTTATTAAAAAATAAATAATAGAATAGAATAGAAATCATTTATTCAAATAAACTTACATTGAAGCACTTTTGAAAAGTCATTACATTTTTTTTAATTTACTGCTCGTTCGGAAAGCTGTCTCATCACAAGAAGAACGAGCAAGAAACTTGCGTGATGCTCTTTTAAATAATTTTATTATTATTTTACATTTTTAAGTTTAATTGTGTGAATACAAACCACCAATTAGCACTAATTCAATTAAATACTCAAAAAAAAAAAAATTGAATACATAACCAACTGGTTAAACAATTAATAAGAGGAAATCAGTCATAGTGATTAGAGCAGACCAGTCCCTACAAGCAGCACCCGTTCACGAGTATGACGGATGAGCCAGCCATCACTGCGCTCGACCATATTTTAGGGAAATGACCCGGCCCACCACGCCGCCACAAGTCTGGACATTTTAGTGAGCATGACTACTCAAAACACTAGACCACGTCAAAGCTACTCACAATTGCCATCTGATAGTTATAGTATTCACATTTTACATAAGAATGCATGCGGCAATTAATACAAAAAACCGCTACGCTTTCATATTTCTAAAATTAATCAATTAAATCAAGAAAGCAATGAGAAAAAAAAATTATAACGTTGTATGCTAATAAACTAATTATTTACTTGATATGTTGTCATCTATGAATTCGTCTATCCTGTAATAGGCTTTCTTACATAAAAATTGTTTAATATAAGATTTGAATTGCCTCTCTGTCAGATTTAATGCAGATTCCGGCAGTTTATTATAAAATCTTATGCAATTACCATAGAATGAATTACTGATTTTGTGCAGACGGCATTTAGGTAAAATAAGCTTATTTATATTGCGTAAGTTTCTACTTGTACAGTCTTTGAGTTTTTTAAAACTCGCTAAGTTCTTCCGTGTATACATAATATTTTCATAAATGTATTGTGAAGTAACTGTGAGGATATTTGAGTCTTTAAAGCACTGACGTAATGACTCTCTTGAACCCATACCATAAATAGAACGTATGGCTCTCTTTTGTAAAACAAATATAGTATTTATATCGGCTGCTTTACCCCACAGCAGTATGCCATAAGACATTATGCTATGGAAATAACTAAAATATACAAGTTTAGCTCGCCACGTCTGTTAATTGCCTAATTCTTCTAATTGCATATGCAGCAGAACTGAGTCTACTGGCCAATTTTGAAATATGGGGCCCCCATTGTAATTTCGAGTCCACTGTTATACCTAAAAAAACTGTATCATTAACAAAATTTACTATTTCGTCATTAAGCAATAACTGTGTATTTATTAGTCTTACATTAGGAAGTGTAAATTTTATACACTTTGTTTTGCTGGAATTTAATAATAGGTTATTACATGTAAACCAATTTAATATTGCAGACATAGCACAATTTACATCGTCTAATTGATTACTTTGACGTCCAATTTTAAACACTAACGAAGTATCATCCGCAAACAGCACTATATCTGCAATTTTCTCTACCATAAAGGGAAGGTCATTTATGTAGATTAAAAAGAGAAAGGGGCCTAAGATTGACCCTTGTGGAACGCCCATCTTAATATTAGCTCCCTTAGATTTTACACCGTCAATATCTACAGTTTGAACCCTATCCTCTAAATAAGTTCTCATTAATTTTAGATCATTATCTCTTATACCATAATGTTCGAGCTTGTACAAAAGCGTTTTATGATCCACACAATCAAATGCCTTTGATAGGTCACAAAAAACTCCGAGTGCATCCTGTGACCTCTCCCAAGATTCGAAAATATGTGTCATTAGCGCAACACCTGCGTCAGTGGTAGACTTGCCGGCGGTGAAACCATATTGCTGACTGTGAAGCAGTCCGTTAACCCTGAAGTGATGTAACATTTGATTTAACATTATCTTTTCAAACACCTTACTTAGAACTGGCAAAATAGATATAGGTCTATAGTTCCCTGGCTCAAATTTATCTCCTGATTTAAATAGTGGGATTAATTTGCTAAATTTCATTAAATGGAAAAACGCCATTATCAATACATTTATTAAAAATAGTGGCTAGATATGGAGCAACAATATCTATGAAAGAACTAACTACTTTTACAGACATGCCCCAAAGGTCTTCCGTATTTTTTAAATTTAGCTGTTTGAATATTTTTATGATATGAAAGGGGCTAACATGTGAAAATTTAAATCTTAAAGAACAACAACCGATATTAGTCTCTAGTAATTTTTTTGCTCGAGATTGAGATGAGTCCAGAGAAGATGTAATATCAATCGGAATATTAGCAAAAAAATCTTCAAAAATATTAACTACATCTTTTGTTGTTGTTATTAATTTATTATCATAATTTAATGTAAATTGATTACAGGCTATTTTAGATCTTCCAGTTTCTTTATTTATAATGCTCCAGATGGTTTTAATTTTGTCAGAAGACTGCTTAATTTGTTTATTAAAATAATTAGACTTAGCCATAATACAAACTTTTTTAAAAATTTTAGAATAATTTTTTACATAAGTGGTGAATTTGTCATCAAATCGATATTTTTTTGATCGTATAAATCAAACAAAATATTTCTACTTTTAAGTATTCCTACTGTTGCCCATTCCGTGAATTTAGATTTAACATGAACTTCTTTTTTTCTTGAAAAATTGTTCATATTCTCCGGATAAAATATTAATTAGCTTGGTGTAAAGATAATCAGGATTATTACTAGATTGTAACAGCAAATCCAATTTATTTTTAATCGCGCTTTTGTATTTATTAATATTGTAAACGTTTATTTGTCTTTTTGATTTTTTATTATTGTTGACTTTATTGATTTGACTGCTAAACTTAACAACTTGACCACAGTGATCTGAAGGAAGTTTATTTATTATGAATTTTTCTGTATACTCGCAGTTACAAAAAACATTGTCAAGACAAGTAGCAGACGTGGCAGTTACACGAGTGGGTTCATGAAAGACATGACATAAATCAAATGACTGAAATAAACTAATAATTTTTGTACATGTGGGTGTGTTACAAAGAATATCAACGTTAAAATCTCCACATACAATAATTTTTTTAATACTATTAAATACTTTTTTTAAAATATCCTCCATCACCCCTTCAAAAACATTGTAATCACTATTAGGAGGCCTGTACACACATATAAGGATATAATTTTCTAGTTCTATACAAGATAATTCTATACAACACTCAATAGAAAGTCTAACAATGTCAGCACGTTCCTTTACTTTAATATTATTTCTTGCAATTATCATAGACCCGCCTCTGTTAACTGACTTTCTATTGAAGCAGCTGACAACGTTATAATTATTTAAATTGAACATCATATTGCTTTCTTTAAGCCAATGTTCTGTGAAACGGACAATATCAATATTATACTTTTCTAAAAATAATTGTATAATGGAAAACTTTGTATGTTCTGATGAACAATTATTAATTCTGATTGCTTTCCCTTTGTCTTTGTGAGCAGTTTAAATCTGCAGTCATAGTACTTATGTCACAAATATTAATAGAATTATCTGTTATGTCAGCATTTTTATGTTTAAGTTTACCATGTAAACTGTTCATGTAGTCAATATTATAAGCCACTAAAGTGGCTATTTTATTTTTAGATGATTTAGAAAGATACATTGTATCTTTTGTCAAATAAAAATCACTAATAAAACTATTAGTATCAAAAAATGTCAAAATGTCACTATGACGACATGTCAATGTATGTAATAAGTTATTCAGGTAATGTACCTTACTGTTAATTTTTTTATGAAGATGTCTATTTGTGTAATTATATTGATTGTGTAATTATATTGTGTAATTATATTAAATCAATGTAATAATTATATTGATTTAATTTGTAATATCAATAATAAAAATTAATTACTTTTACCTTAATTGTGTAGGTTGGCTAGATAGACTGAACTTATAACAAACAGAGTAGCTGTATGTAGTTAATATAAAATGAATCTAAGAAATAACTTAGACACATAATACAACCAAATTTCAATAAAATAAAAAATATAATATAAATAGAAAATAGAAAGAGGTTTGTTTGAATCGGTAGCATTTGGTGTTTCATTGTTATTGCTTATTCTTATTTTTATTTTATATGAATGTATGTAAATATAAAATAAAAATTATATACAATATAATAATAACTAAAGTTTAAGAATAGTGGGTATCCAGTCTAATCTCGAACAATAATAGCTATTAGAAACTAGTGTTGTACAGAAACAAAATGCTAAAGTGCCATAATTATTATTAGTGACTTTGACAGTGACAACAGTTCAGATGTCAATACTATAGTGACAATTAAAAACATCAATTACAATTGTATGCATGTAGGGTAAATTAAAATAATTTTAGATAATGAGAAGAAAATTAGTATACCCTAAAAAAAATAAAAAGAATAGTACGCTTAGTACCAAGTGATAAGTTAATGTACAGTATTAAAAAAATTAAGAAAATATAAGGTAAAGGTAAATTAAAACAGAGTACATTATAAACACAAATATTAAACAGATAGTTTCTTTTTTGTATTATTCTTATTTCATATTATATATCGTGTAAATGAAAAAATAATAATAAAAAAAAAAACAAGTGTTAAAATAAACACTAACATAATTTAGCCTTCAATTAAAAATAAAAAAAAAATTAAGTCAATATCAAACCTTAAATAACACCATCAGGAAACAGATTTTTTTTTTGTTTTATATATTAGGAAACCATGCTTTATGCCTATGCTTTATAACATTATGTATTATTATGTGGAAAATGTTATAGCACATAGTTGTTAAAATGTAGATAATTTTTGGGATCACTGTTATTGTTTTTATGGTACATTATTTTTAAATATTTTAATTTTCATTTATTCACACTTATTTTTATATTTTCATTAGAAACTCCAATAAAAAATTGGAATCCATCTAATGGTTTACATATTTTTAGTAAACAAGTGAGTATGTCCTACTTATTTATTGAAATTAGAAAGATAAAAATAATTCCCAACTGTCATGTCTATTAAGGTTTCTAAAAGTTATATGGTGACAGAGGGCGCCACCTGTCACATAATTAGTAATAACAGTATTACAATTCATATTTGCTATATTAAACACAATGTTTATTGTAATACAGTCAAGTTGGCGAAGGCACGCAGGGGTATGATCAAGGAGAAGGAGAAGGGCGGAGGCGCCCGCCTCAAGGACGAACCCAACGATCCTGCTGAGCCTGGTGAGCATAAATATTGTTTTCAAATTGTTACAAGACTACTGTATTGGCTTTAAGAAGGGGAGGGGGTGGGGGCATGCGCAGACCAAGCCCGTTGAGACCTAAAAGGAACTAAGAGTACGCAAGGAATTACATCAAATGCTGCTAGAAGAAAATCCCGCAACTTAGTGGTAGCACTAACTGTTCACTCACACCTCCAATGTTTTTTTTCGGCTACCATCAAAGATTTGTCTTAAATAAGCTAAAAGGCCAGCTCTGACCAACTTCTGTCTCTAAGGAGGAAGGTTTTTTTTAATGGGTGATAATGGAATGGTAACCCCACCCGCGCTATCGATATACACCGGCGGGGCACCAGTGAAGGATGATAGATGAGGATGAAGCAAGTCAGTTAGCCCATCGTGACGAATTCAATAAGAATTGTTCACTATGGTTTCCAGGGGAACCACGTGGAGGTCGACCTAATAGGGTATATTGCTAACAATAGGGGTGTCAATCTCCATTCCTAACAATCCCTTTCCCCTTTAATAGGAGGAAGGGTTTGTTAGTAATGGGGAGGTTAGTCTCTACATTCACTGCCATATCATCATAATATATGTAAAATTGACAAATTTTGAATCGGGTGAATACATATTTAAAAAAATATTCATACAACCATTAATCAATTTCTCACCATGCAATGAAATTAATGGTGAAAGCAAAACTGCGTATGTCTCAGCGATGCATGTAATCTATTCATCTCATTTATTATTATTACCAATAATTTCAAAGAAACTAGTATAAACTTCTCTACTGTTAATTCTAACATACCTATGCATAAATTATTAGACCGTTCTTGCGTAACGCAATTTTATCTGTTGTGCTCGAAAAAAATGGAAATGTTCCGTTGCTTTGGTCATTTCGAGAAGAATTACGAAAGAAATTTATCGAGCAATAATGAATGGAGATGTCGATAGGGGCTGCCCTAGACCGACGTGTGTTGACCAAATAGGCGACGTACTGAAGAAGGGTCAAAATTAAAGGAACCTGTAACGGGCACGCGTGTATGAAAATATTGATGAATGTGGAAGATGCGTAAGAGGTTTGTTTGAATCGAAACATTTGGCGTTCCATTGTCTCTGCCTACCCTAATGGGAGACAGATATCTATGTATGTATAAGTTTGGTTTTTTATGATAATTTTTTTTTTATTTTATAGACCTGATAAATACAATATAGGGACTGTTACACAAATTACCATTAAACTATCTTAATAAAACCAGCTGTTTAAATAAAAACCGCTTTGCAATCTATTATTCCGTTCACGAGTCACAGAAATAACCATCCTAAATATATGTTTATAAACAATGATATTTTTATGGAACTTTGAATTGTAAACAACTGGCACATTTTTCATCATGTAGGCCACATGATTAAATGATATAATCGCCACCTTTAGAATAGCACTGTGGACATCACAGACACACATACACTCTGACGCCCATGGCCTTCTCGTACATCCTAATATGAATGCAGATTTGGTTATCCAAACCGATGCTTCAGATTCTGCGATAGGAGCAGTTCTACAACAACGCAACGGTAAAGATTTTAAACGGGAACACAGCCACTTGCTTTTTTTTTTCGCGAAAGTTAAATTCATCGCAAAAGAAATATAGTTCCTATGATCGTGAACTGCTGGCCATTTATGAAGCCATTCGCTATTTTCGATTTATGGTAGAAGCAAGGCCTTTGTCAATTATTACTGATCACAAACCGATAACATATGCATTTAATACACCTCGACAAAATTGTTGGCGCGGCTAAAAAGAGGTAGCGGAATTAATCGCTACAGTATCCATTACTAAAGATTATGGTCTTGTCTCGGTACCCACTGTCACTGCTATTATTTCACTTTTAAAAGTAAAACGTGTAATCAGAAATTTTTAGTAACAGAAATACTTCTGATACAGAGGAAACGTCTGCTTGCTTAATAGGTTAACCCAAGCAGACGTTTGTGCTAATTTTCCGGTAAAAATAAGTTGGCTATACCAGGGAGTATATGGAATCTATTTAGTTAGTACCAGTTTTTAAGTTTAATAATTCAATATTTAATAATTTTAATTTACTTGTGACTTAATTCATTATTTAAAATACGTACTTAGTTTATTGCAATCCTCAAGGTAGGTATTGCAATTCTCAATTCAATCAATTCTCATCAAAATAAAAAAAAAACAAAACTGTTAATGTTACTCTCACTTTTTTATGGTGCTACTCATGTCTATAGGTGAATACTACAACTCGCCATTAAGTAGGCTGTTAGCTTGCTCGCCATTTCAAGTTAAATAAAAAAAAAAACAATATTAGGCGGTACTTTATCGGAGGTAGCATATTCCTTTCTAAACTACCGGCAACACATTTTACGGGTGAGTTTTTTTTTTTTTATGGATGATAATGGAATGGTAACCCCGCCTGTACTAACGGTATATACTGATGGGGCACCAGTGAAGGATGATACGTGAGAATGAAAAGGCAGGTCAGTTAGCCTATCATGATGAATACACCTGGAATTCATCACGATGGTTTCCAGGTGGGACCACCTTAGGGTACATTGCTAGCAATGGGAGCGGTAATCCACATTACTAACAATCCCCTCCCCCATCAGGTGAGTCGCATGCTCGTTTATTGCTGTTATAAAAAAAATATATTAGTCCACTAGTTAATCCGGGAAACGTTTCATTCTCACTGGGTTAATTTTCTTTTATCAAGATATTTAATCTTCTATCTATACTTACTACACTTATAATAAATCTGTAGAGAGGTCAATACTGTACATGAAATTTATTTCCAAAATAACTATCAAGGGGTGATTAGTGATCAATACTGATGCCAAAAATGCAATCAGTAAAATTTTCTCTGTCTTTCTATCTGTATGTTCGTTATAGAAACAAAAACTACTCGACGGATTTTAACGAAACTTGGTACAATTATTCTTCATACTCCTGGGCAGGTTATAGTATTATTTTCATCACGCTACGATCAATAGGAGCAGAGCAGTGAAGGGAAATTTTGGGAAAACGGGAGAAGTTGCTCCATTTTTAAGCTTCCGTCGCGTGTGCAGCCTTAATGGCCACTTTTTAAAATGTAAAAATGTCCACCCGTGCGAAGACGGGACGGGCCGCTAGTATTTTATGTAATTTTTATTTTATATAAATTTATTAAAATCAGTTGATCGGTTTCAAAAATTAGCGCGAACAAACATCGTGACATAGGATTTTTATATATCAGGATTTATAATTAATTATCTTACTAGAAAAGCTATGAGCGGAATATTTTAAAACAAATTCCCTGAAGAAGGCCGCCCTCATTATATTTATTTACCATCTCATGTTCTAATTGCTGATTTTAGCCTTGTACAGTCACATGTATCAATATGTAAACACCTTATCGCGTTAAATTTTATTAGTTTATCGAGTTAGAAAAATGTTTGTTTGTTATTATATTATTATCATCATCTGGCTTTTACCCACAACTTCGTGTGCGTATTAGAACACTTCTAGATAGTGCATAAAATCTGGTGTATATTTTATATATACATTTAATTTTTAACTCGACCGTAAGGAATGCAACAACAAAGTTTTTGCATGATGACAGTACAAACATACAAAAGTGTTATTTAGATATTAAAACCTTTCTACACGAATGGTTCTCCCGCCGCTTTAACTATCATAGCAACAATCCTTACTAATATTATAAATGTGAAAGTGTGTTTATTTGTTTGTTACCTTATAGTGTTTTAAATATTATGGAATTTGGTATATACCTATTATACGGGATGCAGGAGTTACTTTTTATCTCGGTCAGTAAACATATCTCGATCACGAGGACGAAGTCGCTGGTAAAAGCTAGTTTACTATAAATATTACTCTTATGTTGGTCCTATAATATATAAATTTTGTTACGATTAGAGGTTTTTACGTATAATCTTAATATATTAATAATAGAGGGGAAGTTGTGAATTTGTGTAAATAATATTTACAATTAAATGTATTTACTATTTTTAATAATGTGTAAATAAATAAATAAATAATGTTCAGGCCATGGATCTCGTCCACCTTCAGCCTCGCTACCGACCCCGGCTGCGCTGAAGAAGGAACCAGACGAGCACAGGGTCAAAATGGAGCCTCACAGCCAGTCTGGTGGTGAGGACTCCACTGCTGAATTGGCAGTCGACGGGATCAAGACTGAAATTGATGGCCTCATGGACAGCGATGGTGAGTACAATATGCTATAAATTTTGTGACATAGTGCCGTGGCTTTTGGGATGAGGAATGGGGGCAGAGAGAGGAAGGTCTAGACAATTGGTTCGTCATCATAGTAAGCCATTATGTTTAATTAACCAGTCAATTAAACATAACTGCTTATAACACAATAATCGGGTTTTAATGAAAATTCAGGGTCCCCATGGTGTGTGCGGGCACATATCACATATCCATAGTTACTGTGATGTACTCATTAAAGTTTAGACTGCAAGCCCCCCGCTCCAGCACTCCTCTGGGTGACGTCCTGGCGGGTGTTCGTGTGACTCGCATTGTGACATATTGTTTATTATTTCCTAAACCTACCTACCATACCAGGAGCACAGCTGGAAAACAGACACATTGTTTTCTTACTTCATCACCACAAGAAGAAAACTGATTGTTCTGTTTTCAAAAGTTGAACTATTCTATATTGTCATTATATTTATTGAAAAGAAAAAGGCAGTTAACTGGCCAGCGACCATGACCAACAGGTCATTAGAATAAAAAATACTACGTCAATACCCATTCATACCAGGATCTGTTAATATCTACATCTAAAAGCTACGCTTTATGCGAAACAATTACCGTCCATTATTGTCAGATGGCAAATATTAGAATGGTATTGTGAGATGTTAAAAAACAAGCTAGGCTGTGCTGTGCCGTTATTTTAATTACCACAAAATTGTATTCGGGGAAAACCAGATGAGTCACATAAAATTTAAACTACGACCTACCTTACTTATTTGTGCTTTGTGTATGGTACTGATACTTTGTTGTATTTCAATCTGAAAAGCAATAGGGGCAACTCATGAGAAGTACCATGGCCGTCACTGTAGAAAGTAAGATCTGTATTGTTCAAATCTATAGACAATATTTACTATCTTCCATCATGTTGGCCATATTTATTTATTTAACTCTTTATTGCACCAAAAGCATAGTGAAAGAATAGAATGAACTGGTCCCATACTTTTGTATGACATCTATGTGTGTATCATATCTGGCGTGAAAATATGACCAGAGGAGGACTTTGTAAAACTCATCTGCATGGCTCCCCATACAGAAACACCACTTTCCTAGTAATGTTTCTACCGTTAAGTACTTACATGGCTGGCTGTATATAGGCTTAAAGCATAGTTAAATTACAGAGAACAAGCAGTCTAAATTCATTTAAAAAGAAACTGAAAGACAGGCTTATCGAGAAGGATTACTATTTGTTGAAGAATTCTTAAAATATAAATAATCTCTAATGCTGAATTTTATTAATGTAATAGCAACTTGCAGTGACATGATTATTATTATTATTATTATAAATTAATATTACTTTTAAACATTATTACTATTATATAGAAAACGCTATATTATCGAAATTAGAATAAAATATAACAAACTTGCTATGGGAATGACATAATTAATTGAAACTGGACTTGTAATTTTGTAACTTATGAATAAATGATCTATATCTGAGCACGGAGGCATAATAGCATAATCTATAGAATGGCATCACACAAGGAATACCATAATCATCGCATTACAGTGTATCCTATTATCTTTTGCACTGTACATGCCTATTGGCGCCGGATGCCACTTTCCATCAGGTACACCTGCAGTTTGTTCGTCATTCTAAGTAATCACCAATTTCACCAGAGGGAGACTTTGTACAAAAGTTGTTTGCTTGGGCACCTCTGTCGCATTCGGGTTTCTACCATGAAGCAATTATATTTGCATTACTGTGTTTCGGTTTGAAGGATGGGATATGGCAGTGAATTTACAGGGTACAGAGAAATAACACCTGAGTCTTCAGGAATGGCATCGCCTCCCATGCGTTCATCATGGGCGAAACAGAATACTTTGTTATGTTTATGGTACTGCTCGTGTCTATAGACAACAGTTACTACTTTCCAATAGGTGGGCCGTCAGCTTGTTTGCCATTCTAAGTTGCATAAAAAAAAGTAATCATAAAAAAAATATTGGGATAAAAGTGGTTGTCCCCTAACATTGTCCGTCAATGTCTCGTCAGTTATACTTGTGCCCATTTACATTTTCATCTCATTCCGTTGATTTATGTTTGATTGAGAAATAAATATCCATATAATTTCTTAAACTTTAACTTTTAGTAAAATAAATAAGTAAAAAACAAACTAGTTCATCTGTACAAAATTATATTTCTTGCTAATTTGCGAGTTATACATTGCCAAGGTTTATATATCTTCAGATAACAACAATGTATGTTATAATGTTACTACTATTACTTTGTACTATGTGAGTGAGCAAATGTTTGGCACCTATAGCTACTAGATTATGGAGGGTAGTGATAAGAAGAACTCTCTCGTATGGGTGACAGTAGCAAGTATCCGGCTGCAAACTGTATGTGACAGTTTCAAATCAAAATGGCGCTAGTGTAGCAAGAAATGAATTTAGCAGTTGTCAATGGATTAAAATGCACTCCATTGAAAAAAAAATATATTTTTGATGACTATTGTAGTTTATGAAACTGTAGTATATAAAACTAAAGTAGTATATAATACTAAATAGTATTTTTGATGCTTCATTTAAAAATTACCTACTTGTACTACTACTACCTACCTACCTACCTTTTACTGTAGCGCCACCCTAACTTTTGAAGGACGGAACAGTTTTTCACACACAAGTATATTTCACCTTACTTCTATTCTCCATATACTAGTTGCTGACGGTAGCCTAGGTACAGTCTGTGTCAAAAGTTGATGAATTGATTTCAATATGAAATTTATTTTTGCATATTATAATATTGAATTAGTTACTTTTTATGATATTCTAGACAAACCCTATTCATATCTGTAAAAAATAATATGTGCACCTTATTAATCGCGTTATAAGATATAAAATTCAGGGGATTTTATGGCAATATTTTTATGTTCCTATATTATACGCAACTAAAGGTTTTTTTTATTTTCGATTCTAAAATTTATTTTAATCACAGTTCCTCATTCAGGCGACCCCACAAAATCACCTTCTTGCGACTTAGGAGGCCCTGGATCATTGAAGTCAGAACGCCTTTCATCAGACTCCAATGACATATTGGATCCTCAGACTGGTCTACGTGGATCAGCTGGCAATATACAGGTAATCCTTTATTATTACACATAATAATTCTTTGTTTACGGATGATAATGGAGTGGGTTTTTGTATAGATTATTTATACAAACGATGCATTAAATCATTATATAAAGTAATATATTATAAATATACTAAATATTGTTTTTTAACTGTTAGGATGGAAACCAAAATTGCCGAAACCCAAACGTAGGACCAGAGAGCATGGGGTCGTGTCGCATGGGGGGCGGTGGGGGTCCAATGGGACCAGGCGTATCTATGGGGCCAATGTCCGCCAGTGAAGCGCAGACTCTTCCATCTAATGTCATCAGCAAACAGGCAGGCAGCATGGAGGTAACATTGGCGAATAAAGTTTAAAATATGCGCAAATCTTATCATAGTCAATGATATTAACTTTAACTAATTAATTTAAAATACATTTCGATTTAACACATCTTTGATTATAATTTTCCTTTGTTATTATATACTGCAAAATAAATTCTAAAATAAAAGAGCCTAGAAAAAATCAAAAATATTTTTATTTCAATAAATTACCATACTTAATAATTTAATCTTATTCAACTTTTCCAGTAATTCTAATATTATTATAATTCTTAATATTATTTTGAGATACAGTACAATTATTGAGCCTGATATTAAAGATTTTATCCTTTTAATAAAAATTCTATTTATTGTAATATAATGAAAATAGATATTAGCAGATTATTCTGTTTCATAAAAAAATGGTATACCATCGATGCTATGACTATTATGAGTATTTGTGCATTATTTATGTACATTTACAACTTTTTTTATATACTGAGAGAAGATGTACTAAAATCATCCTGTTTTATCCCAGCAGCAAAGCCAGATCTTCGTTTTCTCAACGTTACTGGCCAACAAAGGCGCCGAGGCGGTGATTTCTGGACAGCATCACTCTATAATAGCGTATCATTGCGCTCAACCAGGCACTAAGAAATATCTGGAGGTACGAGTTACATGTATACAAATTTATACTATTTCATTCGCTTATATTGTGTAGAGCCACTATTAAAAAAATGCTAACGAAACAAAATAATAGTTATGTTTATTTATATAGTTAAAGCTTCTACACTGATGCTATATTGTTATTTATTTAGTTAAAAATATTTAACTGTATAAATTAATAAAGCTTATATTAATTAATTTAAATATATTTACAGAAACATCCCCTTAAAATGGGTCAGTTTAACAAACAGAGCCCTGCGCAATGGCTTAATAATATGGCCATGGCGAAAAGGGCAGGCATGCGTGGTGGTCCCAATATGATGGGAGGGCCTAATCAAATGGGACACATGATGGGCGGGCCCATGGGCCCCAACATGGGACCAATGGGTCACGGCGGAATGGGCCATATGGGGCCTAATATGATGGGTCCTAATAGGATGGGCGGTCCCGGAAACCAAATGATGATGATGAAGGGAGGCCCCGGTCCCATGGGCCAAATGGGTCCGGGGATGGGCCCCATGGATGGGTTTCCAGGGGGCACCCCGTCCTGTGGTGTCATGGACGGCATCGGTGCTGATGGTGAAATGCCCTGGGACACCGTAAGTACTTTTTGTTTCTTTTTTTAATGTAGCTCAAAATGACTCAACTGAATTTTTTGGTCAATCCATAATATTATATGTTGACGATTTTGTTGAAATTGCATGTTATAGTGTAGATGTTTGTTTAAAATCCTTATACCTCATATTTAAATATAAATTTACATATTAGACCTATTGATATATTGCATATCAGTATGTAAAGAATATTACGGTTGGTTCCGCAGAAAAACCCCTCAGTAATGTCGAACGGCATGGCCAATGGTGGCGGTGTCGGCGGCGTGGGCGGCGTGAGCGGCGTGGGCGGCGGCGGCGGCGGCGGGCCGGGCGGCGCCGGGCTGCCCGCCTGCTCGGAGGCGGCCGACGCGCCGCCGCAGGACGCGCCGCCCGCCGATGCGCCCTGCCAGCAGGGGCCCAAAGGTAACCTGACGCACCGCCCCGGACCAACGGTCCACACGCTATCATGACTAATTCCTAGTAAACTTGTCATAACAGGGTGCTTAACTTCGACCTCATCTACCGTCTCGCTCTGACCCAGAATAAACTTGCCATATCGTTATGATAAAATCGCACAATATCCTGTGCTGCTATAAAATATAATGCTATTCATTGATTCATATGTTTTCATTTTTACTAACTACTGTATGAGTGAACAAGACCGCGACATCAAAGGTTTTGTTTTTTCCCATTCACGCTGTAAGGAACACGTATCTGCTGTTAGTTTCAACAACTATTTACTATGTACCTTTTTCAAGTGACTTATTTAAACATATGGCATAGGTTAGATTAAGGACAAACTACATTATACAAAAATGATGTTACAGAGGTAAAGGTCTTTATTTTCTAAGTTTCACTAATCAGATACTAGGTACTTCATGTTTCTTATCTTTCTTTATAGGTGTTAAGATACCAGATGAAAACTTAACGCCTCAACAGCGTGCACACCGGGAGGAACAGCTTGCGACTATTCGTAAGATGCAACAGATGTTGTTCCCCGAGAGTGGTGGCAGCAGTGCCAATCAAGGCCCAGGCGATGGCACGCAACCTTCCAACGAAGTTAACCCCCCAAACTCAGCTGGCAACATGAACATGCCTTTTCCGCCTATGTCTGGTATGGGTCCAAATGGACCCATGGGCTCCGGACCTAACGGACCAATGGTGTCAATGCCGAATAGCATGAACTCTGGCCCGAGCTGTAGCATGGCCGGCCCGATGGGACCTAGTGGACCCATGGGACCTGGGCCAATGGGCCCCGGTGGTCCTATGGGACCCAACGGTCCTATGGGCGGCCCAATGGGAGGAATGGGTGGTCCAGGTGGCATGGGTATGGGTGGACACGGATCTATGGGGCCTAATGGAATGATGGGACCAAACGGTCCAATGATGCCAGGAATGGGACCGAATGGGCCTATGGGTCCTTTAGGGCCTTGTGGAATGAAAGGAATTAGAGGAGCTTGTGGAGGCCCAGATATGAAAGGTGGAATGTGTACAGATATGCACATGGGAAGAGGTTGTGGAGGCCCTATGGGGGTAAGTTATTCATTTAGGAGTGTTATATATATATCACACACATTTACTTATACACACACACACACACACACACACAGACTGTAGTTTGCAAATAATTTTACTTTAATTATAATTCTAATAAGTTTTAATGTGCAGTTTATATTGCTTTATTGTTATCTGTGTATTATAACAATTACACATAATAACATAATTAATATAACAATATTTATTCATTCATCATTATAGGTTATTATATTTTTTAATATTATACATTATAACAATTGACTTTGTGCATTTGCAGCGAATGCCTAATCCAATGGGTGGTATGGGAGGGCCTAAACCATGCATGATGGGTGGACCACATATGGGACCCAGAATGATGCCAGGGCCTAATATTAACGCGATGAATGGTAAGTCGAAATTTTCGCTATATACAGAATTTTATAAATCATTTCGTTAATCAGTATATCTGAACACCATAGAATATACTGATACACAGCAGGGCCAATTTGTCATCATTTTACTTAGCCTTCTGCCAAACCAGTCCTTTCTAATTAACAGTGCAGGTCAGTCGTAACTTATTTGGCGCCCCTGGGTAACTTTTCACGATCACTTTGAAAAATGAACCATCGGAAGGTGTCGAGTGAGCAAGCAGTATTGCCAGTATTCGAATGCCTTTCATTGGACAGTTTCTCTTGGCAACTGAGTTGCGTTGTTTAGTCAAATGCCAATGTCAAATTTTAATATGAACCTTTGTTATTGAGTGGTCCTAGGCACTCTTTGAATGTCAGGCCTCCTCCTTCAAGGGTGATACTACCCCCATGGTATCCCTCATGGGTTGCATTCCTGATGACTAATTTGTTATGCCACCGTATGTTGTAATTTCACTACTATATCTAAACATTCAGTCTGAAACAGATTATATTATAATTGCGTATACTTGTTGCAGGTGGTATAATGATGGACGGTATGATGGGCGGCATGGTGCATGGGGAGTGTGGTGACCACCACTCGTTACCCAACGGTCCCATGTGCGACGAATACGGCCGCGGTCGGAACGTACGTATGCTTGTTAACTTCATTTATTAATTGATAGTACAGTGAACGCTCTATATAAGTATTCTCTCTATAAGCAACATTCTTTATTCTACTCGGCTTAGTTAGTGCAAAAAAATAAGTAAAAATATTTTCCAAACGGTATCTTTATACTCCTTTTTCCCCTATAAGCAAATTTTTCCAATATGAATTTTTTTTATTGAAATTGGTTCAAATGAGTTACTGTTAATTACTGTCTATAAAAATGAACAGCTTTATGAACATCATTAGAGATTTCTCTATTACTATTTCTTAAGGCTTAGATTTTGTTTTGTTTGACAACACTATTGTTTTATTGCAAATGGATCGTTTATTGGCAATAGAAGAAAGTTAGATATTTTTGCATAGTCAACGGGAAACTAAGTTTTTTTTTTTTTTTTATTTTTAAGATTTTCTGTATCGTGGAATGAACAATTTTAACTTTTAGTATATTAATACAATCGTGATGATTCTATGATTAATAAAGTTCTGGAGGGGTTCAACTATTTAATTTAAAATTATTATTTTTTTACCTACTACTTTGATTATCACAAACGGTTTCGGACGATGTGGGAAATAAGGGGAGGGGTTTGCCCAGCAGTGGAATACCACAGGCCACGAATTATTACGACGATAACTATTTGGAGATGGGCGGAAGTGAGGATGTTGCGCATCGAGTATAGAGTTTGTAATACGTGTCCACTACACGCAGATGGGCCCGGGCGACCCGGGCGGGCTGGGCCCGGGCGGGCTGGGCGCGGGCGCGGCGGGCGCGGCGCGCGGCCTGCGCAGCCCCAAGAGCCCCGCGCCCGCCGCCGACATCGACTGGCAGAAGCTGCACCACCAGTTCTTCGACGACCCCAAGTCCATGGACGCTGAACTCGGTCAGTTGCTACGCTTATTTTTTTATTTATTTTTTAAGAGCTCATTTTTCCTCTTTTTATTTAGGTCAACAAACAGTGGACAATAGTACATTATTGCAGCGGCCAGCAACTGAGGCATTGATGGAGGAACGTGCAAATGTGGGCCGAGGCGTAGCCGAGGCACACATACGTGAATCCATCAATGCCTAGTTGTGGCTAAGGCTTGTATAGTACTTCTCTCAAATGCGCGGAAATTAAAAACACAATTTTACTTTTTAAGTTCAATAACGAATAACGAACAATAATAATTTTTCAGGCGCCATAATGTTTCTTTGTTTTTTTTTTCAATAAATAGTTTTTTATTTGCAAGCCTGTTCGAAATTTAAATAAAACCGTTTATTAGTTACCTCCTTGGTAGCTATGTTTCGAAGTAAAAGGTCATTCCATTTTTAAATTACAGGACAAATATGAGTTTGTCAAAATAATGCTTATATTTCCAAGCATGTTTGAGAAAAAACTATATAAAAATAATTTTACAATATCAAAGAAAAACATATATACATATATTTTTATAAATAAATATGGAATGGTAATCTCGTCTGAGATATTCATACATTTTATAGGGATACTAGTGAAGGATATTGAAATCAGCTGATCCAGCCTAATATATTCAGTAGGGATTAACCACGATGGTTTCTAGGGGAAACCATGTGGAAATAGCCCTATTAGAACTACATTGCTAATGCTAGCAATGACGCCATCTATTTCCATCACCAATAAACCGTCCTATCACCATAAAATAAACAATACGGTGAATGTAACACTAGCCCTTATATGTGTAAAGTAATAACGCACTTAGTCATATAAACGTCAAACGTTTCATAAACCCATTTTAGTTATTGAACCATCTTATCTCTCTCTTTTATGCTAAATTCCCAATTTGATAGAAAGTGACAAAACAGTTCAATAGATTAAAGAAGTTTTTAGTAGGTTTTAGATTTTATGAATAAGGCGGTAAAATTATACTATATACTGACGAAGTTTTTAAATTGACTTGTGTAAAAGGTACAAAAAACATTGTACTCATTTTAAAAATTAACTTGTTACAGGTACACAAGTGAAATCTCCGTGCTCAGAGCGGGGCGGTTGTTTACCGCCGCCGCCGTACGGTGCCTCACCTTTACACAGATCCGCCTCAGTACCTATTGGTGTGTACTGATATCAAATCACTACATAGTATATAATAAAGTCGCTGTAGCTGTCTGTCCGTCCCTATGTATGTTTAAATCTTTAAAATTACGCAACGGATTTTGAAGTGGTTTTTTTTTAATAGATAGAGTGATTCAAGAGAAAGGTTTATATGTATAATGTAATAGAGAAAAAATGATAATTTTAGAGATTTCTAATGTGATGAGATGTAGTGTGCACCCGTGCGAAGCCGGGGCGAGTCGTATGTCGGTAGAATCTCAAAGAATGTTTCCTTTCAGCAAAAGATACAATCTATATTAAGGATAATGTGTTTTTAATAATTATATATATATATATATATATATATATATATATATATATATATATATATATATATATATATATATATATATATACATATATATATATATACACGGCTTCAACTTTTTTCATTTTGAAATAAAATACAAACAATGTATGTATGTTTTTGAATGTATGTATGTTACATAAAAAAAAAAAAAAACTTACTGACATGTTACGGGAGGATTAAGTAAAGTCAGTTGACCAATCGCAACGAAATCCCCAGAAATTAAGCACGATGGTTTTCAGGGGGACCGCGTGGTTTGTCAGGGTTTATTGCTAGCAACGGAGCTACTAGTTCTCTTTGTTAGCAATCTCCTCTGGCACGAAGGTTGAGCATGTGTGTGTGTATGCGTACACAGCGACCGCGTCGCCCGGGCACGGCGGCGTGCAGTTGCCGATGTCAGCGGAGGCGTCTCGAGCGCCCTCTGCTCTATCGTCGCCTGCGCATTGCAAGCCGCCGCCTAAGCAGGACCCGGCAGCGCCTGGTGAGTCCACACCCTTATCTATTTACTCATACCGTACCTCTCACAAACACGAATCATCCTAACATTAGGCACTTGTTTCACCGCCGACGTAGACGCGACTGTATTTTAAACAGACTTGAATAAAGTAGATAGTTTCTATGATTGACGTGCACCCATAAGCATATTTAGTGAGGAGAGCCGAGTGTCGTCCCGCAGAATCGTATGGTTGGTACCCATCCCCAAAAGCGAACTAAATTTCTCAAAGACGAACAAGAATTCCTGAGTGTACTTACATGTATGCCTCTTTTAAGGAGCAGGCTTCCCTGGAAAGTAATCTTAAATACACCAAAGCGTGTACCTATATTTTTCGACGTATGTTCACAATTTTTTTTTATTTATATTAGGTTTTACTTTCAAAATAAATCTGTGCTAATTCTATATAAAATTAAAATTAATTATTGTGCGTAAAAAATATATGTTGTCGCTCAATTAATAATAATTATCATAACAATCCACTCACATTCTACAACTGGGAATGAATATAAAGATTATTGGCCTAGTTATAGATCTAGTATCAACTTAACCAGACAATTTACCGTTTTAATTTCCAGTTTGTTTCTATTAAATTAATATGTCTTGTTTTCATAATCGCTTATTTTGATATTTTAAAAATGATGTAATTTAACTACAATCGCTGTCAGTTGTTAACTTGACAATCAGCTACTGATAGTAATAGCAGTACGAGAAATAACCCGCCCCATTCACACATTACCTCACAGCCTATTGACAAACTATATTAACAACACCCTGCCTTTTTAATCATCACCGACTTGTCTATCTCTCGCCCAACTCGATCGTCGCTACTTGTCCACGGTGAGACAATTGCCTATTTTAATTCACCGTTCCCTACCTTAAAGACACTTAGTCTTTATCCAATTAGAAGGACGGTTTTGGTCTTTATTTAAACTACATTATAAACAGTTTTTAGTAATTTTTAAAATCATGGCAGTTTGTTATTAAATCGCCCGTTGCACTGTAATTCAAAATGGCGTTGTAAATAATTAAAACCGATCTTTAGATGTTTGTCAAATACACAGGTATTTGATATTCAATGATAACTCACTTAATGTAATTGGCGTGAATTTACTGAGTACAGAAGAAGAATAACACCTGAGTCCTCAGGAATGGCAACGCAGGGGGGGTATCATAGGCAAAACAGTATACTCTGTTATGTCCACGGTACTGTTCATGTCTATAGGCGACAGTTATCACTTTCCATCAGGTGGACCGTCAGCTTGTTTGCCATTCTAAGTTGTATAAAAAAAATTGGCATTCAATCAAAATTCAGTATAGCGAGAACCAATATGGCGATTGGTTGTCGCTATATTGAATTTTGATCACTGTCCTTTCTTAGTCACATTCGCAATGTTAAAACAAATCGAATGATATAATAATCATCAAAATCGGTCTGCGCATTTGGTCTCAACAAAGAAATAAACATAAATACATACAGAGGGTAATAAACAAATTACCCTTCATTCCGTCGCACAGTCAGGTCATTTGACTTGCATCGGATACATAATATATAATTTTATTTAATTGCTTTATATATCGCTATATATAGAGGCAATCAATTTAAAGCTCCCAAGCACTCGGTAGCCAGTATACGAGAGCCTATTACAGATACGCGGGGATTCTTGAACGTCGCTTTGTAGATTATAATTGAAATTTAACAAGCGCACTGCCACTTTTGAACACTTTATACAAAGCCGTCCTTTTAACACTTCAAATTGATTATAAAATAATGAACTTATTGGGTAAGTCGTTTAACAGGGAAAATTATCGCATGTCTAAATATTTTCACTAGGAAATTAGAAGCCATAGAAGTAGATAAGCATGCTGTGTTTACGTGTTAGACATTTTCCCAACCACAAGAGTTTATTTCTTTTTTTTTTATTTTCTGCACACGTCACACCAAACGCCATTGGTGGGATGTGCATTTTTTTTATTTCCATTTTGTTTTTCTGTAGTTGTAATGCGTATTTTTTGTTTTCCCCCCTCCCTCTCGCAAAACGCTTGATGCTTGAAATCCCATCGTGTGATGAATAACAACGAAAATATCGCTAAAATTGCGGCCCCTAAAATTGGACCCGCCGCCAATCGTTTGCGAAACAAACGTGGCTTGACAATGACAAAACTTGAAATATTGGATCAAACATTGGCCTCATAAGAAATACTAGAGAAGTTGGACGATGGAGTGTTTGTCCGAACGCTACAATGTTTGGCGGCGCAACAGCAGAAGAACCAACAGGGCGGGTCGCACGCAAAGGAACCCAGTTTGATGCCCGTGCCGTCCCCGCAGCAAATATCCTACCTCAACCAGTTTGAAGGTAAATTGGCTTAAATTGACGACAGAAATAATTATGGACATTAGGCTGGGACTACATTCTGTTCGTTTAGGTTTCGACGCCACTACTTGTATGTAAAGGATTTCTATCGCATCTAATTATTTATTTTAATACAAAGAAGTTTTGTTATTCCAGTTTTCACATCAACATTGCATGTTACAAAACTACTATTTTGTGGCCTCAGCTTTAATGTTAAACTATAATTTCTTCTGTACACGAAGTTAAGCCTTTACAAAGTTAACAATATTTGTTATGCTTTTGATTACATATTGAGCGCTGCAAGATGGCCACACGCACAATGTAATTAAATTTACACTAAAGTGTAGCTGACAGTAATGAAAGAATAAATAAAACGAAGTAGAATTAAAAAAAATCTAATAACAGATATATTATTAGAAGCCAAAATTTTGACCACATTATACATATATTATATCACAAATGACTGAATGAATGAATAAAAAAAGTTAATGATTTCATACAATCAGTAGTGGAGTCTCACATTATTATTATTATTAATACTTATTTTAAAAAATTACCGACTGTGAATTTTTACGTCAACAGTTCAGTTCCAAAACATTATTTCAAGTGGATCCTAGTTTCTGAGTTAATTAACCAAGTCATAAATATCTGGTAGAACTAAACTAATACTTATGCAGGCATTTTTATGAACTAGTTTACTTTGACACAGAATTAATAAAAACTTAAATTTCATTATGGCCATCTTTCAGTTACTGAATATAAAATTGCGCACACAAAATATTTTAAACTTTTAATGTTTTACATTATTGTATTGTATATAAATTTTGCATGGTTATGTGTCTTTATATTTTTTAATATATTGCTAATATTTAAAAATTTACAAGTGTACATTTAATCTATTTTTTTTTTTTTATTCTTTTTGATATAATCGATCTTTTTGCTGTTTTTATTTATTTCATTTTGGTGGTGGTTGGTGAAAATGTGCTAACATACGTATCTTCATACTCTATGGCTAATTCGTTCTTTCATTCTAAGTCAATGATGCTTTTTTTTTATTGATATTGTGTATTTCGACCGGCAATAGCAGAGTTTACAATCTGCATACAAAAAATGTTCCTAATGAAATTGCATCCTCATATGGGTGCTCGTGGTGTCATTTTTCGCGTTCCGGAAATTGCTTTTTCAACCCCATAGACAAGTTGCAAATGAATTACCTAATAAATACGTTTTCGCTTCTACATACTTAAGATAGAACGAGGCAGAAATATCCGGCGTCATAATCTTTCTTATGCGCGCTGTAACGAAAACGTATATTAATAGGTTCCTTGCCACTTGTTACATTTTTGGACAATTTCAGAACATTATTTGTCTAAATTGACCGTGAATCTAGTTATTACTGGTCGATGAATTGTATGGTATAAATGTTTCTGTTCTGATAGGTCAAGAGTTAACGATACAGAAACAACCGAACACATCGTTGAAAGACAACGGACCTCCGTCGAATAGTGGGGGTCAAACGCCACAATCGAGTTCTAACCAAAAATCACCTGCTGGGTAAGAATATTGAATTTTATCCATCTTAATATTAAAAATGTAGGTTTGTGTGGTACCTTACACCGCCTTAACGGCTTAACCAATTACTATGAATTTGGTATACATGTACTATATAGGATGGACAAGGATATATGCTACCTTTTTTATCTTAATCACACAGCACTAAGTTATTAGTAAAGGCTAGTAATTTATAATAATCTAAAACAAGTGGGAATAATATATCTGTAAGATTAAGTTAAATATATGTAATTAAGACAAAACAAACAATGGACAGATTTTTATATTAAAAAACATGGTAAACAGAGCGTATTGATTAATCGTAGTGTTTATCTTCACTCATTATTTTCTAATTGATATCTGGCAAGATATGTAAATTAATTAAAATAATAGAACGATTTATTCTTAAAAGGAATTATATTACAATATTTGGAATGAATTAATGAATGAATGGTTTATTTTCTTTTCACAAAAGGTAGTATAAAGTAACAACTTGAGGTACAATTTAATATGAAGACCAATTTCGTGAGAGACTGGAGCTTGCGGTAGGTTTTGAAGAACCTGTAATTAAAGTAATAATAATTTACCGCCATTTTGTATAATGTTTTTATTAACATTAAACAAAATGGTGGTAAATTTGTATACAGTATGTACATATTATGTATATTTATATCACAGGATAAAAAGTTATTCCCAATTTTAATTTTAATCTGTTAAACTGTGAATTTTTTAATCATATTACTTGCAGACAAAAGTCACTTTTGAATGAATACATAAAAAAAAATATTCATCTAAAAATGACATTTGACTGACTAATTTTTGGTAGCAATGGATCGTAGATCTGAAGGTGTATGAACATGTAGAGAGAACTAAGTATCGGGGTTATTACATTATCACACACTGTTATCTTGTTTGCTATTCTAATATCACAAAAAAGACTCTCCAAGCAACTTTGAATAATTTTTCCCAGTTTGGTGATGTGGTAAGAGTATAATCTTGTGTTGCAGCATGATGCCAGGCACGCCGGAGCCTCACTCGTCGCTGGCGGAGCAGCGAGCGGGCCGCTTCTCTCTTGAACAGAGTCCTGGGTTCAATAATCCCCAGACACCCACCTCCACGGCGGCTACTAAATGCGCACAAGGTAATTAACCCTCGTGGGCCACTATACAGATAAGTATAAAACGGTTATTTATTTTTTTCTCTTTTATTAGAGTAATACTAATTAATTAAATAGAATTATATGCAGAGTATAATATAAATTAGACGTTAAAATGGTCCTATTTATTACGACAATTAGTACAATGAAATAGTAATTTTGTTGTGTATTTTTGTTACAGACGAAAAGTCACGGCCAAGTCCGTCATCAAATAGATCAAGTCAAGACAGTGCATCGAAAACGCCACAACGGGACTCAAACCTCAACCAGGGGCCATACGCGCCCGCCTCGTCTGCCTCTTCGTGCGCGGGTAGCGTCAAGAGTAGTTGCAGTGTAGCTTCCAGTACTGCCCCCACCACCGCCAGCGGCAGTATAGAGGATAATATGACACCTAGTAGTGAGGTATGATATAGTATAGAATTTGACATCACATTTGCTAGTACTGATCAAATAAAATACGACAGAGATTGTCACGTCTGTCAGCATTTTTGACATAAGAATGACAGAAAAGGTCATGTTCAACAGTACATTTGTTAAATGAATGAATAAATGACATAAATGTGTCACATTTGTTAGATTTTTGTCTCCGGAATGACGAGAAATGTCAGGGGATTATCATATCTGTTAGCATTCATCCATTCTTCTGACTAAAATCATAGGAATGAAATTTAACAGAAATGGTCAATCACATCTGACAGATCTTTTGTCACAATAATAACAGAAATGACCATGTTCTCAAGTACATTTGTCACAGGAATGAAATATGAGATGATCATCATTTCTATGATAAAATGATTACTTGTCCTTATATCAATTTAACTTGTTAGTATGTTTTTTTTAATGGATGATAATGGTATGGTAACCCCGCCTGTGCTATCGGTATACACTGGCGGGGCACCAGTGATAGATGACTGATGAGGATGAAAGTAGGTCAATTAACCCATCCTGACGAATTCAACTAGATTTATCCACGATGGTTTCCAGGGGGAACCACGTGGAGGTCGACCTGACAGCGTATATCGCTAGTAATCGGGCTATTTAACTCCATTACTAACAATCCCTTTTCCTCCAACTTGTTAATATCACATAGATGTACTTCTTCTTATGTATACAATCTGAGTGTTATTATAAATATAATTTCGTTTTAGACGACGTTATCGGGCGGGCCAAACAGCACAAGCTTACCGGGCCCATTTCCGAGCGCGTGCAGCATGACTCGTCCCGACAACATCCCCATCAACCCCAATCAGGGCCCCGGCGGGCCCATGGGGGGCGCAGCCGCGTCCTTCGATCCTATCTCCTCGTTGGCGCAGATGTCGCAACAGCTCACGAGTGGAGCACCGGGGCCGGGCCCCGGGCCGGGCGCTTCTGGCCCCGGACCCGGCCCCATGGGGCCTTTTGCGCCCCAGCCGCACCACCTGCCACATCATCCTATGCATCCACACTCGCATCCGCATATGATGATGAACGACTTGGGTGAGATCTGGTTTCATACTTAACATACAATTTGATGCGTGTATAGTACAGATCTAGTGTAAAAATAACTGTTTTAATCTAGCACTAGCCCTCTAGACAAGTGGCAACCGAATTCATCGATGTAATCGACATCGCTAGCGATTCCGTGAGATAGAATGAGATAGCAACGTCGAATGTCTCATTCCAACTCATGGACTAGCTTCTGATAACAATTCCATCGATGGATTCGCTTGCCGCTTGTCTAGGGGGGTTGATCTTCGGCGACAAAATAATGATAGATTACACTGCTCTGTCTATATCAAATTTGCCTTTTACATAAAGATATATTTGTAGTATCTGTTTTATTGAATCCAAATATAGGCCTATTAGCCTTGTGTAAATATCGTAGACAATTTTTGCTACATATGTATTTATTGAAGTGAATCTATGATAGTGGGACTAAGTTTTTACATTACATAGATTATGTTCTTGGAAATTTTACTTAAAATCAAGTTTTTTATAACTGTAGTTTTTCTTAATAATAACTTATTTATAAGAAATATTTCTATTAATCAGTGACACTGAATTAGTATAAAAATGTAAAATTTATTTAAAAGTCACACAAAATATTTGATTTTGTAGAGCATTTGTTGTTATTAAAATGTTACTTATGGATCAATGAAATTGAAATATCAATGAAAATATCAGAAATATGATTTTTAGATTAGTTTTAACTCTATAGATATTGGTATTCTGCCCATTCCTTTATAGTAAAAACTAAGTCGTCAATAATTATATGCACTATACGATAATAGACAGAGTATAGCTTAAGATAAATCATGTATGGCATAACATTATTTTTGTCAGGCTGTCATATGGACAACATGGGTGGACCGGGAATGGGCGGGCCCATGGAGGGCATGATGGGCGGCGGCGAATTCCCGCCGGACATAAACCTGAGCCCGAAGATGGGCGGCGGCGGCATGGGTGGCATGGGCGCGATGGGCGGCGATGGCATGATCGGTGCGCGTGGGCCCGGCGGCGGCAAGATGCCACCCTTCAACGGAGCCAACGTGCAGGTGAAGGCCAGCGCGCCCAACACGATCCAATACTTGCCGACGCGGCCGCAGATGGCGTGCAACTCGGGCCCGCGCGGCCCGCCCAGCCTGGAGTTCCTGCAGCGCGTGACGAGCCCCATGCAGCTGGACGGCGGCAAGGGCGTGCAGTACTTCCCGGGCGCGCGCGGGCTGGAGCCCGAGGGCGGCATGCGCGGCGTGCTGCGCGGGCCCGGCATGCTGCGCATGGCGCCCTACCCGGCCGGCTTCGGCTCGCCGCCCAAGATGGACCCGTTCGGGCCCGCGGCCGCCGTCTGCGGCCCGGGGCCCGGCTTCCGCGGCGGCAAGGGCGCGCTGGGGCCCGGCGTGCGCATGGGCGCCGCGCAGCCGCTGCCGCCCTCGATGGCCGGCCCCGGGCCCGGCTTCAAGGGCCAGGGCTTCGCGATGCAGTCCACGGCCGACCCCACGTACGCGGCGCAGTTCCACAACTTCCAGCAGCAGCTGTACGCGACCGGCAGCCGCGGCGCGCAGCCGCACCAGGCCTACCCGCCCTACCAGCCGCCCAAGTGATGGCAGCCGCGCGGCTGCGACCGTCCGCGCCGCGAGCTCGTCTCGTAGCCTGCGCGCCCAGCACCGTCTGCACCGTCTGCTGCCTCCCCGCGGATGTACTTAATTCGTTGTACCGTTGTACGTCAGTGAAACGAGAGATCAAATATTTTGTTAGTGATTTTTGTTAGTCCGCATGTTGTGAGATTCATTGTGAAGTTCTAGAAGCCGGCTGACCCCCTATGTTTACTGTCGTACGACTAGGTCCCTCCCGTAGGTTTCTCGACTGAGCATGATTTTTTTATGTTAGTGAAAGCGGATGCGTTTGTACAAATTGTACAAAATTAGACGTGTTACTGTGTATTCTACGTAACTTATAGTACGGTTAGACGTAATTCGTTTGCTTATGGCAATAAATTAGTTTAGGAGCGGTTTTTTACAGAGACATGCCAGAATTTCAGTGTATCGGTTCCTTTACTTAGCTATTTTTATGTACGATTCCTATGCACACAGTTATCTAGTCAATGTGAAATTAACGGAGCCCGAGCCCGCGGTGAAGGCGACGGCCGCGCACTGCCCGCTCGCCTCGTCCGCTCCACGCGGAATACACACAAGTACATTACTATGAACGATTTGTCCATTTTAGTTTTAGATTAATTAAATCCTATTTAGTGAAATTGGTTTATCATTATTATTTCGGCTGACGGCCAGTGTAACCTTTGAAATTAATGTACCAGTTTTAAGATTGTGACTTTTTATTACTTTTGATCTGATAGCAATGTTTTTCTGTCTTCCAATACCTTAATAGACTCTTAAATATTACAATACAATAAGGGTGTGCGAATGTACTCCACTTATATGCTTCGGACTACACAGTGGTTAGTTCGAGTAGTCTTTACTTTTAATATTTAAAAGTACTTAAAATCTGATGCCATATTATTTGCCACGTGAATTTAATTTCGTGATATTTTTAAACTATGTCTATTTAATTTATTTTTTCAGTTTCTTTATGATAATGCCAATATTACCGGAATCATCACATTTTTAACGTCATAGAACATAGGGCATATTAATATGCTAGGCTAGTAGTCGCACATTGTGAATGTCACAGTGGCCTTCAATTTGTGTCGCCTTGTTTGTAAGCAATGAAACTCCGTTGTTGCGATGTAAAGTCGCGTCGGGCTGCGGCAGCCTTTGACACATGAACTGTTCCACTACACGATGCCCGACGACACGATTGCCTGACACCTCGACACACCAAGTGTTGCACGCAGCCCGCCTGCCGCTTTACGACCCTCGAGATTACGAACGGCATGGCAATTTCGTGAATAACAGCACAACAGTCCAGATTATAACACCCGCTAGCGTTTAGATAGTGTTAATTTAATTGTAATTATAATTGTAAGGTAAAGAATGGTTCTTGTTTTAGGGTAAGCGAAGAGCAATGATATAAAATAGTTTGTCTAATATTGATAAGAAATGAAATTAAGATGCAAACTATTGGTTGTGATTATGACACAATTTGTTAAGTTGTTCAGTAGATTTGTCACACTGAGAATTGTGGAAGACTTAACTGAATTTCACGATAAGGTCCCCTTTTTATTTTTTATTACTTTGTTTTTTGGATATTTTTACTTGTTCTCGTTTGTACATCGCTAACAATAATTGTACAGAATACTTTTGGACTTAATTTAAGGCAATAAATGTATTTATTTTATAACTCGTGATGTAAGAATTTATTCTTAATTATTATAAAAAAAATATATGATATGCTTGTATACACATGTTTTATTTGGATTTACTAAATTTGAAAAACTATCTGGACGACACAATAACTTGGGGTCAATTCTGAGCGATATCACAGCAAACTTTTCATTGCAAGGACCAATATAAACAATTTTTTTAATAGATTTAAATCAATATTATTATAACTTTAGTTTGTGATGCTCAATAAAACAGTAATTTCGCGAAATTCTTAAATTTAAATTAACCTTTAATATAGAAAAATGGCGCTTCAGAATCGTCCTCTTTTGTGTTCCAATTTCAATTTCCACTAACTCCCCGATAATAATAAAAAACACCATGAAATATATATACCACCACGGATAACAAACAATATAGTAAATCCGAAGGACAATTGGATAGGTTTGGAGGCCATGCAAGGCGAATGAGGCCATTTCCACCACCACAACTGATTACTATTTAGAGATTATGATTGTAAGTATATTTTTATTACAAGAAAAATAAAATAATGTAAAGATTATATACAGCATTTGCCTTGTGGTCCCGCATAGAATAGGCCACCTCTTAACGTGGTTGTCGTAAGAGGCGACTAAGGGAGGGCGGGGATGTACAACAGTACAACAGTGCCTCTCAGGGGGAAAGGGATTGTTAGTGATGAGGGCTAGCAATACACCCTATCAGGTCGACTTCCACACGGTTCTCCCTGGAAACCATTATGGTTAGTTCTAGTGGAATTCGTTACGTTTGGCTAACTGACCTGCTTTCATCGTCACCTATCATCCCTGCTTGGTGTCTCGTCAGCGTATACCGATAGCTCAGGCGGGTTACCATTCGATTATCACCCATAAAAAAAAAAAAACGATGCCTCTAAAAACATGTCCAAAGTGTAACTGCGATTAACAATCCGCTTTCCAAGCGTGGAAAAACCCCTCCACGGGGAAGGCTTATGTTCAGCAATGGACATTAAATTAATATTAAAGGCTGATATAATGATATTGCATGGAAAAATATTCAACAGAGATGTTTATAAATGAGAACAAAGAAAGTCAGTTCAGTTCTCATCTAAATTCAAGCCAAAGACGTTACAGATTTTAGGCCTTGTCGGAACCGAGATCGGTGTCATTGACATAAATATATTGTCGTTGTCATTAAGAATAATATAACCTGTAATGAAACGCCTCATCGACGGAATGAATAATTAGGTATCCTTCACGATATCCGCCGACGATACGCTAAACGATGTCTACATATTAAATTATTCATACTCGTAATCCGTAATTATCACATCCGTAGTAACTTATTGTGTATCGCAAAAGGTTTTTTTTTTTTTATTAATAATGATAAAATTATTATTGCCCCGCTTGCATTACTGGCTTTTACTGGCCTCTACTATTGAGAGATGATAAGATGAAAACATGTCAGGCCCTCTAGTGGCAAGTAGTCAAGTGGCAAGCGCTTCCCTCTAAAAACCATCATGGTTTTTTTTTTATGGGTGAAAATGGAATGATAACCCCGCTTGTGCCAACGGGATACGCTGGCGGAGCACCAGTGAGGGGTGATAGATGAGAATGAAAACAGGCCAGTTAGCCCATCATGATGAATTCATCAGGAATTAACCATGATAGTTTCCAGGGGGAACCGCGACCTGGTTGGGGTCAGTTAGACCCCATTACAAACAATCCCTTTCCCCACTCTAAGAGAACGGTTATATCAGTTAGTCCATCGTGACGAATCAGGAATAACCAGGGATTTTACAACCATAGTGACCAGAGGGAACCGCGTGGATGTTGACCTTGAGGAATATTACTAGCAGCGCAGTTACTAGAAAGATTTTTCATTCGCAGGCGCAGATTTAAAAACGAATTGTTTACGTTAGCTCCATCTTTTGTATAATAGTGATATTAAGAGTAACATGTTTATATCTAAATAATGACATCTATTGGTTATTGTAGTTTTGACAAACAGCTCCATCTAGAAAAATTCAAAACGATCCATAAACCATAAACAATTGGAACTGTCATTTAGGACAATTTAAATAAATGTATAAAATTTTAGTTAATTAGTATACTTTAATTCTGTTTTCTTAATATATAATAAACATAAATTTATTATTTTTTTAATAAAAAGGATTAATTTCTCAAAAAAAATTATAAATATTGTTGCCAGCATGACATTCTTTTAAATTATTATCAAATAATTTATAATATTTTTGTTTTATAATTAATTATAATAAAATATTTTTCTATTTGTTCAGCAATATGTGAAAAAGAAAATGAAGAGAAAGTAGCATCCTTGACTAAAGCGGAAAATTACTCATTCAATTTAGTATTCGAAATTAAAAAGTAAATATAAACTTGTCTATGGAAATACAGAACGGAATCTTGTAAAAGATTAGGCCATTTCATAAAACAAATGTATAGTAACTCGCAGAAAATATCCTCGGGACAGTTGTATTTATTTCAGCTTTGCATTTTATTTTAAATTGAATCGTGAACCGCATTGTAGGTCAATTGAAAAGGATTCGTCTTCAACTCTTGCGGAAGGGTTAGCAGTCTCGATTCTGCAATAGAAAAGATTTGCATTAAGAGGAGACAAGGTAAACATCGATTTTAATTTTTTCTCATTTATTTGAATCGTTTGACAAAATTATAGTTTAGGATATTACATACGTAAGAGGTGGTGTATTGAGTGTTTATAGTGTATTTTTAGTGCATCCTTGTACGAAATGAAAGTTTGACTTTTGCCACATATTCTTTCGAATGGCAGCTGACGGACGTACATCTAGTTACGAGAGTAGGTACCTATCTAATATGCAACGTAAACCGTTCAATGTAAATTCATTGATGTTATTTTCTTTATTTTGGTTGTGATCGTTTGGTTATAAAAGTATACACACCCATTAGTGAATAGAAGATTGAATTGTTTTTCCATTGATAAAATGTCAAATTGTGGACTTGTCAAAAGCTGGGTTGAGTCATTGTTGCAATCCATTTATCTCTTTAGACCCACATAATGTTTAAACTATTTATCTTACCAATCTTATAATATGAATTACTTTCTTTAAGATAACATTCTAAGCTCACTTGTCATGATTTTTCATGTTATGATGCTACTAACATCACAATACTTAAATAATGTTTTTTAATGACAAAGACTATTATATATCATTGTTTTAAAATGAATCATAATAATATTATAGGTAGATATATATTTTATTATAATAATATAGACATCATTATCTATGAATAATTTTTAACTATTTGTGTGCTTTGTTTACTATAGTTTCATTCTTACACATTAAACTTTATTATGTATTATATTAATATTTCTAACTTATTGTTAAAACTATTCTGAAAATAATGGCATTAAATATATACTTCACATGTATAATATAAGAATAAATGAACTATGTAAATTTTCAAAGAAGCAATATATTTTAAAAACCCAACATATGGGAATATGTGTTTGAAATCCATATAATATTTATAGATTCATAGTGAAAAAAATCTAATTTAATCATCATAATTTCAATATTCTATTCTGTTTCATTTTAATTTACTTCATTATATTTTCATATGATTATTTTTCATAGGAAAGTAGTAGGCTTTGTCTGTGTGAATCGGTATATAAAGTATCTTATGTGTTAAAATAAAACCTATTTGACTACCAAACTTAATTCAAATCTATTTAGCCATTTAAGTGTGATTGAGTAACAAACAGAAACATCTAAACACCTTTACAAACTTTCACATATGTTAGTATTAATTGTACTTAATTTATAATATATTTAAATGTGTATGCATTTTTATATTTTGCATTTAAACTTAATCTTCTCATAATAATTTAACTGCTTCACATGTCATGTTAATGTAAGAATCTCAAACATTTTTGTCATTTGTTGAGCCATGTTCCTCTGAGAGAAAAATGTTCAGTTTTATTATTAGAATTCTTCCTTAAAATTATTTAAATGATTTTGTTCTCACCCTGTATCACTATAGGTATTAAACTATATAATAAATGTTAAGAAAGATGCTTCTAAATTACAACTGAATAAACAACAACAGTATTATTATAATCTTAGCATTTTCTGTGATTGTATGCTTTATATACAGACCAATATATTGAAGACCATATATTCTCTTTAAACATGTTGTAGTTTTGTGAATCTTATAGAGAATTTATAATAAATGTCAAATTGTTCATGATATAGTTAAATGTATTATATTATCATGTTATGTCATTTACCATTTGTATACTAATTTGGTTTCTATTGATTTATTTATATATTGTTTTAAATCTAATAATAATTTAATCTAATAATCAAAAACATCATAATATAATATATTAATATAATACATATAACTATATAATGGATAATTAAACATTTATTATAAATCTAAAAAAAATCTAGTTACCATAACCAGTGATGAGATCTAGTAATATTTTTTATTTTATTATTTATTTATACATCTTATTTTTGTTAACAAATCTCTGGGTTTTACATTAACTATTTAATAATTACATATAGCTTACTGTGGTTCTCCAGAATGTATACAATATTACAAATATATTTAGAATAGGTGATACATTAAATAATAGTAATTCATACAAAACCATCGACATATCAGCCATTAACTGTCCACTGTTGAACTTAGGCCTCCATCATAGACAGCCATAAGAAACAGTTCTAAGCCATCTGCATCTACTGACTCCCTGTAATGTATTTGAGGTCATTGCTTCATCTGGTGAGGGTCATCAAATACAGTATTTTCCTACACAGATTGATCGCTCAGAAACCTTTCTTCACAATTGATTGTCGGTTCTTCAAGCTATGTTATTAGCCCATAGCCACTTCAGCTCGCTTATCTTTTGGATTATGTCAGTCAAATAATATAAATTAATTCATTACAATTCTATCAATGAATTGAATAAATATTAATATAACAAAACAAAATACAATTTAAATATTATGTAGAAATTTTATTAAAGTGCCATTAACATTGTTGTAAATCTGTCATATTGTGTTATTTAGAAATTATTGAATACAATAGAATGATGTGTATATAATTATTACTTAGCCTTAGTTAAGTGTAAATTTTCACAACTAATTAAGAATGACCAGTTACAACTCTATTGGGTGGTCAAATTGGTGTCCGAATTGCTTGATATGTGTACTGTCTAACCCTGGAGAAAATCTACTCCACATGTATGTTTCAGGGAATCAATAAATATAAAATGGAATAAAATTAATTTATTTTCTTAAAATATAACTGTAGTTTAAACAAGGTACAGTATAAATATAATGAATATGGTAATTAGGGTTTAATAACTGGATTCTTAAATAGGTTATTAAAACTATTAAGGCGCCACAGTCCCAATCTACTTGGCATCCTGTAGATTATTTAGGATAATTTCTTGTGGTGTCTATAGGAGTGGATTATTTTCAGCAGTGGGCAATGAATGGCTAAAATTAAATTATGATCTGATATATATATATATATATATATATATATATATATATATATATATATATATATATATATATATATATATATATATTAATATCAAAGTATATAATTGCATCCTTTATTTCTATACTGTATGTAATGTTAGATTATTTTCCTTATTGTTTCTATTTACAATTTTCCTTTTATCATAAATTATCATATATGTTATAATAAATTATCATAAGATATATATAGAATTAAAGATGTGTGGAAGGAGACATTTATCACTTTATTCTCTTTGCCTATTTTATATTAAGATTTTGCTGTAAAAGTAACAGCTTTTCTATTTTAACAACATAGATGTAAAGGAGAAAAGACATAATTAACACTCGATATAAGGCTTTGATTCTTTGAGCTAAGATAGTTTGCACAATAAAATGTAATATTGTATGAGTCACCAGTGTAGTTCTAGAAGTAAACATTTCCCATTTAATAAATTGTTTGGTGAAGTGTGAGAATGGCAAATATAAATCAAGTATTATATGTGATACCTCTGACTATCCCATAAAGGTTTACACACATATCGTCATAATCGTAGAATATTGACGGATCTATATATGTAATATTCGTCAGATCCGTCAGTATACTATGACTATGATGATATATTTTTATTTATTTTCTTTATTCTGATGCTTTATGATAGAGTAATTTATTAATGATCGTAATGTAATTGATTTAGTTATAATCATTAAGAAATTGCTCCAACAATTAACTAAGTTATACTATTCAGGGTGTTCACTTAGGGAAACAATTTAATCACGAGCTTCTCAAAGTGTAGATATATATGTAACGAGCATCGACAATATATAACGATTTTTAGTGTCGGGTTAGATCTTAAATTTTTATACATCAATGTTTGTAGTATAGAAAAAGATTTCTACAAGTAGTTAGAAACAGAATACACCCACGTATTTCCCACGGCATGAACGTGGGTGAATGTAATCCTTATTTCACTTATAAGGGTAGTTTGTGGGTGGCCTCAAATATATTTTAATATCAGATTATATTATTTCATTAGCTAAGTTATTAATTTAATAATTGCTCTTGTAATAGCTAATGATGTGGCTTCTCATTATTTATGCTATGTTACTTCATGATTATTTTCAACTGGTCAAACAGCTTCGTTTAATCAAACTAAATTGGTTCGGTAATGTACGTATTTAACTTTTTTTTTTTTTAGTTCAATTTAATATTCTTTTTGTTATAATTGAAATCCCTGTATTATTTTTCACGGAACAAAGTTTAAAATTATTATCACATTAATTTGTAAGTGCCGATATGGAAACGTCCATTCCTTGGGATTAAATTGAAATAACATGGTATTGACGTGTTTACGTAATTTTTTTTTTAACTACTAGGGTGATATAGCATACGGCCCGCCTGATAGTGAGCGTTTAACGTAGCTTTTGAACGTCAGCAATACCGAGGATATAATACGCGCACGTTATTAATATTGAAGAAACTTCTTTGCCCCGGTGAGAAGGGATTGTGAATGATGGGATATAACTGTCCCATGTCCCATTTCTAGCAATGTACCCTGTCAGGTCCACCTCCATGCAGTTTCCTCTAGAAATCATCGTGGTTAAATGGTGATAGGGTGTTAGTAAAAAAAAACTATGAGGATAAAGTTAAGTTACTTGGCTGTATTGAGGGTACAATGCTAGCAAAGGGATTAGCATCTCCTTTACTCGGAAAAAGTCTGTTATTTTTTGTTTGATTCCCATTCGATTGCGTCAAAATTAACCCTTACTGATTTTTACGAATAATTTTCAACCGACATTAAATTAAAATTGTGTTCACGAAAAAAATAGACTTGAGTTATAGGAAAACGAGTTATTGTGATTTCTAAACAAAACTACTGAACCGATTTCGATAAAGTTTCTACTCCACCAATCTGTAAGTATGTCAAAAAGAAAAATATTTTTCAAATTGGTTTACAACTGATGGAGTTATGAAATGAAAAACATAAAAAAAAAAACAACCGTATTGATAATCTCCTTCTTTTTGAAGTTGGTCGTAAAGCAGGGAGTTCTCAATCCAGTTTCAACCGTAAAGCAGTTGTGTTTGCTTGGCTGTATTTCGGTTTGATGGTTGGGATATGGTAATGAACTTACTGGGTACAGATGAATAACATATGAGTCCTCAGGAATGGCAACGCATGGGAGGTATCATACAGTATACTCTGTTATGTCCACGGTACTGCTCATGTCTGTAGGCGACGGTTACCACTTTCCATCAGGTGGGCCGTCACCTTAATAAATCAGTTTGGAAAATTTTTTTTTTATGTAAAAGGATGTAACAATTTCATCAAAATAGGTCATGGGGTCATGGTTTTTAAATCGGAACAACTAATTTTGACGTTATGCTTTTTGGCGTTGATGTTTATGTGGCACGGGTATTTTCTTTTCGTGCAACAAAATCTTAAATCAACATAACTTTCTTTTGTATGGCAGATTAAAAATCCGCTCATTTTTAATTTTCAAGATTTTTATCACCATTTGCGATAACTCTTGTCAAATTTTGAGAGCCTATATTATGTAAGTTCTTATTTAGATCAAAGACAACATTTGACGTTACATTTCTTTGGTTAATTGCTAAATAAAAATTGGAAAATTACAAATATGGGATGTCAAATTGTGATTTTGTTCCATTTTGTATATTGAGAGCGTACTTGATAGAAAGTGGTAACATATTGCACATTATAAAATACACCGTAACGTCCATAAAAACACTCATGCGTAGCCGTTCAGTAGGGTAAAGTTGTTATGCCTCTATACTCAGTAAAATTTTAATCAAAAATATTTCAAAATCATCAAATTCAAATCATCTTATTCAAATAGACTTGTTTACTAGCACTTAAATCGTCATTATTTCTAATCAACTGCAGGATTCGGAAGGTTGTTATCTGTTGAGAAGAGTCCGCAAGAAACTAAACAGTTACTTTTTAAAATTTCTGTTAACATTATGTGTATTTATTTAAATGTACTATGTCTAAAATTACATGGTCGTTAAAATCCCTTGCATGATGGACTAACACCATAAGTGACCATCTAATTCTATACTGTGTTATTTATGTATTATAATAAATAAAATTTGTATATAGACGGACGTTTGTCAGGCTCAATATAAAACATCTAAAGTCTTTGTTTGCAAAAGATAATACTATATTATGTTATTATCGTATCTCATCTTATCATTTCTTAATTCAGAAGTAGTTATCAATTATCTACGGAAATATTAGGCATTGGTTACGTAGTAACTATTAAGTAATCTGTTTATAGGTATTTGGTCGATTTCAGATAAGAAATATAAAAAATATATATATACATAAATATATTAAAAGATTCGCTTTCATGTTTATGTTTGGAATTGATACGCTTTCAACACTGAATACTATTTTTTTTTTGATGGGTGATAATGGAATGGTAACCCTACTAGCGCTATTGGTATACGCTAGATAGACACCAGTGAGTGGTGATAGATGAGGATGGAAGTATGTCATGTAGCTCATCGTGACGAATTCCACAATAACACGATAGTTTCCACGTGGAAATTGACCTAATAAGTATAATAATAATTGTGATTACTTCGTATAATTGTTTATGTTTGTAGTAAGTTTACTATTGTAATCTTTTTTAGGAAACAATAAAGAGTATCTATCTATCTATCTAATAGGGTATATTGTTGGCAACGGAGGCTGTTAAAACTCAAATACTAACAATCCCTTTCCCCCTACGTATAGAGATTAGATATATGATTATTTATTATTCTGCCAGAATACTCTTAAAATAGTACATACCTACATACGTTTAAGTAATTGAAGCGAGTAAGCGAAATTGCTGGTGTTTTCCAGTCTTATCATTATTTTGTCGTTCTTTTATAACTGGCATTAAAGAATAAAGTTATCAATTATATTCTATTTTTAACCGGTTTTAAGAAAAAAGGTTCTCAATTCACTTATATTGTTTTACGTTTATTACTCAGAACTAAAAAAATATTTGTTTTATCTAAAAGGGTATACTTTCAGATTGATTCCATAAAAATTCCATCAAAGTCGGTTCAATCATTTAAACAAATGAACATAAATGGGTTTTCCACGATTGAAGTTTTTTTTTGTGGAACTAAATGTATTATTTTATGTTTATGTTATGCATAGGTACTCTTTTTAATGTCGAACCAATTTTAATGATTATTTTTTATTTTAAGGTGTTTCGTACTTATTTGATAATTTTTTTTATTATTTGTTTGAAAATATAGTGATAGTTAAATTTTATTCTTGCACTGAATTGTAAAATTGAAGGAGCCGAAAAGTCTACCATAATTCCATACTTTGATTGATATTTTGTATAACTCTATACAAAATATTACTGAATATTTTGTATAGAGTTATACAAAATATTTAAAAATGATGAAAATTAAGTTTTCTTCAATAAAAAAATATTTACCTATTTTTTCAATAATAGACACAATTTTTGATGTTGCGTTTTTTGTGAAATAAAATCTTAAATGACTTATGCTAATTACTTATTTTCAACCGACTTTAAAAAGAAGGAGGTGCTCATTAAGCTGCGCACTTTGTATCGTATCTAATCGTAACTACGACCTCTAGGACCGCGGGTCACAATCAACACATTGAAAAACACTAACTTAGAAGACAAAATTACCTACTTTTAGTTGATTTGACGCGATTTTTTATTCATAAAAAAAGAACTGACTTCAATTGTGATAAAACCAGTTATTTTAATTTAAAACTACAATGAACCGGTTTTGATAAAATTTGTATGGGGCCAATCGATAAGTATATACTTTCAGATAAAAAAAGAAATTTCTAAATCGATTTAAAATGACGCAGTTATGAGGTAACAAAGATAAAAGTAATACAATCGAATTGAGAAACTCCTTCATTTTGAAGTCTATTGATAAATGAACAATCATTATAATAACTGTTATAGTATTTTAATATCATTTCTGAATTAGAAAAATAAAAATATAAATAAATATTACAAAAGTTCTTATAATTAACTTATTAGAAATAACACGTTGATTTGTTATATATTAATTTATATGTAACAAATCAACGTGTGTTCTCGGCTTAGAATGGGTCACCCCTTCTTTTCCCGTGGGTGTCGTAGAAGCGACTAAGGGAACTTAATACTAGAGGGATGGGCAGCAGCGTCCGTCGTAAAACATTACCAAAGCCTAACCGCGTTTACCAACCCGAATGCCAAACGTGGCAACTACTGGTAAAACTATAATAGAGCGTGTCATAGCAATTAGTGATTATATTTCACGTTGATCTGAAATTTGATTAACAGTCAAGTATTCCTTCCCACAGTTTATTGGCATCGTGATATTTTTACCCTTATTCATAACGTTTGCAAATAAAATAAAAGATCGTACGATTTTTCTATATCTTGTTAGTCATTTAACATCATGCATATCTTGCTCTATAATCGACACGTGGCTCAATTAGTAAACAATTTTGTTTTTTTTTTATCTAATTTGTTAATATAAAGTCAAAATATTAAGAAATTTAATAATTTCTTAATGTTTTATTGCATATTAATGTATGCAATAAACATTTTTATAGTTTATTTGACTACAACAACAAAATACATAACCAAATTTTGTTGAAATTATGTGACGGAAATATTCTCTAAATGTAATTAGTGATAAATGGAAACATTGAATCAATTAATCGGTTTTTTATTTCTATTATTATTGGATATCAGTAGACTGTCATATGGACGGCTCAATTGTTCGTTTGTTTACTACCATATATGCGTATATGTATTCTCAGTCATGTCTTTGTGAAGCTTTGTTCGCATCCCGGGTGGGCACGACTCATTTGGCCTCTCCCAAGCCTATGTTTTTCATAAAATAAAGTTCTTTGTTTGAAAATTTTCACAATATTTTACACCGCTCTAGCCGCTAACATTGATACTCCTTTCCACTTTGGGTTTGCTGGAAGAGAACTCTTTTAGAGTTAATCTCGCCTTTGTATATTTGATTACCTCTGTCATATTTTTATGTATAATTGGTGTGTACAATAAAGTATTAAAAAAAAGTGTAACAAATCATAAGATAGCTAATTATTTTGGCCACTGTTAATCAATAACGTTGTATATCACAATTGCAAAAAATATATATATATATATATATATATATATATATATATATATATATATATATATATATATATATATATATATATATATATATATAAATGATATTACACTGTATTCCGACATGCTCAGGAGTTTGTTTTGCTCTAATCACCTGCAATCATGGCCTTAACCCGATGACTCGTAATAAGAACTGTGTTATACGCAAAGACGTTACAACTTTCGTACAAAACAGCCGTTGTGACCTTTGCTGCCGCCTTTCTAATATTTAATCCTTACATAATGAGAATCATCGACTCTTTACTTAACATTATCAGTGCCGTAACTTGAAATATCTAATTTGATACGGGCCTATGCATATTGGTGTTGTTGATTTTGTAAATATTTGTACGCTATATATATACATTACGACGTAATCCACAGGTGGGGTAGTCAGTACCTTTATTGAGCGTTATTGGTGTCAACGTAACATTCATACTTTTCTCTGAGCATATTTGTATCTAATGTGCAATAACAGGTGTTCTTTGCCGCCATCTTTAAGAATAAATGGGTTTTTGTTTGGTGTTAGTAGACAACAATGTTATAAGCAGAGATTAAGTATTCAGTATTGGGTGATTAACAAGTTGTCAGAGTTTATAACTGGGCATTTTGTTAAAATTGTGTCATCCTTTGCTTAAAAATAATTATTAATAAAATATTTATTTGCTTTAAACAGACATTTAACGTAATAAAGGCCATGTGACAGAGCTTTTGTCATCTGTTTAATTGCCTTATGATTATATAATTTTATGGTTATACAAAATTAATGTCAAAAAAAGAAACTAATATATTTCAATAGGTACTCCTCCAATATAATGAAATAAGATCAATAATTGCATTTTGCATGTCATACTAATCAATTATAAAGCAACATGAAGTCCTAAAATGTTACATATTATTTACAGTGACAATTCTATAACTATAGAAAATCGAAATAGAAGGTACAGGGTGTTTTAATGCGTTGTAGTTTTCGTAGAGTAGACGGAGAGTAAAAAAAAAACAATATAATTTTACAAATAAGTACCTTTTAATTTTGAAAAAAAAAATACAGTCCTCAGGAATGGCAACGCATGGGGGTATCATGCGCGAAACACTCCTCTGTTATGTCCATGGTACTGCTCATGTCTATAGGCGATTGTTACCACTTTCTATCAGGTGGGCCGTTAGCTTATTTGCCATTCTTAGTTGCATAAAGAAAATAAGTGAAAAAAAAAAATTACATAACAACGTTATTATCAGTTGTTTTTTATTCATGTCTTGCGATATAGTGGGATCTTCGTTAAAAAGATTCTTTTTTAAAGAAATATTTACGATTCTATCTGTATTGTGTACTGACCTTCAAGGTCAGTGAAACTACAGTTTATTGGGGTCCAAATAACGATGTATTGTTTCGTTATTGACAGTAGTTGTAACGCTATACAATTTTTTTTGCATTATTGTATAAAAGTAAAACAAAGTAAAATTTTTAATGCTGATTTAAAAAAAAAGTAAATTGTAATGATTATGAAATTTAATTATTGTTATGAAAGAGCGGTTTCTCCTAACACAAGCAATCTTTGCTTAACAGGAGATACCAAACCCTGTAATATAACTAACTTTGTATAAAGAAATAAATTTATTTATTATTATTATACTGTTTCAATACAAGGGTAAGAATGTAAACCAAACACCTTAGCAATTTTTTCAATCTATATTAGCTGAACCCAAATTAGAAATTTATGAACATCTCTGTAAATTATTGATGCCCATTAATTCCTCTCTTTAGCAAAAGTAGATAAAGCTTTATTTGAGAAATCAGTTCAGGGTACGATAGGGTTAATATATCTGAAAAAGACCCTAAAAAAATTAGTTTTTCATTAAATAGAAGTTCACTATAGAGAGTTTATACTGTATATTTTATATTAGAAAAAATATTTTATATATTATTGTGTTGGTGGTAAAAAATAAACTTACTTTACTGGAATGTGGTAGCGTCTGACTATACACAATATATAATAGATCTAGGTAGTAATGATAACAGAATTGAATAAAAATAAACAATGGACTCTCTGGTGTATTTAAACTTTTATTCTAAAATTGTTCTCTAAGCCTAGTGCAATATTCCTCTAATTTTGAATATATAATTAGAGAACGGTATAAAAGAGAGTTTTATCATCATAATCATCATCATCATCATCATCACCATCACCACAACCACCACCATATCAGCCTTTAACGCTCCACTGCTGAGCATAAGCCTCTCCATTGGGGGGTTTTTCCAGTAGTTGCCACGCTTGGCATGCGGATTGGTAACCGCAGTTAAGCTTTGGAGATGTTTTGAGAGAGAGATAATGCTGCCCATCCAACACCCTCTCTTAGTCGCCTCTTACGATACCCACGGGAAAAAAAGCGGTGGTCTATTTCTATGCCGGGACCACACGACTCAAAAAGAGAGTTTATATACAATTAAATATTTTCTAATTGTAATTATTAAAAGACTAAAATTAATCTTGCAATAACATACATATCGTATATGTATAGCATTTAAGAACATTCAAATTTCTAGCTAGCCGTGTTATTATTATATTTGTTTTAAAATATTACCGTATAAATTATATAAATAGTAAACAGAAGCGTAAGATAATTTTAATATTGTTAAATAAATTGAATTTTAAAATATATCAGTTAACGAATTATCAATTAGTGGACGGTTTACATTTTTCGACCAATGTCGTTTTCAATGCACCAATAGCTTGCCGTTTCAACTAAAATGTCTACTGTCTTATTTCACCTCAATAAAGATGACAAAGCCTCCAGTAATGTCAAAGTAGTTTGTTGCCTTGAACTTGAGAATTGTCTTAACGTTACAATTTGTTCTGCTAATAATAGAAAAAAGATTTGAATTTTAAACTAGTTCTTAGCATGTTCATTACAAAATATAGTTTAGGAAGTATTGGTCTTTCGATTGAAATATTGGTTTATTTCAATCGAAATTAATAAAATTTAAATTAATTTATATAATTAGATTTTTTATTTTTGATACTTTGTGAATGTAGTCCTCATTGCATTCACATGTTTATTGAAAGAAATAGTACATATTTTATTATTTAATTATAATTCGCTGTGTTATAACTACATAAAATATCAGAAGGAGACTCTGTACAGAAGGCTTTTGTTTGGCACCCTTGTACCATCCGTATTTCTATCGTGAAGCAGTTGTGTTTGCATGGCTGTGTTTCGGTTTGAAGGGTGGGATATGGCAGTGAATTTACAGGGTACAGAGGAATAACATCTGAGTCCTCAAGCATGGGGGGTATCATGGGCGAAACAGTATACTGTTATGTCCATACTATTGCTCATGTCTATAGACGACGATTACTACTTTCCATCAAGTGGGCCGTCAGCTTGTTTGCCATTCTAAGTTGCATAAAATAAAGATAATGAAAGTCCGAAAAATTTGCTACACGGACCGGACATATATCGTCATAGTCGTAGAATACTGACGGATCTTTATATGTAATCTTCGTCAGATCCGTCCGTATTCTACGACTATGACGATATATCTAAGATCCGATTACTAATGGAGGAAAATACTAATAGTAAAATCAATACGGACTAAATTGATAAAAGCAGAAAATATAAAACTAAATGTTATTAATATTATAAATGTGAAAGTTTGTAAAAATAGATATGAATGTTTGTTATTCTTTTACGTAAAAAGTACTAAAAGGATTAAAATTAATTTTGATAACTGAGTAGTTTATGTTCTAATTTAGAATATGGATTACTTTACTGATTCATACGGGTGAAGTCGTGGGATACCTAATACATATATATTTTATATGACCAAACACTTTTTTTATTTTTATCTGTATTCTCTATAGTCTAATCTGTATTATAAAATCTTTTTTTCCAGGTTACAGTGTAAGCTGACATTGGTTTGCATTTCACTGGAAGTTACGGAACCTTGAGCTCTCGGGATTAGGATGTCAGTGCTGAATCAGAGTGGAGAAGAGCAGGTAAAGAGATTGTTGGTTTTTCCTAAACACGATTATCTTTGTCTTAATTGATTAAGTTCAATGTATTATTGTCTAATATTATAAGACTGTCATAATTTTTAAATTACCTATTTCGCCATGAAGATACGTTTTCTAAATATCTCAAATATATACTGGGTTAGATATAAAAGTTATACTAAAGCCAAGCTCAATGATAGTATTAATGAAACTTAAAAAGTTGCTCCAAAAGTAATAGTCAGTCTAAAAAAATCCATATTTTTTTATTTTTTTTTATACCACTGAGGTGGCAAGCAAGCGTACGGCCTACCAGATGGTAAGCGGTTATCGTAGCTTATAAACGCCAGCAATACCATACAGGGCCATTACGCGCACGTTGCCGACCTTGAAGAAACCTCTACTCCATTTTTGAAGAGCCCCATATTGGAGTCTTTTGGAAAAACAACGACAAGGAGTTCATTCCATAACCTAAGTGTTCGTTTCTCCAATACCGCGCTGCATGCGACCATAAATCTGATAAAATAAATGTAATAAATACTAAATCGATCACGTGACCACGTCACTTGATAGAACTTTTAAAGCTTATTTAGAAATTTTGAATTTGTTCTTTGAAGTTGTTTAGTTTTATGAATATTATTACTTGATTGGTGTTTCAATCTAATCGTAATACTTTGTACAAAAGTCGATTGCTTGGGTACCTATCTCCCATTCGTGTTTCAATCGTGAAGCAGTTGTGTTTGCACGGCTGTGTTTCGGTTTGAAGGGTGGGATATGGCGTGAATTTACTGGGTACAGAGGAATAACACCTGAGTCCTCAGGAATAGCAACGCATGGGGGTATCATGGGCGAAACAGTATACTCTTTTATGTCCATGGTACTGCTCATGTCTATAGGCGACGGTTACCAATTTCCATCAGGTGGACCGTCAGCTTGTTTGCCATTCTAAGTTGTATAAAAAAAAATTCAATTTTGTGACAAAAATGTATATATTATTTTCAGGTGGAATGCCCCTTGTGTATGGAACCTCTGGAGGTGGACGACCTTCACTTCTACCCGTGCACATGTGGTTATCAAGTATGTTTATACTATACTAGCTTTTTTTATATATAAGCAATAGTAAAACCAATGAAATAGATTACTTCTAGATAGCGTTTCATTATGAAGCATACACAAATTTTTCAGTTAGACCTTCAGAAATACAATAGTGAATACCGCATCCAATTTGGTGCAGTAGTTTTCGCGTGATACCGGAACAAACATAGATACAAACAGACATACAGCCAAAATTTCTAAAATTATTTTTTTACATCTACAGACATCATTCAGTTTCAATTTTATTATATTATTAAGAATATACGAGGTTTGTCCGGAAAGTACGTATAAAAGTTTTTTAAAAATTTTATTTTACAATTATTCAGTAAATCAATTTTATCCCCTTAGTACTCCCCCTGTGACATAATGCACTTTATTTTATTAGTCCTCTGGTTGTAGGTTTCTCAGCTGCCCCGTCGTAGCTTTTTTTATCATTACCAAATATATTTTAAATACAAATCCGGCGAATAGGGGGGGGTGTTCGGTCACCGTAATGGAATTTTTACTATATATTTTTTATATTTGATTTCGTGGACCACGGTTTTGCCCAAATTAAGCTCTTCAGCCACCTGTCTGACCGTTAAACGACGGTCCCCATTAACACAAGTTCGAATTCTTTCCACGTTTTCGTCGGAATGTGAAGTGGAAGGACGTCCTGAACGTGGGTCATCTTGAACGCTTTCTCGGCCCTCTCTGAATCTTTTTAGCCACTTGTGGACGGTTGGTTCCTTCACAGCATCATCCCCATAAACTGTTCTGAGATCAAAAATTTCACGGCCATTCTTGCCGAGTTTCGAGGAAACTTGATTCTGCTCTTCAACGGAAGCTCCATGCCGACGGGGTTTCGTTAAGAGGTAACTTCACAGATGGCGTGACAAGCCAGTTCGCACCGCACGGCGGTCAGACCAGAACTGAAGCATTGTTAGGGACATAAGGAAGGGGTCCTGCGCTTACCTGGCCTCCCCACTCCTCTTTCTCGCATTCCAGAACACTTTTATACGAACTTTCCGGACAGACCTCGTATTACCTATATTTTAAATACACATTTTTTTTTATCGCATTAAGTCTCGATAGAGTATTTAAAATATGTGTAAACAACGCGAAATTTAAAATTAATTATTGTCTACACATTGGCCGTGTGGTCCCGAAATAGTTCACCCCCCTTTCTTTCCCGTGGATGTCGTAAAAGACGACTAAGGGAGGACGAGGAATGGACAGCAGCGTACCTCTTAAAACATCTCCAAAGCCATAATGCGGTTGCCAATCTGTCTGCCAAGCGTGGCAACTATTGGCAAACCCCCCTAAGGGGCTTAATTTCATCAATGGACAATTAAAGGCTGATATGATATAATGATTGTCCGCTTAATGATAATATTAATACTGGACATTTCACACATAAATATTTGAATTGAATTGAATGAATATTAGTTAAAAGTACAGTATGCAAATGTGCGGGACTAATTAATATTTACATATATATATTTACTATACTGGATTTTCTATTTGCCTCGTGGCTGATTTATAGAGTACGTCGTTAGTTGTCAAATCCGCTTTATGTACATTTACTTACATAATTGTGTATTTAAGTTTCAATAAATAAATAAAATATATATAGAGCAATGTGGACGTTTCAGATATGTCGGTTTTGCTGGAACCGCATACGGGAAGGCGAGAACGGCCTCTGTCCGGCGTGTCGGAAGGCGTACCCGGAGAACCCTGCAGACTTCACTCCGCTCAGTCAAGAGCAGGTAAATTTACTAACTCTGCAATCTGTTACTTTATTTTGCATATTTAATAAATGCTTGTAACATGATGTTAGTTATTTAAACTATATAATCAACTGGCTATATCCTGCGGCTTTACGTGCCGAAATTAGTATATAAAGTATACTATGTTCTAAGTTAGGATTTAATCTACTTGCATATCAAATTTCATTCAAATCTGTCGAGTAATTTTTGCGTGAAAGAGTAACAAATATCCATATATTGTTACAAATTTTCATACTTATAATGTTAATATTTATTTAAATAACTTCATACAATAAGGTACAAAAGGTGGACTTATTGCTAGTAGGATATATGCTAGTCTAGTAGATAGATAGAATTAATATAAAACTTTTTAGTTATTCGCCTATTTTATTCATTCAATTCATATTTTGATAAAAAACAAAAGCATAGAAGAACAGAAATTCTCACATTTAGTAAACTAAGTCCCGAGGTACCATTTTCCATCAGGTAAGCCAACAAATTGTTTACTATTTAAAGTTTCGTAAGAAAATGACGTACCGAGATTGTTAGATGCATAAAGTTATTTAATAACTTTATATGGACATGGAATAAAAACTGTTTGTTGGTATATACTAGTGTTTTTTTTAATGGGTGACAATATAATTGTAACGCCGCCTGCGTTAATGATATACGCTAGCTAGCAACCAGTAAGGGATGATAGGAGAGGATGAAAAGCAATCATTTAGCTTATCTTTATGAATTCACCTAAAATTAAGCATGATAAATTCCAGGGAGAACCATGTCGAAGTTAATCTGACTGGATATATTGCTAGCATTTATTTATTTATTTACACTTTATTGCATCAAGTAAAAAGAGTAATAACAAATACAGTAAATATTAATGAGAAGTGATACAAAAGGCGGCTTTATCGCTAAGCAGTCTCTTCTAGACAACCTTTGGGTAGCGGACATTGAGAAAAAGACAAAGGGTAGGTGGCGCACAATTATATATTACAAACATCCCCCCCCCCTCCTTATGCACTGATGGCTGATCAATGAGGGATAATAATTAGAATAATTAGTAGCAGGTCCATTGGTCCATCGTGACTAATTCTTCAAGAATTAACCCTGATGGTTTCGAAGGAAAAACAATTTGGAGGTTAACCTGACAATCACTTCCCTCAATGTGGTTGGTTTATAATATGTATATAATGTATATGTTTGCGTGTGTGTTCGTGCAGGTGGCGGCAATAAAGACGGAGAAGAAGGCTCGCGAGCAGAAGCGGCGCAACAAGACGATGGAGTCGCGGCGCGCGCTCGCCAACGTGCGCGTCGTACAGAACAACCTCGTGTTCGTCGTGGGGCTGCCCGTCCGCCTCGCCGACCCAGAGGTATCTGGCTATAGCATATTATATACATCGGCTACAACTAAACACATATTTATCTGTGAATGCAGCACTCAGATTGATTCTGTCACATTATTCTCTGAATTTAAATTTGATATTACAATAAATTATAAACTTTTGAAAATTTCACGTCGCCCCTTCTCTATTCCTCCCCTTTCTCCATTCGACTTCAGTGCCTTCAAAATTAAGACTTCTTATGTGAAATGGAATTATAATGTGAACATAGGTGAACGTATCTCTAAAAGAAATATTTATTTGTATTACAATAAATTAAACAATATAACGTGAAAAATGTGAGAATGTATTTGCGATCTGCTATTTTATACCTAATCGCGATGCGCCTATGCTAATATGTTCCTCTCAGTCGGTAGTGTGTTCTCTGCAGGATACGCTTAATATATGCAAATTCTATATCTATGAAATCTTCAATTTACGAAAGTATTTTCCCAACAATATTAGTGTTTTCTGAAAAATAGAAATAATATGATAATTTTTTGTTACAGATTCTCAAACGGCAAGAGTACTTTGGCAAATATGGAAAAATTCACAAAGTAGTTATAAACCAAAGTACTGCATATGCAGGGACACAGGTAGTAATCGTATCAACTTTTGGTAGGTGGCATAAATAATTATTGCTTTATTAAATGTTTTTTTTTTTTTTTATTTATTCGCTTGTTCATTTCCTTAATTCTTTTTTTATATCTTTCCTCCCAACATTGCTTTGAACATATTAAAATAATTTGTAAATTTATATTCAAAACTGTGTTGGATACACAAATAACACCCGTAATATAACTACACTTATTAATTACATGGTAAATTACTATGTATTTACCTTTTAATAGGAAAGCTTTCTATCAGTTTATTACAAGGAGGTTGTTATTGTGCTATAATGTGGACAAAATTTATTATGTTTTGTCAACATATTTCTATGTGGCACCAACTTCACAGAATTTTGCACAAACTTCTCTATTACAATGTATATAAATTGACCATTCTCAGGCCTATATTACTTGGATTAAAACATTACATTTGTATGAAATTATTATTAAGTATTAAAATGCCTAGCTTTTTTATAGTGTAAAATTTTCCATTGGAATAAATATCACACAGGTTTATTGTAAATAGTTTAACAATTCATTTTGTTGTGTTGGTTATTCTAGGTGGTTGCATAGATTTATTTTCCAGTTTCACTAATATAAGGGCAGTGTCGACTTATGATCTCCTGAATAATGTAATGATACTAACCGATACTTTGTTGTCCAGGGCCCGTCGGCGTCGGCGTACGTGACGTACGTGTCACCGGCGGACGCGTTGCGAGCCATCCAGGGCGTCAACAACGTGACGCTCGACGGCCGCGTGCTCAAGGGCTCGCTCGGGACCACCAAGTACTGCGCCAACTTCATGAAAAACCAGCCCTGTCCCAAGCCGGACTGCATGTATCTGCACGAGCTAGGTACATATACGTACTACCCAATCCACTCTACCTTAATCGTTTTTGTCAGTAGGAGACATGTTTTACTCGAGATGCTCGAAGACCTGCTCAAGACCATTAAGTACTGTAGTGGCGTAACTGACAGTCTGCAGAGCCCACGATCCGTGGGCCCTCATTGGAACTCAATGGTAGTTTTAAGGGGTGGAGCTTTTAATTTACGCCACTAGATACTGCGCTAAGTTATAATCTGTATAGGCTGTAAATAGAAATTATATGATTGTAATATACCGTAAAATATATTTTAAAGCTTATATTTTACAATCAGGCATAGTAATCTTGAACAGACCAGTTTCTATAAGTATTATTCGTTTACGAAGCAAATGCGTCAACATATCATTCAACCAGAGGGAGACTTTGTACAAAAGTCGTTTGCTTGGGTACCTCTGTCCAATTCGTGTTTCTACCGTGAAGCAGTTGTGTTTGCATGGCTGTGTTTCGGTTTGAAGGGTGGAATATGGCGTGAATTTACAGGGTACAGAGGAATAACACCTGAGTTCTAAGGAATGGCAACGCATGGGGGTATCCTGGGCGAAACAGTACACTCTGTTTTGTCCATGGTACTGCTCATGTCTATAGGCGACGGTTATCACTTTCCATCTGGTGGACCGTCAGCTTGTTTGCCATTCTAAGTTGTATAAAAAAAAACCTTTGTTTTAGGAAATCCAACAATTAGGTTCATGTATGCTAAAGTTGTTTTTTATTAATATCAATGACTGATATGGTGAATGATTATGAATGTTGCAGGTGATCCAAAGGCATCATTTACTAAGGAGGAGATGCATGCAGGCCTTCATCAAGTCTACGAACGCAAGCTCCACAATCAGTTATCACAGGCGCAGCGGGATAAACCTGATGACAAACAATGTAATAATAGTTCAGGTATATATATTTTTTTGTGCAAGTCGTCTACCGTCTCATGCTTTTTTTTATTGGATGATAATGTAATGGTAACCCCGACTGCGCTATCGCTAATTCAGGTAAGTTAGTACATCGTGACGAATTCCACTAGATTTAACTACGATGGTTTCCAGGGGGAACCACGTGGATGTGGACCTGATAGGGTATATTGGTGGCAATGGGTCAGTTAAACCTCATTACAAACAATCTCTTTCCCTCCATCTAGAATAGCTTAGCTATAACACCGCCTTTTCTATCATTTCACCTTGTAGATTGGTGATAGAGTAAAATAATAAGTAAACAAGAATGATATTTAATCTTAAGGGGTTGCCTGATGGTATAGTGTAGTTTATAAACATGGATTGATAACTACGTCTACGCTTTTGAATTACATTGAAATATATATATCGTCATAGTCGTAGAATACTGACGGATCTGACAAATATTACATATATAGATCTGTCAGTATTCTATGACTATGACGATATATAAATTATGGGTTTTCACAATTTAGTTAATGCATTTTATAACTTTTGGAATTGATAACATTTTGGTTTATTTTACATTGTATTGGATGGAGGGATGGGCAGCAGGGTTTCTTTTTAAATAACACCAAATAATAACTGTGGTTGCCAATCAGCTAAGCATGGCATTTACTATTACTAAAACCCTTAATAAGTGGAAGTCTATGCTCAACAATGGCCAGTTAACGGCTACTGATGATGATACATTATATTCAAATGAGTTTGTTTGTAAACACATTTATTATCAATTCCAAAGTCCTTATCATTATCACATTATCATAATGTTATTATCACGCACACAGATATTGTCCATGTATTGTATAAAAACAAATGATAATATGTGATAGTGTGTTAAAACCTAATTACATTTAAATGACCTATAGATTCCATACCTGGCATATGTAAATGTCTGCAAAATAAATATCTATTTATTTATAATTTCTGCATATAGTGAGTGGGTACAAGTAAATAATGGTTATAAAACAAAGAATATAGTGTAATCTAAAAAGATTATTGAATAGTATAAGATCTTAGTGGTGTAGTAGTTTAATCACATTTCCTTAATTTTCAATAGTTGTGGCTTCAGCATCTGCAAAATACAAACATTGTTACTCATGTCGATTCTGTACTACTTTATTATAATTTAAACTACCTCCTTCACAGGTAACTCTAGTACGAGCGCAGAAAAAGGCAGTTCAAAAGATGGTGAGCATTTCAAACTATATAACGAATTTAAATTTAATTTAACAGATCATAATTGTCCTTTTCAAATCTTTAAATTAGTACAGGATGATAGATGAAGACGTAGTCAGGTTCGTTGACCTATTGAGGTGATCGCACCAAGAATTAGGCACGATGGGTGCAAGGGACACTCATTTCACTAAGAATTCCCATTCCCCAACTAATAACATATCTTTGGAGGTGGGAACCTTCAAAGAAATTTTGATCCCAATAATACGATTAATAAAAAAATTATACGATAAAATAATTGAGTATTGATATTTGGCTAGGACAGTGCCTGCTGGCCAGTAGTAGATAATGATAAATATTTTAGTACAATTAAACAAATTATAATTTATTCACTGTATGTTACGCTTTATATACAATTCATAATAGATACTTTCTCTTTTTGGGTTCTCAAGGTTGATTGTAACAAATCCCTTCAAAGGATCCACCTGTGTACCTTGTTATTTTCTTTTTAATCTGATATCGGTATAAATGTGAATACACAAAAAAAACTTATACACACACACACAAAAAAAAAAAAGAAATGTCGCTAGTAAGCTCTAAAACAATAAACAATAGAGGTAAAATCTAATGCAGACTTTTTTTTAAATTGCAGGTAATCAGTCGAACGTTACACCGACATTAGTGGTCACATCATCTAATATAAACATAGTCAATTCATCTAAGTGAGTATGTTTTGATCTCAAGGATCGCGTTCACCTATGTGATTAGCTCCTTTAATGCACTAAGCATTGTATTATTTGCTACTCTTCTGCTTAATAAGTCTCCTTCCTATTTGACTGCAAAGGAATCGATATAATTGTCTCGAATCTACGTTCGGGGTGAGTTGTTAGTGATAATTAAATATACTCTCGAAAAAAAAAACCATTAACGTCGATGAGGTCATACAAAGATGGCGCAAAGATTTGCGTATAATTGCTAACAGTGGGTATTATGGGTTAATGATGATGATCAGGATATTTAACGATAATTTATGACTAAATACCAACTACATATTATTTTTGTACTATTCAAAATTATTTACTGATTAAACTAGCTTTATGACATGACACTTTGAATGTATTAATAGGGAGTGCATCTATCTACAATGAAACTGTATTATTTAATTAAATTATTTTATTTTTTTACAAATCATAACATCCGTTTAGATCATTTGTGTAATTAATGATTAGGAAGGTTGTAGAACCTCTACTAGTGGTGGTCAACATCACACCAATGATTGATGATTTTAGTTAATATAACATGGCAGAATTGTATAAAACAATGGTGGGTCCTCTGGCTTCACCTTTTTTTTAATGGGATGAAAATAGAGTGGTTACCTCGCTTACGCTATCGGTATACGATGGCGGAGTACCATATGACAGATGAGAATGAACTCAGGAATTAACTAAGATAGTTTCTGCGTGGAAGTCAATGCAGTCATTAGTCTCTATTATTAATAATCTTCTTCCCCTTAAGCTTCATATTAGAGGTTATAGTTGTAAACCTGTTTATTTAATTACCTGTTTATATAATTAGTTTGTTATTATTTTATTAATTATTATTATAGTAGCAGTGGTAGCAGTGCAAGCGGCAGCGATAAAGGTAGCGGTAATGGAACGAATGGAATTGGCAATGGTAGTGGAAAAGAAGCGTGGCCTAGCCTCGGTTCCTCGCCACCATCAGACAGTCCAGCCAGAAAACAGCCCAGTCCTAAGCCACAACAGTCTACAGGTAAGAATGTTTCGCTAAAGGAATTAAAGAAAAATATTTTGTATTAAGAACAACTAGTGGTCCAATATTTTAGTTCCGAACGATTACATTACCATTTGGGATACATTACACTGTCTAGACATACTAGTTGGACGACTGGTAGGAGGGAGTTTTTTAGACTGCGGTATGGATATGATGAATTACAAAAACCGAAATACATTGCTAAAGTGGCAAGACGCAGCTAAAGTGCAGTCAAAGAGGTATAAACTAATATAGTTCAGATTAACTATATTATTATGTATGTAGGCTGTTTGGTATCTGAAAAGGAGTGAAGATTCTTCGTAGGACAAGTTATAAAAATAAATGAAGTAAGCAATGTATGTAAGGACAGAAGTTTTTGGCATTTGATTCTGACTGACCCTGTTTCTTGTATTGAGTAACTATTGTAATAATAATATAATTTACATGTGGTGTTAGAGATTGCTAATTTGTAAAATATATTCTTCTCTTTACAGTTAAGTCACAAGAAAACGGCACATCAGAATCCTCAAGTCCCACACTCACACAACAACAGGCTCAAACGAAACAAAACAACAAGGAGCACACAGAGAACAAAACGAACAGAAGCAATAAGGATAACAGCACAAATGGACCAACAAAAAAGAGTAAATCCGAGAAAAAACAAAAGAGTAGCAATAATAGTATAAACGAAATCGAAACAGAAACGGAACCACAGCCAAAACCCGCAGAGAACAGCACACAAGAACAATCAGTGTTCGAAAACGAGAATCACACAAGTTATTTATCAAATGAATTGAACGAATTGGAATCAGATAGACACAGCCTGCTAGAGAATCACGACTTGTTAGACAATAGTGACCACGGCCTCTTAGAAGACGACGACAGCCATAACCTTCTTAACGATAGCAACAATGATGTGATCATGATGTTGAGGCACAAAGAAATGTTTGCAGGCTTAGTGGATAGTAATAATTTACCGCCGCATATGAAGAGCCCTATATTAAATGGTTACGGTATATTAGACAGGGATACAGTCAGTTATCTAGGTAATGATAGACAGATTAATCAAATTAGTCAAAAAATAACACTTCCCAAGGATATGAGAAGGGAAGAACTGAATAGAAATGAAATGCTAATGAGACAGAACGAACTGTTGGCGAGACAGCGCAGCGCGATAGAGCACAAACACTATCTACCCGCTTCTAGTATAGGACTCGAGTCTTCTAGTGAAATGTTAGGTAAGGCTTTTGGAGTATCGTTATTGTAATTTCATAACTAGGGCTGCACTGAGAAATATTTTGTAAAATGTTCTCTCTAGTTACAAAATAAAAAAAAAAGTAGCATTTACTTATATACGACATTTTGCCACGAGGTCTGTTTTTTACCTCGCCTTTATACTTATTATTTAATATAGTTGCATTGCATTGTATATTTGCCTTGTGGTGGTAATCTTAACAGTTTACACTACTAAAGGCTACATAGAAAGGCAATGTAAGTTGACACCTTTTTAGTAGTAGAAACATAAAAATAGGCATTCTGTATTTTTTACCTATGTACGCATGAATTTTAAAAGTAGGTAAACTAATGAAATAGACCATTCTAGATGATCTATCAAGATAAAACATACTCGAGATTTTAAGTTAAACTTTTAGAAACAACTGTTAAATCGTCATCTTATTTCGTGCTTTAGTTTTAACGTAATGCCTGTAAACAAATGTTAAGACAGACAAACAAATTTTCTGAAAAATAATAGTTTTGGCATCTATTGATCTTATTAAGATCCCTAATATTAGATTTCCTTATCTATATGTCCCATGCATAAATATTGTCTCTTTACAATTATTTTAGTATAGTTTTTTTTATTTATTTTTTTATGGATGATAATATTAGGCTATCGTCCTTCATCTATATCTCCAGGGGGAACCACATGACCTAATAAGGCGTATATCTGTCTCTTTACAATATTTTAGTATAGTAAGATTTTAATGTGTTGTTAAATGATTAATAAAACCAAAACTTTTTTACTTTCAGGTGCTAATTATCATCCAAATCCCAATATGCTTCCACCGTTCGGTATGCGGGTAGACAATTCATTGGGCACAAGTTCACTAGGCAATACTCTATCGACCACAATGTCGGCCAGTTCCCTAGCTAATATAGGAAATATGGCCGCTGGCGTTCCAAACTCGATGGGGCTGGCAGCCAACTCAATTGGGGGAGGGTTCATGCTTCACAATCAACAGTTGTTGCAAAATCAACAGTTGCAGTCAGGTCTTGTAAATGGATTTGATGGGCCACAGACAGCTGTAAGTTGATTTTTTTTTTATATATATAACACTAGTAACTGTTACCCGCAGTTTTGCTTGCATGAATCAGTAGTACAAAGTATCCTATTTGTTAAGTTACGATATACCTATTCAAATCTTGTGACAACTTCATTCACGTGACCGGATATGATCAGTCTAGGATAAAAATAGCCTATGTTCTTCTCCAACTCATAATGTGTACCAAATTTCATAGTAATTGGTTAAACTATTAAGACGTTAAGGGGTTACAAACAATCTCACTTTAACATTTATATCATTATAACTAAGAATAGTGTATCTGTTATAAACCCTATATTATAACCATATTTAGATTATTACCATAATCAGGGTTGCCATCTCAATTTACAATCTGCAATTTGGCAATCAGGACAAAACGCGTGAAAACCCAGACTTAAGAGCCTAAACCTGGACATATCAACAGTTTTTTTTAAACATAGTGTAATAAAAAACAGTTAAAAATGTTATAAATCACATTTTTATTTAATTTTATATATTAAAATTAAATTAAGTCATTTTATTTAGTTATCTTAGTAACCCAAGTTTTTGAATTTCTAAACCTGTATTAGCCCCACCCGGACGTTCCAGGATACCCTCTAAACTAGGATACATCCTGGGAAACCCGGACAGATGGCAACCTTAACCATAATGTAAGATTGTGAAATATAAATATTGTTATTATTACAGAACGAGGGTAGATACCTGGCAGAGAACATGGACAAGTTCTTCACCGATTTCCACAAGGCGCAGCAGCGGCGGTTACTGCTGTCACGGTCCGAGGAGTGTTACGTGGAGCCACAGCCACACCAACAGCACCAGCCGTCACCATTGTCACAACCGCAACCCCTCTATCACAATATGCTCAGTGCTGAACGGCTTGAGATGGAACACAAACAGAGGTACCGTTTGCACGTCGAATGTGTAGTATTTGTAGGTGAAAATTAATGGCAAACTCGGGATAAAATTTTAATTAGACAACGTGGGCAGCAATATGGAATGTAAAAAAAAAATATCAGTGTATCTGTATGTTGGTTCAGGCATCAGGCAAAAACTTCTGAAGCAAAAGGGATACGGTTTTCAGAGTCGCATTCCTGAAGGTCTAATTTAAAATGTGGTGTATATTTTATCTTGATACGCCATCAAGAATTAATTAAATAATAAATTTATTTTGCAAGAATAATTCACCAATTAATAAATAATACTACATATTACTGGAACCCCTACCTTTCCAGTGGGTGTAGTAAGAACCGATTTAGGGAGGGCGAGGGATGGGCAGCAGCGTCCCTTATCACTGTCATCTTTTAACCCTTAAAAGCCTGATTTTTTTAAATCAAATTAAAATAAAATATATAAAAGTGTACCCTTTACTGTGTTTACTAATGGGGAAAAGTAGTAAAAAAAAATCAAAACGATATTTTTATATATATTTATTAAAAAAAAATTTTTTTTTGATACTTTAGACATTACGGTAATCAAAATATTTAAATTTATGTAACAATGAAACAATGCAAACCCCGGTATCAAATTTGTAACTTCAGGTATTTAAGGGTTAAAATTTGTTTATTTTAAACTTTTAAACAAAACGGCGCTTCTAACTATAACCATATTACAACAGCATTTTAAAACAATTAAACGGTCATTTTCAGAATGAACAACATGCGAGTAGGGGAAGGCATGGGCGTGAGTATGGGAACGGGCTCGCGTGCCGCTGGCGACGGGGACGATGATCTTGATTTTGACCCCTTCAAGGAGACACAGAAGGCCCTCGCGGAGCTCATGGAGAACGAAATGATGCAGAATACCGTCTCTAGCGGGTAAGTGCATGTAAAGTTGCAGTAGAAAGTATTGTGCAGAAAAAAACTAAGTCTTGTTAGTGTTGAAAACCATGGAAAACAGCTTTTTTTTATATACCATGAAGGTGGCAATCAATCATACAGTCCTTTTGATGGTAAACAGTTATTGTAACTTATGTACGCCTGCAACACTAGGTGTGTCACGTGCGCGTTGTCGACCCTGAAGAAACCTTAACCCTTTTTGAAAAACCCCATACTGTAGTCTGTAGAGAAAACCTATGGACTATGATCATATTGTAATAACCGGTTCATACACATTATTGAATTGGCGTGTTAGAGTTTTAGGTAAAATGGAATGGTTTTATCTATACAAGTATGTGTCAAAATACTAAAAAAAATTAAGCCTTATCATGTCGGTTTTAGTCGATAATATAGTAGGGAAGCACAATGCCTAATTCTTTTCGACATTTTTGAGATAGTCACTCTATCAATTGACTGACAGTGATTACTCAAGAAAGATCATTATCTTTACTAATTTTATAAACGTGAAAGTGGATTTGTTTGTTTTTACCTCTTGGCGCTTCAATGGCTTAAAGGATTACAATTAAATTTAGTATACAGGTACTATACGGGATGGAGAATGACATAGGCTACTTTTTATTTTGGTCAGTGAACACATGCAGGTCACGTGGACAAAGTCGCGGCCAAAAGCTAGTATGTATCATCATCATCATTATTTCAGCCATTAACTGTCTATTGCTGAACACAGGCTGCCCCCATAGACTGCCATAAGAAACGGTCCTGAGCCATCTGCAGTTATGTATCAAGTTGTATGAAATTATTGTGTATTTGCAGTGACAGTATGGATCGCGTGCGGCGTGCGGGCGGGCCAGGCGCGGCCGCCGCCAGAATGGCGCCGCCCGGCTTCGGGCCCGTCAACAGCTTCGGCCAGCCGCCGCGCCACCAGCAACATCAAGGTGACACACCGACACACTACATCGCAGACCATTATACAGGCTGAAATAGAAATCGTTAGCATGCCTTCGAAGGGAATATTCTAGCAGTCAAACTGAACACAATCAAAGAAACATGAGTAATTTTGGGCCACTGATAGTAAAGCAGTACTCATCCAGTTCGTCAGTTAGTATGGGAGGTTCAAAATTATTTGTCGTTTTTGAATATTACATGTATGGATATAATATTTAGGGTGCATTCTTAATTTTTACGTATAGCTAACGACTTCTGTTTCACCTGTATATATAAATTCTTACAACTACAATTCCTATTTGAGTAGTTGGAGCTATTTGTTGACTGTTTTTGTCATTGTGGTGAATAATCACTTGATAAAATGTTGGCGACATTTCGGCGTGCCCACCGCCATCATTCTTTTTAAGTCGCTTTCTTTTTTAAGTATCTATTTGATCCCCATTGGAAGTCGTGGTTAATTTTTGGTGAATTCGCCACGATGGACCAACTGACTTGCTTCATGATCTAAGTTCGCATCCTCATCTATCATTATTCACTTGTACCTTACCAGAATATTCTGATTAGGCAATCGGGATTGCCATAGGAATTTTCGTCTATTAAAAAAATACCCTTAAGTCAGTATTGTTGATGTCAAACAAACCTATCGATTGCAGGTTACAATTCAAATAGCGCCATGTTCTCAGACTGGACACAAATGGACCCAGCGATCATGTCGACATCAGTGAACTTCGGCAAGAACCTTCAGCAGCCACAGCAGAGCCTCAACGCGCAACAGCAGGAGCTATTCGCCAAATTCAACCAGCTGGGTGTGCAGCCCAACGGCGTGAACAAGCTGCCGGTACCGCTGCTGCAGCACCAGTGGCACAGTGTCGGCAGCCAGAAGCTGCCGCTGCAGTGGGGTGGCGTCGCGTACAACAACATCCCCCTGCCCCCGGGCTTCGCCCCCGCAAAGCCCCCTCAGCACCCCGCCGAGTGCATCGACGCCAAGTAAACGAGTGCAATCTAAAGTTAATACGTCTCAGACAGCGGATATTATATTTTCTATTCAGTAATATTATTGTTTCTTTCCGTTGGTGATGTGATCGATAAATCTTTGTATTAAGAAGAGCATATTTTAACGAGAGAAATATGATAACAAAGGAATTTGTAAAATAAATTAACCTATTTGTTTTATTTAAAGAAAGTTTGATTTTATTCTTTCACGCACAGTCTCAGCTCGCTGTCCCCGTTTTGATTTATCATATTTCTTTGTAAATTTATCTAATTTTTATTTTCGTTTCACAACGCATATTATATGTATATTCGTTATATATTATATATTTATTAGAATCATATCCCTGTTATGACAGATTATATTTTCTATATTAAAACGAGATGCCAATAACTCGCTGTTCCATTTGTACCTTAATGAGCCATTAATCATGAAGATCATTAAATTAAAGCAAGAATTATATTCATTCTTTTAATGGAAACACCTCCATCTCGCAACAAAACCACTCGATATGTAGATTAGCTGGAAATTATGCTTATCATAGAACTTTTAATGAAGGTTTCATAATTTCTTGTTATTCTATATCTAATATAAGACACTTACACGTATACATGCGTCTTAATAAGATGGAACGATGTAGGTAGGTAGGTGAGGTATTGTATAAATATATAAAAACATATAAGTACATATTAAATTATGAAAAAATGCACAGTCGAGCGTTTTGTCCACACAGGACGAAAGCTCTCGTAGTGTATGCCGCCAAGATACACGAACATACACGAGTTCTATCTTTAATATACTAAATTTATTATTTTGATCGTCACTCGTTTGCCATGTCGTCGTTTGTTCTTTCTAAGAAATAAGCTCTATTAGCATCAAAACCTTTTATTTTGCTAGCTATACATCTTTTTCCATAATCAGTAAATCCAGATAAAAATTTAAAGTGTCTTGTCTCAAATATAAACTATATATCGGAATTTATCAGTTTGCAAGTAATTAGGGTAGTGGCTTTATTTTCTCCATATTTTCTAAGAAAATGACAGTTACAAAAGATTTTGTTATCTTTTTCTCTAAGATAGCAAAATTTACTAAAATGTATTTTTATATAAGTATAGTAATTGCAATCTGTTATGGTAACCATGCCAATGATGAGGCGGGCTGTAATAATGAGAGAACCATAAATAAATAAAAAGAAAATGTAATGAGACGGGTTATAGTGGTTTTTTATCGCACAATGGGTTCATAGATATCTGAAAGTGACGATAAAATCTAAAAAGTAACGTGCTTATCTAGAAGGTACCTATTCACCACCGGCTTTAAGTTTTTACTATAGGTACCTTACGACCGTGGATGAAAAAACATTCGTTCATGCTTACGGCTTACACGAGGTACTCTGAGCTCTTAAACCCGGCAAATCTTTATTGCTACGCTACGGGGCCCATTTTTTTTATCCAGATAAAGACAGTCAAATCGAAGCAAACAATAGATATTAAAATCGGTTCAGCAATTTCGGGGATTACGTGAATGATCATTGTGACACGGTTTTTTTTTATATAAGATAAACATTAGCATGATTAACTGAAATAATATATTCCATACGGACAGTTTTATATCAAAACTTTATTCGAAAAAGAGCTTAATATCAAATGATAAGAAGTTAATGTACTATAGCACGTCATTGCCTGCCGTCGATGTATCCTCTCGGGTCGGGTCCGTCCCAGGGTACCTCTGTGCCGTCGTGCCACACGTAGCGGCCGCCAGTCTGGGACTCTAGTGCTAGCAGCAGCGGCTGCATGGCGCCCTGCTCCGGGGACACGTTTCCCCCGCCGCGCGTCATGTCCGACATCACATAGCCGGGGTGCACGCAGTTTACAACTATACCTGAGTACGTCACGTAAGTATTAATAACAGTATCAGGAGGAAAAGGGATTTTATTGATTGATTTATTTACATCTTTATTATTTATTTATTTATTGTAAGTAATGAAGATTTTTGTAATAAGTGATAATGGAATGGTAACTCCACCTGCGCTAACGGTATACGATGGCGGAGCACCAGTGAGAGATGATACGTGAGGATGTAAGGTAGGTTAGTTCGTAATAAATTCACCTGAAGTTAAGCACAACGGTTTCCAGGGAGAACCGCGAGGAGGTCGATTTGGCAGTGTATATTGCTAGCAAGGGTCTGTTACTCCCCATGACTATCCATGTCTTCCCCCTAATGACGGAGATTAGCTGCCGTATTGCTAGTAATATACCTTATGAAAACGAACTTAGGCGGTCCCCCTATGAAACTATTGTCGTTAAATTCAGACGAATTTTTTCACGAGGAGCCGAGTAACTTAGTTTTACTCTTCATTTACTAGTACCCCGCCAGCGAATACTGATAGCGCAAACGGGGTTTGATGGGTGAAAATGAAATGCTAACCTCGCCTAGCGTAAGGGATTGTTAGTACTTATTGAGTTCTAACAATCTAATTTCTATCAAACGAGTCGATCTCCGCATGGTTGTTCCTAGAAACCATCGTGGTTTATTCCTGAAAAATGTGTCACTATAGACAAACTGACCCGACTCCATCCTTTAACCCTTAAATACCTGAAGTTTCAAATTTGATACCGGGGTTATAAATCGCATTTATTTTAATATTTGGCTGTTGACATGTTACCAAATGTTTTTTTAAAATAAATATATAAAAATATTGTTTTGATTTTTTTACTATTTTTCCCCATTATTAAAAACACATATATTTTTTAATTTGAGTTAAAAAATCAGGCTATTAAGGGTTAATAACACTGTTACTTGTCAGTATATACCGAAAGCGTGAGCGGGGTTACTTTTTTAATGGATGAGAATGGGTAGTAATCTTGCTTGCTATGTCTATGTATGTTGGTAGAGGACGCGTTAATAATGGGTGAAGATAAAAGCAGGGTTTTTTAAGGGGGTAATAATGAAATGGTAATTCCGTCATAGCTATCGGTATATGCTGGCGGGGCACCAGTGAAGTATGATAGATGACGATGAAAGCAGGTTAGTTACTCCATCTTAACGAATTTAACTAGAATTAACCATGATGATTTCCAGGGGAAACCGCATGAAGGTTTCTTTTTTTTATGTGTGAAAATGGAATGGTAACCCCGCCTGCACTAATGGGATACGCTGGCGGAACACCAGTGAAGGGTGATAGATGAGAATGAAAACAGGCCAGTTAGCCCATCATGATGAATTCATTAGGAATTAACTATGATAGTTTCCAGGGAGAACTACGCGGTGGTCGACCTGTTAGGGTATATTGCTAGTAATAAGTCTGTTTATCTCATTACTAATAATCTCTGTCCTCCCCCCTGGCGTGGAGGTTGACCAGATAGGGTATATTGCTAGCAATGGGCAGTTAGACCCCCATTACTAACAATCCCTTCCCTCAGTGGAATGAAAGCAGGTTAGGTAGCCTAACATGAAGATTTCCACAATAATAAACCACGATGGTTTCCAAGGGAAATCGCGTGGAAGTCAACCTGTAGAGTATATTGCTAGAAGTGGCGATATTAGATTCCATTACTAACAACCCTTTTCCCCCGCAAGCGGGGATACCATCATACCATTTTCATCTTTTAAAAAAAGGACTACCTTTTATTCGCGACTTCGCTAGATTAGGATATTTATTTATTTATTTATTTAACTCTTTATTGCACCATAAATAAAAATATACAATGACAAGTGAATAATTCAAATGAAATACAGTAACATAAATACAGATTGAAATATACACATAAAGGTACAAAAGGCGGTCTTATCGCTAGGGCAATCTCTTACAGACAACCTTTAGATAAGGGAGAACAGATAAAAAAGGGCAGGTGGCGCAAGAGTGAATCAACAATTTTCGTGCACAAAATACAAAAACATGTAATGCACAAAAATATTAAATACATATAATTTATTAAACTACTTTCTATAACAATATATGTATAACATACATACAAAATACATAAACATACACATATAAATACATACATAGCACACACAAGGAAATATGACAAATCTAGTCCAAAAATTACAAAGGAGTGGAAAAGAGTAACTACAGTGAAAGAAAATGTGATTTGACTTGTCCTTTAAACGAAGCCAAGGATTGCGCACTCTGTATAGACGGTGGTAGCGAGTTCCATAGGCGCACTGCCTGAACGGAAAAGGATTTGGTGTAGTACACGGAGGTATGTGCTGGGGTTTTTAAACGGAGACTATTTGAGGTACGCGAAGCGTGACTCTGAACTTCACCGAGAAATATAAATCGCTCTTTAAGATAGTGAGGTGTAAGAGGATTGAATAGAATGGAATAAAGAAGAGATAATATATGCCAATCTCGGCGTCGACGTATTGGGAGCCACTTGAGCTGAGTGCGAAAATTAGAGATGTGGTCGTATTTACGAAGTCCAAATATAAATCTAATACACAGGTTTTGGAGACGCTCAAGTTTATTAAGTTGGTCTTCAGTGAGATCAATGTAGCAGGTATCAGCATAGTCAAGGACAGGAAGGACAAGGGAGTGAGCAAGCGCAACTCTAGTGGCCATAGGTAAAAAATTACGTAATCTTCTGATGAGCCCACAATCGCAAAGACCCTCCTACTAATCTCTGTTATTTGGGTGCTCCAGGATAGCGTTCTGTCAAGATATATTCCGAGATCCTTTACAAAATCTTTATAGTCCACAGATATCCCGTCGAACATTATATTAGGCAGATTTTCCCAGCAAATTCTTGAAATATAGTTGGGGCTCCCGATAATAATAGCCTGCGTTTTATTAGGGTTTACAGTTAATCCAAATGATTTACACCAGCTCGAAATGTGTGCCAGATCTTTGTTCATTGAATATATCGCAGAGTCTAACTCATGAAATGGAGCGTGTGAGTAAATTTGAAGATCATCTGCATAAAGGTGGTAGGAAGAGCGAAGTTGAATAGTGATGGTGTTAATAAATAACGAAAAAAGTAGGAGATAAGACGCCACCCTGAGGTACACCAGCTAGCGTGCGACACCATGATGAAGAGCTATCTTCAGTACGAATGCGTTGCTGGCGCCCATTCAGGTAACTTTGAAACCACTCGATTACGGCTGGAGATATGTTGAGAGAACGCAATCTTCCTAATAATATATCAAAATCGACAGTATTAAAAGCATTACTTAGGTCTAACAATGTTAAAACCGTAAGCTGTGAGTTTTCCATACCATGACGGATATCGTCGGTGATTTTGACAAGAGCAGTAGTCGTACTATGACCGGCACGGAAACCTGATTGGAAGGGATTAAAAAGATCATTCTTGGATAGGAATTCATTTAGTTCACTGAACGGATATGTTCACTGAACGGGCTTTAAAATAACTTATGTCCTTCTCTTCCACCAGATTCACGTTTCCTTGACACATCTTCACTTTCCAATTGTATTGTACGGGTTTGATACCCGTACAATACAATCGTTGTCTGCTTTGAGACCAAAACCTGCTTTCTTCGAATTTTGAAAGAAAAAATGAGTATGACATAATGAGTATTTAATCCTAATAAATAATAGGTAGTATTATATTACATATGTATACATTTATCAGCCGGGAAAATCGATTGTTAGTAAAGTGGTCTAATTGAACCATTGTTAGCAATATATCCTATTAGTTTTCCCCTGGAAACGCGTACGATTTCACGCGGTTCCCCCTGGAAACCATCGTGGTTAATTCTAGTGGAACGACGGGCTAACTAACTTGCCTTTTCATCCTTACCTATCATCCCTCACTGGTGTCCCGCCAGCGTATCCCGATAGCGTAGGTGGGGTTACCATTCCATTATCACCCATTAAAAAAAAAAATATCAGCTGTTAACTGTCTACTCCTGAACATAAGAGAGGTTTTGCTAGTAGTTGCCACGCCTGGCAAACGGATTAGCAACCGCAGTTAGGCTTTGGTGATGTTTTAAGAGTAACGTTACTGCATATCTCTCGACCATTAAGTTTCCTCAGTCGCAATTGAGGAGACTTTGTACAATAGTCGATTGCTTGGGTACCTCTGTCCCATTCGTGTTTCTACCGTGAAGCAGTTGTGTTTGCATAGCTGTGTTTCGGTTTGAAGGGTGGGATATGGCGTGAATTTACAGGGTACAGAGGAATAACACCTGAGTCCTCAGGAAGGGCAACGTATGGGGGTGTCATGGGCGAAACAGTATACTCTGTTATGTCCATGGTACTGTTCATGTCTATAGGCGACGGTTACCGCTTTCCATCAGGTAGTCCCGTCAGCTTGTTTGCCATTCTAAGTAGTATAAAAAAAAAATCTTACGGCAGCCACAGGAAAGAAAACTTTCTTGGATTACATGGCGAATACATAGGCATATATATGTTTTATTGTGGTTTAACTTACCTCTATTTGCTAATCTACGATGCAAGTGGAATGTGTAGGCGTTGACTCCAACTTTGGACACCACGTACGGAGAATCTCCCCAACCCTCCTCGATATCTTTATTCTCTCTCACTGCTTCTACATATCCACTAATTAATTCTTTTAACGCTTCTAACGTTAAGTCTGGTGAACTGATTATATTTCGTAGTTTCTCTGATGGTATTCTAGATAAATGTGCCGAGGAACTGGATATGTTGACAATTTTCCCGCCAACTTTTATCATAGGCAATATGGCTTCACAAAAATTTACTAACGCAGTGAAATTCACCAGAATCGTTTGTTCGGCTTGATACAATCTCGGTTCTTCGGCATCTTTCAGAAACAATATCGCGGCATTGTTTATAACAATGTCAATTTGTTTGTGCTCTTCTTTTATGAATGTACAAAATTTTCTTACACTATCATTGTCAGTGACATCGAGTTGATAGTACTTTGGGTGTAATCCAATTTTTTTCAATTCCTCACACGCGTCTCGTCCTCTTTTCGTATCCCGTGATGTCAAGTATACAGTTCCATCGTATTTCTCACAAAGACCTTTTACTATAGCGAGACCAAGTCCTTTATTTGCTCCTGTTACTATAGCTACTTTGTTAGTCATTTTTAGCAGTCCAATTATATAGTATAATACGGACGGAGATTAAGTATTTGTATATTTTTTGTTATATTCATCTAAAATTAATGTAACACACAATTATGTTATACTTAACTAAAATACAATAATTTGATACGTTAGATACCTAGTAGGCATATTATTATCAATTAAAACATTATAAACAATTATGTCAAAGACATTCCTTTACGGCTTTTTTAATGTTATCAGAGTTATCAGTTTCTGTAACATTCTAGTCAAACTATTCTTCGCGGCCCAGATAAACGTAGTAGACCTCAAACGCAAAGCGAGCCAAAGTTTAAACAAAATAAAAAAAAATGTAAAGGTCTATTCCTTAACCATGGGTTTAAATTATAATCTGAAGTTTAAATATTCTATTGTTCATGACTTTCAGGTCATTTTGTTTTTTTTTGTCTTTATTTTTCTACAATGTTTTTTTACCTCTTTAACTTTTTCACGTTTATCTACTGTTTCTAAAGTTAGGTCGTTTGTATTTTTCAATCCACTTCAGAAAGAAGGATGTTCTCAGTTATTTTTTTTTAAGTTTATTACCTCTGTAGTTACCTCATCAGTTACATTTATCAGTTCTAAACCGAATTAAAAAATTATTTTTTTATTTGTAAGGATATACCTACTATATACTACTATAAATAAATAAATACAGATTAGTTCCATAGAAAATTTATCAAAATCGGTTTAGTTGTTTAGTTTTTAAATATTTTTTTGACAAATAATTCTATTTATTTAAGTCAATGAGTTTGTTAGTATATAGTTTTAATAGTACCAAACAATAGTCGTAGTTATGAAGAAGCAGGACGGGTCGTTAAAACACTGTGCGGGCCGAAGTTGACCCGCGAACTGTACTTTGCTCGCAAACAATATTCTAGATTTTTTTACTATAAAAGTATAAAATGATATTTCGTCGAGACAGAGACAGTAAATAATGCCGTCATTGCCATAGATAAAATAAAGGGGCATTAATACTTCACGATTCGTGAACGAGGCGAGGTGAGCTAATTACTTTTTATTTGACATATTTCTTTAAATAAATTCACTTATATTTTGGGTGTGATATAGAAACCCATACGGTTATGACAAATACATATACTTAAAAATATGTTAACTGATTTTATTAATCTACAAATTACAACATCTATCTAAATATTCATCATCATCATATCAGACTTTAACTGTCCACTGCTGAACATAAGCCTTCCCCTTGGGGTAAGTAGTCTAAGTATTATTTTTATAATAAATTTAAATATTATTGCTAGAAAATCCAGTTCGACTGAAATAGTTCGTAATAGTAGTGATTACTCGCTCTGTGGTAGTATACTGGTATTACAGATTATATAACACTATACTGGCTTAAAAAAGAAAAAAAACCTTGTAATTGTATATAAGATCTTCAAGTTCAGATAACAACCAGCCTGTCTAGACAAGTGGCAAACAACAAAATTAAATAAATGGTTATCGTAAGCGAGTCCTTAAATTGAAATGAGACATCAGATGTTGCTAATTTATTCTATCTGATAGACTCACAAGTGATGATGATTTCATTAATGGATTTGCTTGCCATTTGTTTAGAGGGCCAGATAATCAAAAGACGTCTCCATTAAATTTTTGTACTGGCTTGTTAATCCTTTTGTTACGGATTAACAAGCCGGTACAAAAATTTAAAGGAGACGGATTTGGACGTCTCGACGACGGATTTGGACGGGTTTGGACCTTAGTATTATTACAATATAATATTGCGTGATTTATTGAAAATATGACAGTTATTATTGTCAAACCTATAACAAAAAAAATTTTTGATGTCTGAACCAGTCGGAATTGAATCGAGTTAGCGATGTCGCAATGTTAGAAAACAATGTCACGGTTCCGTTCGTTTCGTAATCGTGTCGCGCTCGTCCCACGACGTATTAGATGAATTTGCTTTTTTATGTTATAACGCCATCTGTGTCGGCGCATTCCACATATTTATACAAGCAAGTAAGTCACGTTTATGGCATTTGTCGAAGCACGCGCAAACATAACAAACAATTGATGAATATTCTGGAATTGTGTCATCATGTCGCTACTGCCGTTTGTTTACAACCCTTTTAGTGATGAATTCGTGTTAAAATCTATAGACTGGCTAGAAAACTATCCGTGGAGGCAAGACAATGCTGTCAGGGCAGACAAGGATAAATATGAAATTCTTATACACGCCAAGGACTTCGAACCGGATGATATTACAGTGAAGACATCAAATGGATATGTAGAAATTGAAGCGAAACACGAAGAAAAGAAAGATGAGCACGGTTATATTTCGAGGCGTGTCACAAGAAGATATCCGCTGCCCTCTGACTGTCGACCTGAGGATGTGATTTCTACGTTATCATCAGATGGCTTACTAACTATTACAGCGCCGAGACAAGTTTTGGTTAGAAATAATATTGTGATTCCTGTTACGCATGACGATTCAAATATTAAATCTAAACTTTGATTTGGTTGTCCGGACTATGAATGTGAGACAAGATGCAATATGTATCTACCTATACCTAAGAATATAAATCAGAAACTTATCCTTGTGCAAAATTAGTTTTTCAATGTGTCATACCTAGTGTAATATTTTTATTTTTGGTTGTGACTAGTGGCTAATTAAGCACCTGATTTATTGAATTTTGAGGGGTTACTTTGCGATTTCAGTTTCGGATGAAACTATAAATATATGTTGAAAATAGAATTTCGAAAGTATTTTTGTGGGTGTAATGGATAATTATTTTAGTGATTAAAAAAGTAAAATATATATATATAGATATTGATATATATTGATATATATTATATATTGATAGAATTCGATTAGTCCATGTTCCATGAGCATTCCAGGATCAAATTAATAGAGGGCGCTTAGGGCTATTCAATATACAATTTATTTAGGGTGTTTGGGTTTCCAAAATACCAATGAAATTTTTGTGTAGGCCAAATTCGAACTTGCCACCATGGATATGGTTTTAAGCCGGACTAGTAAACTAATAAAAAAATTACAACGCTCTCTAATAAATTGTGATAATTTGTACCAAGTTGTAAATAAATTAATGTGGGTACCGATTTAAAAGGGCCCGAAATATGGCCTCATAGGTAGTTGTTGTTTTGTTTAAATTTAATAGTTCCTTATTGCCTTTGGGGGGAATATAATGTATTATTTTTTTATTTATCTGTTTATTTGACCTCTTGGTGATAAATGTATTAATTTTGTGAGCTAAATAAACTTGTTGATTTATTACCAATGTTAATTATTTTCTTCATTGCAATTTATTAAAATAATTCTATAAAACATTACTGATATTCAACTTAATACAATTTTACAAATGTGATATGATAATTAAAGAATATCTATCACTCCGTTATCTTTCCAGTCGCTTTAATTCTTTTTATTACATACGTATCTCTATATCGAATGGTAATATTATACGTGGCTGATAAATTATCAGGAATTAGTTTTTTTTTTTGTACTATAGCATAGCTGAGAAAGTCGTATATTGTAGATTGTAATGCTGCCACTGTATTTAATCGATATATTTTTTATTCGACTCTTCAAGACGTCGGTGATATTTTTTGGACGTATGAAGTAAGCGAATACGTACCTGCTGTCAATCGCATCTATAAACATAAAAAAAAAATTACTTAGTTGTGCCACTAACGGATGGTTTTGGAAAGTCAGGTTTACAAGCCACACCCACGTAGGAACAAACTCACCGACGTAAACGTGAAAATTACAATAACTTATAAGTACAAGGAAATACTGTTGCACAGCGGGGTCCATTCCGAGGCGCCATTTCTCTAAACCTAATATTGTAATTTGATAATAATCAATAATTTATAATAATAAATAATAATTTCACGAAATCATGAACTATAATTATAATGATTAAGGCTTAAATCTTTTAGAAAATTTGTTTATATTGGTTAAAATAAAAATTTCGATATAATATCAAATTTGAATTTAGAAAATTGCCGCCTCAGAGTCGACCCCATTGTCCAGTATTCTCGTACCTACGTATTGTTATGTAATTTTTTTTTATTTATCAACTCAAATTTCTAAACTGATACTACCAATTATTATTGTTTTAAAATTAAAATATATATTCCTAGTCTTTATTATTTCATCATCATCAAAACAGGCGTTAACCGTCCACTGCTGAACATAGGCCTCTGCCATAAAGTGGATTTTTTTTATTGGATGAAAATGGAATGGTAACCCTGCCTGCGCTAATGGGATACGCTGGCGGAGCACCAGTGAAGGGTGATCGATGAGAATGAAAACAGGCCAGTTAGCCCATCATGATGAATTCATCAGGAATTAATCATGATAGTTTCCAGAGAGAACCGCGAGGAGGTCGACCTGGTTGGGTATATTGCTAGCAATGGGATTCTTAGTCTCCATTACTAACAATCCCTTTTCCCCCCATAAAGTGGATTTTGCCAGTAGTAGCCACGCTTGGCAGGCAGGTTGACAACTGCAGTTAGGCTTTTGGTAATATTATAAGAAGGTCACTGCTGCTCAACCCTCCTGTTACCTGTTAATAGTGTTGCCAGGTCCGATTTGTTTTAAATCGGTACATGAGGTCAAAAAAGTAGGGATGTAGTGTTGCAGATTGGGACAGTAAACAAATAACAAGGGGTTTTTAACTCTGGGTTTAATTTATTGCGTTTTAAACTACTAGTACAAGTATAGTATTATATTAACTGCCTAAATTAAATACGTATTTAATTTTACATAACAAGTAATCAGTCTTGCTGTACTAGTAGAAATTATAAAATAAAATCATACTTTAAGTGTTAATATATATAATACATAGTGTAAATATACATTTTTTATGAAAAATCTATTTCATTTTTTGATTAATTGGGACATTTAGCGTCCCGATCAGGTACAAATCGGGATGCGTCCCCAGACCCCTGAAAGTCGGGACGTCCTCCGCATTCGGGACACCTGGCAACACTACCTGTTAGTGATTCGCACTACCAGTCCCATTACTACCAATATACTCTGTCAGGTCGACCTCTACATGCTACCCCTGTAATAATTTCAACAAAGTATGGTTACGTTCCTTCTCATTAGTTCTATTGGATTAGTCTACACCTAGTTGTCTGTCCCGGATTCGCACATCTTCGCACGTAGCTCATGAATATTTGTAACAGAAATTTTAGTACAATATTTTTTTAAATTACAAATTTATATATATAATTGTATACAAATTTCTCTGTTACTATCTTTTGATTATCTGTTATTTCTGGACTAGACAATAAATAAAATTACCACTTATATTCAAGTTAATTGAATTGAAGATCACTTCACACTGAAATTAGTTTGACAATTAACACCGAAACGTAGATACCAGCTAATATAGTTCTTATTGCTATACAATAAGAGCTATTTACAAATATGTTATCGACTTTATTTCAACAATAGAATTTACTGTTGTGAAATGTTATATATGTGCCTTAATGTAAAGTCGGAAGGTTCTATATTAAACATTTTCTGATTTTTACATCGCCAAATGTTTTAGGTATACGTAATGTATCCTTGAAATTCAGTTTAGCCGGAGCAATGATCCGATGTAGACGATTCGGAGGTATTACTTCGATCGCAATATTTACATAGCAGGATCTCCACAGTGTTGCAGGTACGTTCTTTTTGTGTAAATGATATTCAGAGTTTGATTCTTGGTTGGTTAAATTTAAGAAAGGAAATTTTAAGAATTGGCTCGTGTGTAATCTCTCTTTTGACGTCCTTAGTGTTCTACAACTAAAACTGAAAAATATTCCCGAATAGTAGATGATAAATGGAAAAATGTCAAAAAATTTTGAGTGCACCATACTATGTAATTTGACAGGAAAAAGCTTTCTAATTAAATTTATAGACTATAATATCTATAGACATACATATATACAAGTAATAGAATTGATAACAATACGTTAGAAACTTAAGTTTGTCTAAGTACATCTTTTTGTTTGAAAATTGTCACAATATTGTACATCGCTCTACCCGCTGACATTGATGCTCCTTTCCACTTTGGGTTTGCTGAAAGAGGACTCTTAGAGTTAAGCTCCCCTGTGCATTTGCTTACCTCTGTAATTTTTTATGTATTATTAGTGTATACAATAAAGTATAAATAAATAAATAATATTTTTTTAGAAACAATGACAATTCAAACGGACACCTTTGCCGAGTACGTAATTGTGGAGTATCGATGGCTGATAGTAATAGTGGCGTTACTGCCTATATCATTATTATGGAAGGTTTGGTCCACCTTCAGGAACTGGTTAGTGTTTAAGCTGAACAGTGCGCCCAGGATGCACGATAAGAAGGTCAAGGATGTACAGAGGCAGGTAAGTTTATTTTTACCAGGTGGCAGGGTAAGCACTTAGATTTTAGCTTATTGGAATAAAGCATTTTAACTACTAGACAGTGCCTAAGTAAAATATTTTGAAGTACAAAAAAAAATAAAAAAAAAATAAAGTAGAAATTTCATCCCCTCTTTCGATGTTTTTAATATTAGTTTAGAACAGTATTTAATTACTTTCAATATAATAATAAGTGTGGTGAATTATTTATATCGTATGTTTAATTAGTAAATCAAATATATTATTTATGCATCATTAATATAAGTATGTATCTATATAATACAATTTTATCTTTGTTTATTCATTTGGTTATACAGGGATACTGGGTTCATTGTACGCGTCCGTGTAGCCTAAATTCAGGCAGCTGAAAATCAGTGCTTTGTTTTTAAGCAAAACTATCACTGAGCTATAGCCTATTTGGGTCACTGCGACACCCATGGCGAAAACATATTTTCGTATATTATCTTTTGTTTTATGTTTAAAAAAATGTAATTAATAGTATTGTATGAACTCATTTGTTAATGATCATGTGTCATAAATGGCTCGAACAAAGTGTTTATCTATCTATCTATCTATTTAAATACATTTTTATGTATTTTTTCATTTGACTTGAAATGGAAAACCAGCTGACGGTCTACTTGGTAAGCAATGTTAACCGTAGCTTTTTTTTATGGATCATAATGGAATGGTAAACCCACCCGCGCTATCGTAATACACCGGCGCGGCACCAGTGAAGGATGATAGATGAGTATAAAGCAGGTCAGTTAGTTCATCGTGACGAATTCAACAACAATTGTTCACGATGGTTTTCAGGGATAACCACGTGGAGGTCGACCTAATAAGGCATATTGCTAGCAATGGGGCTGTCAAACTCCATTGCTAACAATCCCTTTCCCCCCTAACCGTAGCTTATATACCATGAATGTTAGTCATACTCTGTGACACCCAAAATACCCTTAAAGTGTTTCAGTTCCTTGGGGCTAAGTATTATGCCTCTGTACCCTGTAATTTTACTGTCATATCCCATTCTTCGATCCGCAACCCAACCGTGAAAACACAACTGCTTCACGGCACAAACATGACTGTGATAGAGGTAGAGGTACTCCAGCAGACAACTCTTGTACAAATTCTCTCTCTGGTAGATGTGTGAAGTTAGATTTTTTTTTTATTTTCAGGTAAAGGAATGGCTGGCAGGAGATCGCAACACTCGACTGTGCACGGCCCGCCCCACCTGGCAGACGATGTCATTTCGCCATGGCCTATATAAAAAGACCTCCACTAATATTTCTGTTAACCTCGTCGATGTGCTGGAAGTAGACACAAAGAATATGGTAAAATATAATTAATAATTTATATAATTTGCGCATTGTAGCATTGTGTTATTGACAGGTTGACATTTTGACAGTTTTTGTCACAAGTAAATTTTATTTCACAAAAATGAAATGGTGACTTCAATTGTGGCAAATCCAGTCATTTTGATTTGAAAAAATTTATATGAGACCATTTTTAAAGTAGGTATATCGTTTGCAATACAAGAATTTTGCAGTTCGGTTTCTATAATGAATATAAATGACAGGTTCTGAAGTAACCAACAAAAAAAAAATACAACCAAATTGAGAACTTCTTCCTTTTTTTAAAGTCGGTCGATAAAAGAACTTTACTTGTTTAGTGAAAATTTACACAAATAATCATAATTTATACCAGGGTTTTTAACTATTTGCAGTCACAACTCATAAATTACAGTTTGGTAATTTTATATACCGTTTCAGTGACACATAAATAAAACAATCTGGATAATTTTTAAAGGTTTAGAAAATCCAGTTCGATTGTCTTTCATTTTATTCTAACTATATCCTGTTTAGTTTTCTCGTGTCTCTGTGGCAGGTGTTCCTTATCGATGTCATGATAAGCGTTATGAAATAATGTTTTATTCTATCACTGTATTATTTAATCTTTACAATATACTATCCTACATGTGGGTCCAAATCAATCTAAGGTATCATGTCTAGACGCTGATATGGCATTATCACATACATTGAACACTATATGAAGGGAAATCTGAATCACTGACATCCTTTAAGCAAATGTTCTACCAATGAATCTGGTCCAAAAAATTGATAATTTTGAAAAAGAACAAAAACTTTGAGGATCTCAGAGGAAGATAAATTATCCCTGGATCCACGTGTACTCGTAGATCTTAATTGTGGATCTAAATAAAATTTGTTTATTTATTTGTTTAGACATATCAACAATACAACATACACTGAAAATCGAAATGTATTATTTGTATCGATTAAAGATGTGCACAGCATTGCAAGAATACATTGACACAATTATAGATACAAAAAATTACATATAAAATTTTTGGGTTGACTCAAACCAATACTTTTAGACAATATTTTAGCCCTAAATGATTGTGGTTGATCATGAAATTTAAGAGACACTAGATACGCCGTACTTACTACGGAGTTACTAAATGTAGATTTTCTTTATTTTATTTATTTAATTCTTTATTGTACACACTAGTTATAAGAATATGACAGAGGTAATCAAATGTACAAAGGCGAGCTTAACTCTGATAGTTTTCTTCCAGCAACACCCAAAGTGGAAAGGAGCATCAATGTCAATACAATAATAAATTAGGAAAGAAAAATGTTTGAAAATAAAAATGAGTAAATATAAATTTAAAGACCATTTACATTTAATGACGTAAATTTTTAAATTATTAGTACTTTGAGTGCTTCTGTAACAAAACATGGAAAGTAATTCAAAATGACTGTAAAATCATTCAGGTGTATCTACCGGGTGTACCAATCAGAATTTCAGATTAGTAACACCTGGGTTGTTAGATACATGTTTATCAATGGTTTACGTCAAACAGCTTAATCATTCGATCCGTATTATTGTATACTGATTGCAATATATTTATAAATAAGTGTGTTTAAGAAAGATAAACTATCTCAGTAAAATTTACTCAGTTGCTATGTAAAATAATGGACGCTTAACAAAGATGCTTTAGATAATATTGTTAGAGATTATATTAAGGTAGAAAATTTACAATGTCTTTTGTGCTCTTTGCTTTTTCAACCGATTTAAAAAAAAAAGGAGGTTCTTAACTTGTATGTATCTTATTGCATATTTTATGTTTGTTACTACATAACACAGTTATCAATAAAAAACTGTGTCCCCCAAAAATCCGACTTCGGTTTGCGACAAAACCAGTTATTTTGTTCTAAAAACTAAATTACTGAACTGATTTTGATAAAATTTCTACAGGACCAATCTGTAAGTATATCTTTTCAGATAAAAAAAAATCCAAATTGGTTTAGAACTGACTGAGTTATGAGGTAACAAATGTAAAAAAAAACACACTCTCGAATTGAGAATCTCTTTTTAAATGTTCGTTAAAAAAACATTTTGTTCGTTTGTGCGCTTATTTATTTTTTAACGTGTCTCACGCCTCCTTTCTAAAGTTGTTCGAAAATTTTTAAAATTTTTCCGATTCTGCGCTTAATTTCAGACAGTACGGTGCGAACCTCTAGTGACAATGGGCCAGCTCTCACGTACTCTGGAGCCATTGGGCTTGGCATTAGCTGTGGTTCCTGAACTCGACCAGCTGACAGTTGGTGGGCTCGTCATGGGCACAGGTGTGGAGACTTCCTCTCATATTCATGGATTGTTCCAGCACATTTGCCTTCAATACGAGCTGGTGATGGCAGATGGATCTGTGATCACTTGTAGCAAAGTAAGTATTATTTTGTACTATCTTTACCCGTGACTTCGTTCACGTGACCACGTGTTCATGGATATGTTGGATGTGTTGAAAAGTAATTTATTATCTTCCATAGTTCTTTATATAGTGAGTGTAATTTTATAGTGATTTTATTTATATTATTGTATGGATAATAAATTTTACAATAGCAATATGCAGTTTGTTTCAAAGCAATTTTATATTGTATATCATATTTTAAATATATCTAAACAAGAAATTTTGAAAATTTTAATATTACTTGAAAATAAGAAGAGAAGAGATAAAATATCTCTATTTTATTAATGTGTTAATATACAATAATAGCATAGAAGTAGGTAGTAAATAGAAAAAATGTACGAACACTTCTTGGCGGACAACACGCTTCTCTGTCGGATTTATTTGGTAGTACGGGTACGGAATAAGTTATTTTTTTATTCAACTTAGAATGGTAAACAAGCCGACAGTCCACCTGGTGGATAAATCGAACTGGGGAGATAAAACAGCATTCTAAATTCAAATTTTTATAACAATTCTCATATTAGACAATATTCAACTGTTGCAGGACGAGAGAGCTGACTTGTTCTATGCTGTGCCATGGTCATACGGCACTCTTGGGTTCTTGACTTCTGTCGTCATCAAAGTGGTGCCAGCTAAAAAGTATGTATTTAAAATATTTACAAATTTATTCCCACTATAGGTAATAAGAAATAACAGTCATCTCAGATCCAACCTTGACCGTTCTCTGTAACTCAAACATATTTTTTTGGTAATTAAGATTGTGCCCCATAAAAAGAAAACCGAATTATTTGTGGCAAAATCAGTTATTTTGGTTTCAAAACTAATATGTAATCTTTTTTCTGATATATTTTCAGGTACGTACGTCTCCAGTATGAATCCTATACAAATCTGCCAGAGCTGGCGGCGAGGTTTTCTAAAGAGTCTTTATCTAAGGAGCCCCATCAGTTTGTGGAAGCTCTACTATTCACCAAAGATACTGGTGTTGTTATGACTGGTGATATGGTAGATGAAATCGGGATGGATGGAAAGGTAATTAAATTATCGAATATATAAAGAACCGGTCAAGTGCGAGTCAGACTCGCACACTGAGGGTTCCGTACAAATTATAATTAGAAAAAAATATTGCAAAATTTTCTTTGTAATGTATTTTACGGCTTTCGGATTTTTTCCTTTAATTGTTCTATATGTATGTTAGTATGACGTTGCTTCTTGTTACATTCCATGATTCTGGGTCAACGGGAAGTACCTTATAGGCACTCTCTCTCTCTTCAGTCGTACACTCTTGACAGATTGGTCGTGGTTTTCACAATGACAGTGGATCGTCGATGTGGCTCTCCTTCGCGATTGAGGTCCTCGCAATACGTCTCCATCTACTTCTGTTCGCTGCCGAGCGAGAGCATTCCACAATAGACGCTGTGTGGCCGTTATAGGCACTAGTATAGTATTATATTATCTGTCCTATAGGTTTTGATGCCGATGTAAATGTTTTGACAATATACGTTATAAATGGCCGTATCTTTTGATTGCGTTGACTTTAAAATTTGATTTTTTCTACAGCAAGGGATTGCAGACTTGACTATTTGATATTAGATAATTTTGGCTTGTGAAGGTACCACATGTTCCTGATAAAAAAATGTCTTAACAGATGGATAATCGAACGGACATTCAATTGATACTATCTTTAAGTAGTGTGCATATACAACTATATTTATTTATTTATTTAAAGGAACATCAACAGCATATTGCATTATAACACATATTGTGTTATATTTCAACGAATTATATGTAATACTTTTGATGTGCCAATAAATAAATAAATAAATAATAAATACATCACAATACTTGTATCTTGAGCAATATTGCCTTTGCAAATTGTTGGTTTCCAATATTATGGTAATGAAGGATGTTAGGTAAGGATAGTTAGAGCAGCTGGCTCATTGCGGGGAATTCACCAAGAATCAACTGCGATAGTTTCTGGCAGGGGACCTGAAGGAGGTTGACCTGGTAGCAATGGGGCCGCTAGTTTTAATTCTCTCCCCCACGAAATACAGATTGAGCAATGTCTAGTAACATTTCTTCAATCAATCTAAAGATGTCCTGTCAGTGTTGTCATTTAGGTTTCAAGATTTCGAGCTAAAAAAATTGACGTATATCTGAAAACTTTTAAATTATTTTACCATTTGGATAAAATTATAAATTATTTTCAGTTAAATTCCATTGGCAAATGGTATACAGAATGGTTTTACAAACAAGTAGAGAGACATTTGAAGAGATATACAGCGGGCGATAGACAACCAGTTGTGGAATACATACCTCTGAGAGACTATTATCACAGGCATACAAGGAGCTTGTTCTGGGAACTGCAGGTACATAATTTTATTTTATTTATTTATTTTAGATAACTTGGATTCATTTTTGTTAGTAATTGTACTTAAAAACTATGTTAGTACTTAATCACTAATAATGATCGAGTCCTCTCGACAAGCATTCTCACGAGAGGACTATTTAATTTATTTACAAACATGTTCAGGATACTGTTGCTACTCCCGCGTATTCTATGTAAAAACGAAGCTGTTTTTAGCGCTTATCCACAAGCAATCAATTTACGCAATTTTCACCTTTGTTTTATATATTACAGGATATAGTTCCATTCGGCAATAACATTATCTTCCGCGTGCTATTCGGATGGCTGATGCCTCCTGAGGTATCATTGCTGAAGCTGACGCAGCCAAAGACAGTCACCAAGCTATATGATCGAGCACACATCATTCAGGATATGCTGGTGCCTATAGATCGTCTAGAAAAGGCAGTCCTAAAATTTCATGAGGAATTTGAGGTTAGTCGGTGTTTGATTTTTATCATTTTTATTATTAAATTATTGAAAATTCAACTCTATAGCTCTTATCCTGGAGTTTCAATTGTAATGAACGATTCATGGAATGATATTGAGTATATGTTCACTAAACAATAAATAAATACCATGTAAAATGTTGATACTTTTTAAATTAGATATTAATGGAATGATAACCCTGCCTGCATCATCGATATACACTGGCGAGGCCCCATTAAGGGATGATAGATGAGATTAAAACCATGTCATTTGGCCTATCGTGATGAATTTACCACTTTTACACAGACTGATTGGCAACATTGTTATATCCATGGTACTGCTCATATCTACAGGCGACGGTTACCATTTTCCATCAGGCGGGCCGTCAGCTTGTTTGCCATTCTAAGTTGTATAAAAAAAAACCGTTAAACGTTAGGTTTTGGAGATGTTTTAAGAGGAACACTGCTGTTAATGCCCTTAGTTGCCTCTTACCACACTTACAGGAACTGAAGGGGTGGCCTTTCTATGCCGGGATCACACAGAAAATCTTATATTGTTAATGATATCTAACATTGTACTTATATTTTGAATGTGAAAGTAAGTTTGTTTCTTTATTTGTCTGTTACTTCTTATAGGCTACTTTTTATTCCGATCAGTAACCAAATCTTAGTTACGCGGACGAAGTCGCAGGTAAAAGCTAGTATTATATAAATAGGTAATACAATAGCAATGAAATATTGTCTTGTTGCAGGTATATCCGATCTGGTTGTGTCCGTTCAAAGTATTAAATCAACCAGGGCAGTTGAGGGTCAAGTCTGGCGATTGGCAGATGTTCGTCGATATAGGGGTCTATGGAGTGCCCAAGGCTAAGGGATATGAAACCGTAAGTTTTATCATGGGTGTATAAATTATATCTATTCTTTTGTTTTCTGCTGTGAATTGTTTTTCGATTTGAAGGCTGAGATATAGCAGAGAATATATAAACTATCATCATCATCATTATCATCATATCAGCTATTAACTGGTCACTGTTGAACACAGTCTCCCCCCCATTGGAGGATTTTGCCAGTAGTTGCCACGCTTGACAGGCAGGTTGACAACCGCAGTAATGATATTTTAAGAGAAACGCTGTTATCCATCTTTCGACTATTAATTTACCTTGGACGCCTCTAACGAGAAACAAGAAAGGAATATATTAAATAAATAATAAATCTTTATTTCACTCTTTGTTACAATATAGTTTGAAGTCCTTAACTCCCAAGGTAGGTATGAATAAACCTGTGTTTCAGGAGTTAGAAGGAAGGAATGGTCCATACTATGCAAGGACATAGACGGACAGTAGCATAATATGTTAGTCTTCAGCAGTAGTAAAGCATTATGGGGTACCATGGATATCACAGTGAATTTCGTTATGTCCATGCTGTTATACATATCAATAGGCGATGAATCCTTCTCTTTTCGATTGATCGCATTCTTGGACTATATTGTCTCTATGTTCGCTCAGAACGGTGTGGTTACATGTTGTATTATTGTATAATAATTATTATATTTAATATAATATCATATATATACCAGAGGGAGACTTTGTACAAAAGTCGATTGCTTGGGTACCTTTGTCCCATTCGTGTTTCTACTGTGAAGCAGTTGTGTTTCGGTTTGAAGGGTGAGATGTGGCGTGAATTTACAGGGTACAGAGGAATAACACCTGAGTCCTCAGGAATGGCAACGCATGGGGGGTATCATGTCGTAACAGTATGTGTGTGTACTGTTATGTCCATGGTACTGCTCATGTCTATAGGCGACGATTACACTTTCCATCAGGTGGGCCATCAGCTTGTTTGCCATTCTAAGTCGTATAAAAAAAAAACTAAAAAAATCCTTTCAGGTTGCTTCAACCCGTCGCATTGAAAGCTTCGTCGTTCAGAATGATGGATTCCAGATGTTGTACGCTGATACTTATACGACCCTCGAAGAGTTCCGGCAGATGTTCGACCATACGTTATACGATAAAGTCCGTGACAGCCTGCCCTTCTGCAAGGAAGCCTTCCCCGAGATCTACGGCAAAGTGAATAGAACTGTCAGAAAATAAGAATGTGAACATGAGAATCTATTGCTACGATGATTCTCAGGTTTTTAATGTTAATACCGTTGATATTATCGCTGATTTTAATGATTAATATGTTAATGAATTTCAGCAAATACGACCTGTCCAACTTCGGTGAATCTTTGAACCGTGCTTTCAACTTCTATTGCCCAGAAAAGTCCTCTTAATATGTAGACATTCACTGGATACAGTAACTGCTTTCTATCAGGTGGGCCGTATACCTGTTTGCCACACGAGTGGTATAAAAAAAAATATAGACGCAAGCATTTTATAAAACGCTTTTTGGAGACATAAAATTTTCTGAAGACACGAGACCAAAAAAGGTCATAAAAATTAGACAGAAATCGTACTTGTTGAAAATCATACACGTACATATGGAGATGTACGCGACGAATTTTTTTTTTTATGTATAAAATATTGTTTTTATTAACAAATAAAAAGATTATATAGGTGATCACTATAATACCGTATTGTATGCCATAATTGTAAAAATAAATCAATACCTAAATCAAGATTTATTTTAATTGCTTATTTTGTATGTAATCAAATGGTTTTATAATTACGAAGGGTTAAATTTATTAAGAGACTAAAAAAACAAAAATTCCTTTTTCGTGGGTGTCGTAAGGGGCGGCTGAGGGAACTTAATAGTCGAGGGATCGGCAGCAATGGCTTTCTTAAAACGGCACCTTAGTCTAACTGCGGTTGGCAACCTGCTTGCCAAGCGTGGCAATTACTGGAAAACCCCTACTTATGGGGGAGGTTATGTTCAGCAGAGGATAGTTAATGGCTAGTAGAAATACAAATAACAAAATTCCCGCCTTTGTACTGTTATTTTTTTTTTTTTGTAGTATATACCTATGGTAGAAAAGAGCTAGGGATGAAGGTCAAGCGATGTTATAGCTGTCTTGATATTTTGCGGGGCGTTAACTTTTGCAAATAGATTCTAATAGACAAAGATAACAATTGAACATAATGATAAGTTTATGTTTTATTTGGACAGTTAAATGTTACTGTCTTACTAATATAATAAAATTGATATAAGAGCAATAAAGTCAAAATAATCATCTTTAGAAATTTTATCCGTCTGTTTGTTCGGGTATGACGTAAAAACTATTGCATGAAATTGAATGGGACTTTCACATTTGTATTTTTGAAGGTTTAACTGATAATGATATGCCATTTAAAAGTAGTTTATTTCATTGATTTTATGGAAAATTTCATGAAAATTCAATTTCATGATTTCAAGAGATGGTTTTTGGAACCCACGTGTAAAAGGTAGCGGGCAAATAACTGTTTTTTTTTAATGGATGATAATGGAATGGTAACCCCACCCGCGCTATCAGTATACACCGGCGGGGCACAGTAAAGGATGATAGGTGAGGATGAAGTAGGTCAGTTAGCCCATCGTGACGAATTCAACAAGAATTGTTCACGATGGTTTCCAGGGGAACCACGTTGAGGTCGACCTAATAGGGCATATTGCTAGCAATGGGGCTGTCAAACTCCATTACTAACAATCCCTTTCCCCCCGCAAATAACTGTTAGTACTAGATAGTATTCGATTTCTTTTATTGTAGACAAGTAATTGCAAGCGGTATTGCATGCGTGATGTCGTGTTATTTAGGTAGGTTAACACCCAAATATATACGAGTTTAATGTCTCGTAAAGTAGATGTTTTTCAAAACAAGGAATAAATTGTTTTTCTTTTACCAGATAGTCACCGTAAGTATCTGATCCTTATAAATCTGTTGATAACATATTGATAAAACATTGCAATACTATCGATTACATATCGTCATAGTCGTAGAATACTGACGGATCTTTATATGTAATATTTGTCAGATCCGTCATTATTCTACGACTATGACGAAATTACAAAATATTATATATATATATATATATATATATATATATATATATATATATATATATATATATATAGATAGATATATTTCATTCAATTTCATTATCACTACAACTCTGGAAACTACACACCGACAATTCTGAGTATTAATAGACTCATTTAGAAGAACATAAAACAATGTCTGATTGATAAAATTATACAACATTTAACCAGAAAACGCCAATTGTACCTACGTGAGTATTTTATAATGAAACGCCTACTATAATATATATTGTAATTTTACAATCGATTATAAGCAAAAATAAGATGTGCGATGAACTTTTATATCTTGTCTTCAGTTCGCCGGGGACATTATCAGTCGCACTTGACCTACTGACCGTACCTAATTTCACGACGGTACCTACTCCTTGTTGACTGCCAATTTAAAGTTTACATTCATACTTCATATTGTCAATGTACTAATAAGATCTTCATTATGGTACTTTTGAAAAAACGCATTAAAAGTCGGCAATACGCACGTGACATTCCTGGTGTTGCAGGCATTCAAAAGCTGTTCAAAACTCGGACAAGACTTATATTTATTTACCAGCGTTTTTTTTTGATGGCTGAAAATGGTATGATAACCCCGCCTGCGCTAATGGTATACGCTGGCGAAGCACCAGTGAAGGGTGATAGATAGAATGAAAACAGGCCAGTTAGCCCATCATGATGAATTCATCAGGAATTAACCATGATAGTTTCCAGCCTGACTGGGGAACCTGCCAAGCGGGAGGTCGACCTGGTTGGGTATATTGTAGCAATGTGTGATTCTCAGTCTCCATGTCTAAAATCCCTTTCCCCCTCTTTACCAGCGTTGTATAATAAAAAAGAAAAACAATAAGACCGGATGCTTTGATTGTTTTCTTTTTTACTTATTTAGAAATAAGAATTTAATAATTTGAAACGTTTTGTGTTAGGATAAATGTTTATTCTATACCGGGAATCGAACCCAAGAACTTATTACAATCCAAGAAACGGTGCCAATGGTACTTGTTTATTTTAGACGAACTCCAGTGGTTTCTCTTTACTCTGTCAAAATCAAAGATGAAACAAAATGATATATAAATAAAGACCGCTGTGTAGTCCCGGCATAGATTAGGCCACCTCTTCCTTTTGCGTGGACGTCGTAAGAGGCGACTAAGGGAAATTAATAGTCGAGGGATGGGCAGCAATGTCCCTCTGAAACCGATCACTAAAAGCCTGACTGCGGTTGCCAACCCACCTGCCAAGCTCGGCAACTATTGGCAAAACTCCCCTTATGGGGAAGGCTTATGTTTAGCAGTAGACAGTTAATATATACGGCCGATATGATGATGAAGATGATAAATAAAGAATAACATCCTTACCACAGTGTTAAATTGAAACCAAGACTTTGTGGTGTTCATGCAAATGAATATTTATTTATTTAACTTTTTTTTGCACCATAAATAAAAATATACAATGACAAGTGAATAATTCAAGTAAAATACAGTAACATAAATACAGATTGAAATATACACATAAAGGTACAAAAGGCGGTCTTATCGCTAGGACAATCTCTTACAGACAACCTTTGGTTAAAGGAGAACAGATAGAAATGGGCAGGTGGCACAAGAGTGAATTAATAATTTTTCGTGCATAAAATACAAAAATCTGTAATGCACAAAAATATCAAATACATATAATGTATTAAACTACTTACTATAACAATATATGTATAACATACATACAAAATACATAAATATACACATATAAATACATACATATCCCCAGGGAGCTTTGCGTGCTTAACAAAAATACGCTTAATGAAAATAATTTTAATCCGGTATCATACGCAGCTCGCCCTTTGCAGCCCATAGCACCGCCAGATATGGTGTTGTCTGTGTGCTTACCCTAACTTAACTAATTAACTTCTACTCTGAAAGATTGTGTAGATTGAAATGTCAAAGCATGTAGACAGGTACTTATTTATCTACTACTACGTCTTTGTAAGGAAATATAAGCTTCGCTAGATGAGGAACTCTATACAAGTGAAGTATTTAAAATTCTGCCATTTTACGGTTAGTTTATAATTTAAGGTTTTAGTAGTTTAAGACTGTGAAATTATTAAAAAAAGAAACAAAAATGTAACCATGCGTAGGTAACTATTGCAAGAAAAATTATAAAAATTGTTATTACCAGTGTCGCGTAACATGTTATGCTTCGGTATTAAATAATTAATATAATAAATAAAATAATGTATTGTGTCGATCCCAACAGTGGACCAGTGCGGTGGTCCCAGAGAGCATGCGCAGAATGTTATCAGCATAGTTTGACCCGTATATCACTACATTACCAACTAAGACGCTGCCCAGTGAACTCGCATTGGTCACCAACACAACATAAAAATCCGTTGTATTAAAAATTAACAAATGAGTGTGTTGATAAACTATGACAGTGAATTTTAGTTTTAAAAATAAGTTATTATATACAAGTTTATGTTAAAATGAAGTACATAGTGATATTATTTGTGATGTGCATAGTTTTAAGGAATGTCGCGGCAGGTGAGTAATATTTTGTACATTTGTTTAAACATGACTCAAGAATATGGCGAAATATTGTATGACCCGGTCACAGGGCACATCTATCCTAGATTAAATATAAATTGCTTTAAACAAATATATGTCAGTGGAGTATATAATTGTCATATATTATGATATATTATTTACATATACTTAATAAAATATTAGAGATATCTGTCCGTCTGTGTAAACGTATCTGGTTTGTTTTGATAGATTTCGTAAAATATTTATCTACAATACTATTTCTGTATAATATAAATACTGTGTGTAATTTGTATAAATTGTACGTTAATAACTTGTAGATACTTATTTTGGAAAACATGTTACTATTTATCTTCATGCCAATTTCTTGCGGGATACGCAGAGAGAATTTTTCATATAAATATGTTTAAAATCTATTGCTAAAATAACGTCAGAACGATTGAATGGATTTAAATGAAATTTGTTATACAAATTAATAATGTCACTAAATTTAAATATAGGCCACTTTTTGTATTGCTTAATTATTATTATTATTGAAAGGCGGGCTTGTTTAGATAGAAAATCCTGTGACACTGCGACATTTCTATGATTGTTTGTGCTTGCCATTTAATTTTGTATTTGATCGACATTTAACAATTATTTATATAAGGTGAATGTATGACAAAACAAGTAATGTCCTAACGGTGGAATAATGTACTTTTTTTTAAATGATAATGGAATGGTAGCCCAGTCTCCAGGGAGGACCACGGGGAGGTCGACCTGATAAGGTGTATTGTTAGCAATGGGAGTGTTTGTCCGCATTACTAACAACTCCTTCTCCCCAATGTACGTGTTTGGTCTTTTAACTTATAAATATTATGATTATTATTTAGTATCCATATCTTGTATCTTATAGGATGCTCAAAGATTATTTTACATTTACAGATTCCTATTAAAAAATCTTTTTGAAACTAATAATATTTTGATCGTTATATATATTTAAACTGTTGTATGAATTTAGAGAAAACTTCACTGTGTCGCAGACAGAGGGAGACTTTGTAAAAAAGTCGTTTTCTGTATAATGGGATTCTGTGTCCCATTCATGTTTCTAGCTTGAAGCAGTTGTGTTTGCATGGCTGTGTTTCGGTTTGACGGGTGAGCACAGTTCGGTTTGAAGGATAACGTGGCACGTGAATTTAAATGGATACAAAGGAATAACACCTGAGTCTTCAAAATGGCAACGCGTTGCTTAATTATTATTATGGGCTTGTTTAGATAGAAACAGCATATTTCTATGATTTATGTCCATTGTTCGACATTTAACAATTATCTATAGGTATATCACTTTTTTTTAAATGATAATGGGGTCCCAGCTTGTTTGTCGTTGATAATGTTGTAGCAATAAAAAAATCTATATAATTTTATATATTGGTCTTTTACTTAGATATAATATATATATATATATATATATCGAATTGGATTGGATTAATTGGATTATCTAGGTAGCGAAAGAGGGTGTATTTATTGTATTCAATGTAGGAATGATATCTTTATTTCGTTTGATTGGCTGTATATATATATATATATATATATATATATATATATATATATATATATATATATATATATATATATATATATATATATATATGTCACCTGGAAATGAGGAAGTAAGATATTAGTAACGTGCACGCGATGCCTTTAGTATTACCGGCAGCAGGTTATAAGAACAGTTTACAATTAGACGGACCTATGTCTGTATATCATTGTTACATCAAAATATCTAAACAAAATCAGGGATGATGTCGAACTCTCAAATCTATTACGTCTTTTTAGTGAAAATATACAAAGTATCTGTACTGCATAATTATTTAAGATTACCTTATTACCTACAGAACAGAATACCTGATTGTTATATACGTATTCGTAATTTGCATTAAACATGACTGTTGCTTCATTGTCACCTTTATTTAAGTTAAGGATTACATCATCATTTAATCACTATAAATAAATCATTATTTATTAATCACATCGTCAATGAGGCCTATTTGTAGTTACAGAGGAAGAGTTTTACAAAACTAGTCTGCATGGGTTGAAGGGTTGGGTTTGACACTAACTTTACAGAGTTTGAAGGTATGACGCTTTAGTCGTCAGGAAAAGCAACACCAATGTAATTAAGCGTAATTTCCATTAGATGGATGTTTTTGCCATTTTAAGTCTTTGCAATTGTAACAAAAACTAGTTATTTTGAGATAAAAACTTAACTACTGAACTAATTTTTTTAAAATTTCTATGGAATCAATCTGTAAGTATATCCTTTTAGACAAAAACAAAATTTTTGTGTTCGGTTTAAAACTAAGAGTTATAAAGTAATAAACATAGAAAAAAATATCGAATTGTGAACCTCCTTCTTTTAGAAACCGGTTGAAAAAAAAAGTTTAGCCCTACAGATGAGTATTTATTAGATATTTATTATAATGTTTAATAGGAATAATAGTAATACGGAAGCTTAATTGGTGTATTTTTGATGAAAATATTCTATTTTATTGGTAAAACACTCCATAAAAGGAGTACTAATTTAGATTACATAAATAGATAGGTATAGGTAGTAGATATTTGTTGTTGCAAAGGTCTCAATGTGTATATTACAGTATCTAATGAAATAAAACCTTGCAGATGTGTAGTGACCCGGTTGAACCCATACTAGCTAACACCGTATCGAATTACATCTAATCTATTAATTACCTAGTATATTACCTGCCAGTGGCTAAGAATTTTACCGATTTTGACAAGAAGGTATCTTAACCTATTATATTTTTTTTATAATGATAACTGTGCGTATGTTAGAAGTTTCCTCAAAAGTACTAAATGTAATCCAGAGTATCTTATCAATTTTGATAACTTATTATTTTAGATAAAATGATTCAAAATTCGAAAAATTCAATGTAAAAAAAAATGCGAAATCACTATTTCCCCTTAAAAAATAGGAGATTTTGTGTATGTTTGTGTACTCCATTCATATAAAAATTACTAGGTACTCATTGTTTATCAATTTATTCATAAACAATATTTTCTGAACTTATGTAACGCAGATACGAGTATGTATTATTTGTAAAAATAATATTGTGATTTGGTAATCACGCAAACGAGTAACTGCACATTGTGCAGCCAATTCGAAGAAGCGTAAGGTTTCAAAAGCTAATTTTTTTTGTACCAGTCAATTTGTTGTTGTTGTTGTAAGTCTGTAAGTTTGTTTTTTCTTAATATGGGGAAAACCAAAGTGATAAAAGTTACGAGGAAACTATAACCATAATGAGGTCAATGATCATAATTTGGATAGAATTTTATGTTTATTTTAAACTTGTGGATATTTTAACGTGGATTAAATGAATAATAGAATGTTGAGTAGTGTTATATTTTAGGAATTAGATTTTAAAATCTATTGTTATTTTCAAATTGTTTAAGTAAGTATTGAAAGTTAGTGATTAAATGTAAATAATAAAGTGAGAATCAAAAGAAAAACACATTACAGACTTGAGAAGGAAACTCTAATCTTTTTAATTCTATTTTTAAATAGTTCTATATAATAGAACTGTATGTCTGCCATTGCTATTGTATACGGCACATGTACTATTATGAAAAAAAAAATGACTCAAAAAAGAGTATTGCTTACATTTTGCTAATACATATTAAAATAGCAAACAAAATTTTTCTTGTGTTCTAAATTTAAGTTTTAGTAAAACCAAAATCATTTTTGGAATTTAACAAAAAACGAAAAATGTTAATAATTTTTTCGCTTTACTCAAAATTTATATATTACAATGTTATAATGGAAGTAGCCACTCAAAAAAAATTGTGGGCCTCAACGACAAAAATGCCATGATTGAAATTAAAAAAATGGGATTAAACTTAAAAAAAAAGAATTATAAGAAATAGTAACATGTGTAGAGAAGCACACGCGACCATGTGTAGACAAACAATGTAGGTACATAATAAGGATGTAGCACTACTTTATTTGCATAAAGCACTATATAAATATACGTACCCATAGACACGTCTCTTGCGAAGGTTTATTGATTTATTGGGGTAGTTATCATTAAAGTATGATTCAGTTCTAATTTCGATCCAAAGTAGCTCCACAGATGTTTAGCTCGGTATCCATCTTATGTTATCTTTCTACGCATTTTAAAGAACTCAAAAAAATATCATTATATTTTTAATTATTTGTAAAAAGAATTACTAAAATCGTTTCGAATTGATGATAAATCGTGTATTATGCAAAAAATATAGGCATATAGATAACCCACTTTTAGATTCCTAGAATAATAAAAAATATAGTAAGTAAAAGTATTTAAAAAAAAAAGATATTTAAGAAAAAGATTTCAATCACAGTATTACCGGTTATTTAGATTTAAAATCTATTGAACCGATTTTGATTAAATTTCTGAGATTAGTCTGGAAGATAAAAAAAAATAATAAAAAAAAAAGAAAAGAAGATAAAAAGATTTTTTCAAATCAGTCTATAAATGACGGAGTTTTGAGATAACAAAATGAATGAAAATACAACCAAATTTGAGAGCCTCCTTCCTTTTTTTGAAGTCAGTTGACAAAATTTGGAGGCTAGTTATGCAGATTTGGCATTGTTTTTGGTATTTATTTATTTTGTTGTTCATATAAAAAAAAGAATCGAATCTTGTCTCGAATTTGAGGAATCAAAGAAGTATTCAAGACGTGCACGAGTCTCTAGTAGGGATGGGTAATACGTTAAAGCTCCGATATCTATATATTGAGTTCGTATGCTCATTAATGGTGGATGAATTAATAAAACTATGAATAGTTATTTATTTATTAGAATAACTCTCGTCATTGAAGATATTGTTGTGTTGAAATATGTACAGTGCATCTATGACAGAGGTCGTGAGATTATCAGCGCGTCGCGAATCACAAACATCTAGGCGTTCGTCTCGTATCGTGGAATATCTGTGTGTATGTATGTATGTTGACTAATGACATTTTTCGATATAGGATCATGAATTAGCCATGGGTAATATCGGTATCGCTCCAATATCTACATATTGGGTTCGTCTGGACATTGACGGTGGAAAAAAGGTCATACCTATTTCTATGTCACCCATACCGGTCGGAAATATACATAGTATATTAATTTCAACCGGATTCTTCATTTCAGTATTAAATATAGAATATTAAATATAGACATCTACCATATTCCTTATTAAACCAATATATGGATATTGTAACTGAAATATATATATATATTACTATATATCGTGATTTTTAAAATTTCATAAATTTTACATATATTTTATTTATGCTATTATTCAGCTTATTTGCCATTGTAAATTGCATAAAAAAATTAGTATTGTACATGCAATATCATTTCTATACCTTACAGTTTATAAGATATTTCTTATATATGTAATGTACGTTACATAGGTGGACAGCGTAAATAAATAAACTTTAGAAAGTCAATTTCACGTAGATGAAATCACGCGAAATAGCTAGTTACATATCTAAAAGTAACTAGAAACATTATTTTTTTTAAGTACTTATTATATTATTAAAAAACATTTTTACTCATATATGTTAAATGTGTGCCAATAATTATACAATAAGAATGTTGTGAGCATTGAAGTGATAATTATAAGCAGTTCCTTATTTATCATAAAGTGCAGGACGGAATTTCTTAATTAGCGGCCTCTCAGGGTCACAATAATATAATCAACCGACGAGCTAATCGATGGTTTATTTATTATATTCTAAATTGTTACATTTATTAAACTGTACCTATATCAGGATGTAAGGTGGGAAAGGTGATTTACAATATATGTTTACAAAGCTAAAAATATATTATAGCTTGTTTTCTAATAACAAATTATCGAAAAACAAGAGCATTACAAAGTCAAATAGATTGCCGGTAAACTGGTGATACGGTAAACGTGTAATACGTACTTAATAAATAGATAATACTGTAAATATTACTAATGAATAAATACGAAAATATATAAATTAGACAGAACTAGATAAATATTTATGTACACAATCCAGAGATTCGAGATAATTTACAAAAGTTTATTGTGAAAATAGGAATTCTTACTAATATTATAAATGTAAAAGTGGGTTTGTCTGTTTGTTATTTTATAGCACCTTAACTGCTTAATTAATTTGTTTTATTTTATTTAAACTTTAATGCACAGTAAAATTCTATGTACATTTGGCAGACTAAACACCGGACAATGTTCTCTACCAGTCAACCAACTAATCACTATAAAATTTCGTATAAACGTATTGTATATGGAATGGAAAAAGGTATGGGCTACTTTTTATCCTTATTACGCGGATGATATTACGGGACAAGTTACTAATTTATAATTTTTGTGATAGATTAATTTCACTAAGGGAAGCATATCACATTTTTTATTTAAAATTTTGTGTAAAATGTCACGCAAAAATATCTCTTTTAATTAATGGACGCCCCCTAATGCGGATATAGGTAACTTGTTTTGTTTATGCTATGGTAAAATAAGATATAGCGTTGTTTATGGGTACAAAGATTATCCCGATTCCTGTCCACACATTGTCTTTAGATTGAACAATTACTATTCAGTGTTCGTACTCAGTTATGGCGCAGATTGAACGAGATCATAATTTCAATGTATTCTCGACGCGTGACAATTGCCCAATGATCCTGTTTTTCAAAATGTATATGTATGACGACTTTAAATCCTTCTAAATACAAACTTTAAAATATTTTACAATAATATTTACATTTTATCAAGCACATAGGCTTAAAAATAGAACTTCCGTTTGTAACAATATCCAGGTCATTCTAGTTGAAATTTGAATAAAAAGTAGCTTATGGCCTTCTTCATTTCAAATACTATACCTAATGTGTAATTATCATGACGGCCAGTTTAATCATCATGCATCAAGAGGTCACAAATAAACAAAAAACAAATAAACCTACTTTGATATTTATAATCCTGAGGGAAACAGATCATAATTCAAATACTAAAATTTTATGCATAATCTTTAAAACCTTCTATTTAAATTTTGGCACTTGTTTTTCTCTACGTGTTTTGTTAGACTTGCGCAGAGTTATTTGACCATTATACCTCTTATATCTGTTTTTTGATTAATCTCAGTAGCTAGTACCAATTCGAAAACAATATCGTGTATCTTTTGTTTCGGAATTTGTGTGCTGATAATGGTTACGTTTTTGTGATGGATCGGATGAATCTATGAGGTCATAAATATTGATTAAATATCAACATTTAGGTCAAATATTTATTTATTTATTTATTGTTACCTGCAGTTTACAAAACTCCAACACGCGAAAGGAAAATATTTTTGTACATGCCAAATCATTTACAATATTTAATATTAATTATAAGAGGTTAAGATTATATTTTAGTTAATTTACATATTAAAGCGTTAATTCTGTAATTTAAATCACAGTAGAAAATAGAAATACAATAATCATATATAATATAATGTAATGTAAATTGGACTCTTTTCCGCGCTCAACCTCTCATTTCAGCCGTCGCGGCGTCGTACGTATGAGTCGTAGCTAGTACAGCCAGCCCAGCTCCGCCTAAATAATCATATATAATACAATGTCCAATTCAATTCCAAACTATATATATATATATATATATATATATATATATATATATATATATATATATATATATATATATATATATATATATATATAGGGATATATAGAGGTCCCGGGAAAGGTGAGTAAAGTAAGTGGACAAAACGGATGTAGTTTATGATGATGACACTTTTGAATTTCATTGTGAATGTATGATTAATTAAAAATAAAGAATGTGAATTCAGGAAAAAAATATGTGTTAGTTGTTATCATAAAGGAGAACATTAAAATCAAATTACATTTATTTATCATAATAAAAAAAAATATAAGAGTTTTAGAACAATTTTATTGGTTTCACAGTTCTCTCCTCAGAAGAGATCACAGGAATAAGTGAGTCATGTTGTTCTCACGTGGAAACGATGTTCGTTGGCTTCAAATCGTCTGCTGAGTGTGCTGCCACTGATCCTCCGGATTACATAGGTCCCGATGAAATAGACATCTGTCGAGATGCGATCAGCCGATGTTGTGATGATTTCTTCAAGTTTGTATACTGTGTTTTTCATATATATACATTTTACACAAAAATATCTCCGATTAATGCCAACACTGAGAATTAAATCTGAGACGTCATATTTACTATTCTTAGAATATGTAATATTGACATGCTTAGATACAAGTGTTAAAAACTTGCGATACTTAAGTTTGAAATAGGATTGTTAAATGGTATTTACTCAATTAGGAACTTTATGCAAAGTTTAGGAAATTTATCATTTAAAGTGATAACTAATATAGAGATTTGAAAACTTATTTGAGTGCATGGCTGCTATTCGCCTGATTTACTTTGAACTACTAGGATCTATCACATGGATCCGTAATCTTCTCCAAGGCTATAGAAATTACATACTTGTAGGACAAAAGGGCTATTATTATTTTAATAATACATAATAAATCTGAATATTAATATTAAATGTATTTTTAAGAAATTAAAACTAAACAAAGTTTAACTCAAAGTGTTTCGAATTATAACTAGAGACGAATGAATATAGGATATAATATAATATATAATAATAACATTTTAATATAAAATAAAAAAATAAAACTTTTCAGACAGAAGAGTGATTGTTCAGACGGAATGAAGTATGCGAAAACAAAAAGATGTAATATACCAAAGTCTCCAATGGGAAAGGTAAAAGTCATATTTTTATACGAACTTCTGAAATTTTTCAAAGATGACACCAATAATAATTATATTGATTTATCTCGTGCTTGTTGAAGACTTGCTGCGATGAATGCTCTTTCGGAATATTAACCGGAGAGTCCCAGGACGAGGGTGCATGTGGTGGTCCAGCTGATGAATATGTCGCACCAACCACGGCGTTGAGGAACAATGCGTACTACCAGTGCTGTATAGTAAGTATCCTGCAAATATTTAGATTATATGTAAGAGATGTATTATTGTTGAGATTATTAGAAGATTATAAGTTTTAAGGGGGCATTAATCTAAAACATACATATAATGTATTTGACATATATATGATATATATATATATATATATATATATATATATATATATATATATATATATATATATATATATATATATATATATATATATATATATATATGTAATTTTCATACCACAAAGGTGGCAAACAAGCATACAGTTCGTCTGATGGTAAACGGGCACTGTAGCCAATGGACGCCTGTAACGCTAGGAACATCATGTGTGCATTGCCGGCCCTGAAGAGATATGTTAAAGGTTCAGTAAACAATTACGAAATCAAAATAAGAACAGTATTCTTGTTACATATTTTGTCTTTTTATGGGTTCACAATAAAAACAGTTCTTAACCTTTTCAATCTGAACAAGATATGACTTGAATGAATTTTGTGTCACAGTCTACCAACGATCGTAACAGCTTTCGGGTCATTTGATTGATAAAGAGTTTACGTAAATTATTAATAAATTGTGCACTATGAACCCTGGCTTTCTGTTCATCATTGTTTAGGTTAAGGAAGATGTCTTATTTTGTTTTTATTTTTTAATTTACACATTCATGTTGCTATAATAAATTATATTAGGAAGCTGCCAAACAGCCGACAACCACTGAAAAGAAAATTGAAACAACTACTGAAAGAAAAGTATTGACAACGGAAAAGAAGAAAGAGAAATGCAAAAAGGACTCTTGTGAACATATTTGTAACGATGAAGATGGCAGTATTAGATGTCACTGTCGTGAAGGGTACAGATTGCAAGCAGATAAAAAGTCTTGTAAAGGTAAAAGTCATAAGCAAATTTATTTAGGTACTTGTTAAATAATTTACTCATATGTTATAGGATATCCTTGGTCTTACTCTTTAAATATCTAAATAAAATCATAGATAGTAGTAGATAAATTATCTTGCAAAAAAAATTTACGTACCCCTAATATACTTCTATAATTATTTAAATTATAGAGTTTTTTAAAAGTGTGTATATGTGTATATACATTATACATACACACATGCGCACGTATACACACACAGACACACACACGCATACACTTACGTATACGTATATATATTGCATGGCAATGCCTACTTTTATATGTATAGTACGAGAGGTCATGTCGTAGCTATGATATAAAGAAATTGTTAAATATACTAATTGAAAAAAGCTTTATAACTATATATATATATATATACTTAGGTAAATATATTTCTTGCAGATATAAATGAATGTGCAGAAGCTTTAGATGATTTGTGTACGGCAGAAAATACTGTCTGTCACAATACAGCCGGAGCTTTTAAATGCGTCCCCATTAAGAAACGAGCAGCGGGGCTCAGCTGCCCTGCTGGCTTCAAGAAAAACATCAAGAGTCAAGTCTGTGATGGTACGTAGAGCACATGTTTATTTTAATTTAAAAATGTCTGTAGTTTCGAACATGATTTGTTGATGATGAGTAATGGATGGTCCAAGTTAACGTCTGACCAGATGGAAATAGCTTAATAACATCGCCTATTAAACATTCATTAATCATAGTGATAATATACAGGAAAGTAATCAACTTTCCCCAAGGATCGCAAAGGACCCAAAGGTCGCAATCTCAAAATAATCTCTTACTTTTTTATACAAATCAAGAAAGGATCAAACTAGAAGCCAAATCTTTTTGTAATATGGATATCTGAGGAGCATGTTTTAAGAAAGGTATTTAAGTATGAATGTAGGAGATGGCTATAAGAGCCAGATCTAAAAAGATATAGATGGCCAGTGTGAAAGATGATATGTCCAAAAAAGAAGTGAATGCGGAAAAGACTGCGAATAGAGAAGAATGGAAGAGAAAAACATATTATGCCGGCCTCAAATAATAATTGGGTAAAGGATGAATGAAGAAAGGATCAAAAAGTTGTTGATGCAAGTTGTTCATTTTTATCTTTTTGCTCAAGTGTACTCATTAGGACTAACTCTGTATAGACATGCACATATATATTGTATCAAGCGTTGACTGTCTACTGCTAAACATAACCTCCCCCATAAGAGGGGTTTTGCCAGTAGTTGCCACACTTGGGTTGGCAACCGCAGTTTGGCTTTTAGTGATGCTTTAAGAAGGACGCTGCTGCCCATCCTTCCACCATAAGCTCCCTTAGTCGCCTCTTATGACACCCATGGGAAAGGAAGGGATGGCTTATTCTATACCAGGACCTACACAGTACCTACATGCACTTATACATTTCATATTATTTTTTACCATTGACTTCACAAATATGTTGTGCCTTTTGTGGTATTTCTGGGGTATTTAAATCTTTAACTATTATATCATCCATGCTTTATATGAGACACAAATAAGTAATATTTTTTCCTTTTATAGATATAAATGAATGTCAACATCCTCGACCCCCTTGTCCAAAGTATCTTTGCGAGAATACAATAGGAGGTTATAAGTGTGCTGGTAAGCCGGGCAAACCGTACACAGAGGACTCCGCTGACGCAACCACCGTGGGTGCTGGTAACATTGATACTACTCCAAGGAATGATATATGTCCAGTGGGCTTCAGAGCGGGTCCAGATGACGAATGTCTTGGTAAGTTTGCTAATAAAATTACTCATGTACGTTATGAATGTAATATGTCGACCCTCCCCAGATTAGTAGCAAACGAAACCATCGATACATATTTTTTAAATGGATGATGATGGAATGACAATCGTAGGCGGAGTCGACTGTGCTTCTGCTACTCACCGGCGAGGAACCACTAAGAGGTGATAGGTGAGGATGAAAGCAGGCTAGTTAGTCTATCGTGACGAATTTAAGAATCAACTACGATGGTTTCCAAGGGAATCACGTGGTGGTTAACCTGATAAGATATATTGCTAGTAATGGGGTGGTTAAACTCTATTACTAACAATCCCTTTCCTCTCAGCCATCGGCAGTAGCCCAATGGATAAAGAAGAAAAAGAAACTAAACGTTGTCTCTTTGCAATTCATGTAAACGGTAACAAAAACGTTTCTCAGGTTAATTGACCAGAAAAGCGTATCTATAGATTCATTTGCCTCTTGTTTAGGTTGTTTGTGTGTTACAAGAAAATCACAGAACAATATACTCATTCAACATCGATTTTTTTATTCGACTTGGAATGATTGTCTATAAATATGAAGAGTAACATAGACATCACAAAGTTCTACCTGGTTACGCTCACAGTTTAACCCATGGGTTTTCACATGGTTTATAGGTACTTTCGTATTCTCTCTTCAACCTCATGTTCCATTGTATAATGTAATAGCTCTGTAATATTTAATTACTAAAAATAATTAAATCCTATAATTTGCTACAATTGATACATATGAAATGTAGTCTAAAAGAACTTATACAAAAATAAAATAATCCTCAGACATCGATGAGTGCGAAGAACGTTTGGACGACTGTCAACGTCTGTCACAACATTGCATCAACACTCATGGCAGTTTCTTCTGTCAGGACCACGTCTCCAAACGATGTACTCCAGGATTCAAAGTTAACGATGTTACTGGAATATGCGAAGGTATGCAACTATTCACTATAGATCTAGGTATTTCTTTGAATTTCTTCTCCTTTGCCTCTTTCTATTCATTGTGCATAATTTATTATGTTATTGTATATATTTTTATTATTATATATACATGATTTATTATAATTATTATATTAGTTTTATGATATAGCAAATCGGAAGTTTCCTTGTTAGAATTTGCCAATCTCTGGAACTACTTGAAGATTATAAACTATTTACGATCACGACAGATCACACTCGAAGCCACAGGTTTTGGTTAGTGTTTTTTATAAATAGATAAATCCTTATTTTGAATAATTTTTAATTAGGCTCTTTCAAGTTTTATCTTAATCTTTTAAATATCAACTATACCTAGATTTTCTACAGTTTCTTGCATTTTTAAATTAGCCTTATAATTTTGTTGTATGTTAATTTTATATTATATTTTATATGGTATATGTTATGTTGCAAGTTAGTCATTAGTTTGTATTTACTTACAGATATAAACGAATGCGAAGATGCTATGCAAGTGTGTAAACGTACTGAAGTGTGCATCAATTTACCAGGCGCATACAACTGCAAGTCTAAGATCAGCACACTGCCCAAGTAACGTAATAATTATTTGAGCTTCTGTAAGCATATTTAATACATTACTTTTATACTATAGGTACTTAGTTTTTTGTAATTATGGTATGTTTTTAGGCTTGCAACAAAAACATGCCAAGAGGGTACCAGAATGCGACCTGGTGGAACAATATGCGAAGGTTAGTCCACAGGTTTCCTTTCTAAGAATACTTAACCATCGTAACCGTAAGAAGTACTCTACATTCCAGCTAATAGTCTCTATCCTAAATTTATAAATAATACAATGAAATAGAATTTATCTTTGAGATAAAAATTTTGATTTGTTACTTAGTTATAATTTATTTTACTAAGGAACCACCGAAAACTTAATATGAAAATGACCTGATTCTTTTTATTATTTTTAGAGATAAAGTCTCGCTTTAAAATGGAAAATATTTATTTCGTCACAAGTAAAAATATCGGTATGCGTATGCGCGTGCTGTGCGTGTACGCGTGTGCGTGTGCACGTGTGTGGGTGTGTGTGTTTGTGAATATAGGCAGATTTAATCTTATATATTTTTAAATTATTCGGTTTCAATCATTCATTAACTTCTTTGTTATTTAGTTTTTTATATGGCGTAAATGTTATTTAAAGTCTATCACAAGGATTCACATGCTTGAACACCATCGCATATACCTGTGATCGAATGACTATTTATTAATTTATATTTCCAGACATAGACGAGTGCCGAGAAGGTACACATCTATGTGATGAGTTCCAGAATTGTATCAATACTTATGGTGCACACGAGTGTCGTTGTAAGAACGGCTTCGAACTGGACCCATCATCTGGGTCTTGTGTTGGTTGGTATCTAATAGTAATTAACAATTACATATTAAAAGAGAGGTAAAGTTAAACAGGACTTTCTTATAAATGAGGCAATGAATACCTACAATTATTTAACTATATAAAATTCTTTTTCTAAGAGGATCTTTAATTGATTTTTAAAAGACTTATAAATGGAGGATTCTATATACTAATTTAAACTGATTGTTTTTATGACTATATTACGAGATTCCATTGCAATCGATTTTTTTACTCCCATGATTCCCATAACTCAAAAAACCAAGATTATGCAACTTTTTACGAAAATTTAAGACAGGAAAAAGACCTTTGACTGAGAAGAATTTTTAAAATTAAACTACTTCCCAACTATTTCTAAAGGGTCGCTCTATCTAAATGCATTTGATCTAAACTCAGATAAAGTATCTAACTTGTCTTCCAGATGTTGATGAATGTTCATTGAAGTTGGACAACTGTTCCCCGGGTACGTACTGCTTGAACACTTTGGGCTCGTATATATGTACCCATCGGGCACCGACCACCAGTACCACGACTACCACTGTCTCACCATCAGACTACGAGTACTATTCCGAGTAAGTTTCTATGTCTTTATATATATATATATATATATATATATATATATATATATATATATATATATATATATATATATATATATATATATATATATATATTAACTTCAGTATTATAGGATTATTTTTTTTTAGAGGAAAAATAAACGGTAGCATCATGGAAGTAAATTCTTTGAAATAAATATATTCAAATCGGTTTAGAATTACCTAAGACAACGTGCATGCACATCAACAAATCAAAATACAACTGAATTAAATTTATTTGCAATCGATTTCTTTTTACCGCCTTCAAAAATGGAAAATTATACTGGTTTTCTTTAGTTTCAATAATTAAGACCTATTTTAATATTTTTTTTTTTATAACTGAAGATTTGAGTTTCAGGATTATTTTATTTATACTAATTTTGTCAAAATTGAAGATATATGTATATCTAGAAAAAAATATGTTTAATATCATGGAAGTATCAATTATTTCTTATTTATACCACGCAGGTGGCAAACAAGCATTAAGCCTAATAAAACCTAGTAAACGACTGGTCATTATTTAAAATATTTCGTTTATTTTATTTCAGAGAAGACAATTCAACCTATGAAACTGGAGAAACTGAGCCAATACCTCCAACTACGAGTTCAACTACGCCTAGACCTACAAGACCTCCACCTAGACCCATACCAAGACCAACACCTAGACCGACCACTACCCCTAGAACCACCACTACCCCTAGAACCACCACTTCTACTACACCAGTAACAACAACAACAACAACAAGGACGACAACTACGTCTACTACACCATTTCCTATTAGACCGCCTCCTACTAGACCATTACCTCCGTATCCCGGTCGCTATCCACCTAGAACTCAAACTCCTACTACATCCAGTACTCCTTATACTAATAAACCTGAAAGACCTATTTACACACGACCCACAACTTCTACCCCAAGAAGACCTTACCGGCCCCAAGATAGACCGACAAGACCAGATGAACCTGCAAGGGGATCTGAAGATGTGCCAGAAGAACCGCCTAGGAGGCCTGAAGATAGACCAAGACCTGAGGCTCCTTCAACGGATGTTACTCCAAGACGGCCTAGTTATTCTAGAAGGCCTTATGATCCAAGAAGACCAGATCGCATGAGACCTGAAGATAGGCCGAGAGAAACTACTATTACTTCTACTACTACCACTACTCCGAAACCGAATGAAACTAATCCTGATATAGACCTAAACAATTTGCATTGTTTATATGGTTACGAGAGGGATGAATATGGAAACTGCGTAGGTTAGTTTTAAGAATAACAAGAATTTTTTTCTCTATTTACAATCATTTTAAACCGATGTCAAAAACGACGCGGTAGTCAGAAAGTTGATTTTATGAATAAATCCAAAATTCGGTTTTCTGGTCTTCGGTTTGTTCCAAACTCTGATCTGGGGGTTCTGAAATATGACTCCAAACTGTTCTCACGTTAATTGTATATCTTTATTGTATATATCATGTCATCAGTCATCAATTCTAAATCTATTTTTATTATTTTGCTTTTCTCATTTGGTCCCATTTTAATTTTATCACTATTTAACTGTTTTTTTTATGGAATTAAATTTTGATATATCGATTGTTAGTTATTTAGTATTTTGATATTATTCCATGTATTCAATTTAGACGTGAACGAGTGTGAAGCGAACCGGCACGTATGCAGTTCTCTGGAGATGTGCGTGAATAGGGACGGTGGATACATCTGCGAGTGCATACCAGGATTCCAGCGGGATGCCTCCGGCTGGTGCACGACCATTACCACCACTTCCACCACTTCCACTACTACCACTTCCACCACTACAGCCAGAACAACAACTGAGTCTACTACGACAGGTAATGTGTTTACGACTTTAACTTAAAAAATAATCAAATAATGATTTCAATCTTGAGCGCTTGGTCAAATTCTCGAATATTTATAATACCAATACTCATATTGAAGCACTTTCTATATCCTACTCGAGAATTATTTCGATTGATTTTAGAACCTTGTTTTGATGAATGAAAACAATAAATGCTCATCATCATCATTATTTCAGCCATTATCCGTCCACTGCTGAACATAGGCCTCCTCCATAGAATACCATATGGAACGGTCCTGAGCCATCTGTATCCACTGACTCCCTGCAAAGTATTTACTTTACAGGGGTACATTTTTCTTTTAAACATCGAACTCAAATGTTCAGTTATTTAATGATTTTGTCCTTGGAGATAAAAAAAAAAACATATTGTAACTATGATACAAAAATAAAAACTTAAAAAATACGATAAAGATGCGAGTAGTATTCGAGTATCGTATTCAAATCCTGTATTCGAGTACTATCGCATTTCGAGTCTATACACAAGTACTCAATAGTACTCAACTAAATGAGTTCCCAGTAAGTAAAGTCCTCAAATCAGTCTAACTTAGCGCATCTGTAATCGAAGTACGGGGCCTAAGCCGAGGTCTGAGACGCTGAAATGCTCTTGGGCATATAGGCGTTGGTATTCAATTTTCACCCATAAAAACCCATCCGAAAGAGTCGACCTTCTGTCGCTTCTCCATCTGTTCATCAAAAATTTGTCCAGAGGCGCTACCGGCTTTGATTTTCTTCTGGTGTAAATATCTCATATGATATATGTTTGTTGTTTTTAGCAGTCACGACACCTCGTTGGCGGTATACGCCGAGACCTCGCCCTTACTCGCCACCGCCTGTAACCTGCGACTTCGGGTACACATACAGTTCTGAGCAAGGAAGATGTGTTGGTAATTAATTATATATAATTCTTAAAATAAATTTTACAAAATACTATTAATTATGCCATATGAAAGGAGTTGGTTGTTGTAGCTTCCAGCTTATGTATTTATGTTTTTATTTTCGATACGTGGTAATAAATAATAATAAACTCACAAGGTAAAAGTAAGATTATATGTAATATAATTATTCGTTTATTTAGTGGAAATTTACAACATAGGCTATAAGGAACTTCCAAAATCATAATAATGAGCTTACACCACCTATGTATTATATGAAACAGATATTTTCTAATTACCTGTAACCTATATGTTGAAGTTGAATGTTTAATGGACTATAATTTTAGATCTTTCTAAAATTATATATCCTTTTGGATTTAAAAAAAGAATAGAGGCTAGAAAGAAAGACCAAAAAGAAAAGACCAGAGAGTTCCTTATACTCGTATTATATATTATATATATTAATGGCTTCTAAACTAGAAAGTTTTAAGGTCTTTTAATTTAAAACGTAATAGGTAGCTGCATTAAATATGTCTTTTCGTTATATTTAACAGATGTTGATGAATGTGCCAGAAATCAACATTCATGCTCTCACAATGAGGAGTGCGTCAATGTGAACGGTGGATACAACTGTGTATGTGGGAAGAAATGTCGAGCTGAGAACGAGGGGCCTAATGGTAAGCGTAATATACTAAGTTATTTTAGGACATAGATATTTACTTCATATACTAACACGAATTGCCACAATTACCTCTTTTCCGCTATTAATAAAAATCTGAACCAAAAAAGATTCTTATCTATTCGGCAATTTTGTGCTTTTTACAAAGTGATTGTGCAGAAAACTGTAATGTACAACTCAACTGGATGAAGTAGCAAAAACAAAAAATTATCAAAGGGTCGATTAAGTGTTGACTATGATAGGATTGTCTTTAAAAACTGATATTTAGCAAAGGATGGTTTTTGGAAATAATAATAAGCAATTTAAATCCAATTTTAAAAACTTAATTTACCGATCAACATGCAGAGTACAAAGTATCAGGTCGAATTATCGATTTGGGAATTAACTCCAAAAATTGATTTTGGACAGTCGGATTAAAATATGATCACCACTGTTATTTCACATAGAGTAGTTAGTAATAATTTTTTGTTGCCCATATTTCGCCGTTCAACGCGGTGGAAGCAGACATGACGCCTTCTTTCGAATTAATTGAAACAATATTGACCGATGATTGGTGGGAAATTCAAGTTACTATTACACCGCGTCCACACATTGGACCTATCTGCTCCAAATTTTGGAGCCACAAAATTCATATTCGTATGTGAATCAATCTTGGACAATTGGTTACTGATTACAATACCGATAACTTGGAGCCAAGCTTGGTTCCAAGACATAGTTCAATGTGCGGACGCGGTGTTAGGTACTACTGTACGTGTGGGGTGCGCCCTCTGGTGTCGAGAGATTCCGGTCCGTGCTCGCTTGCCGTGCAGGCCACTTACCGGACAACGGTTTTACGTGCCCTCCGAAGCACGATGTAAGTGATAATCTTTTTTTATATGGCAATCATATCATATGTTCGATCATATCATCCGTCTAACGCCTGAGCTGTCACCACACCGCACCACACCGAAATATAAATTTGTTACCACAAATAACTGATGTCGATTTCGCTAAGTTTTCTCCCAAAGTACAGATGCTGGAATATTTTTGTTTAGTTTACTATCCTGTATCACCAAACCGGGAGCCGCGGCCAGAACCGACTTACCCTACTCCTGCGTCTGATGACGACATCAACACCATTACTGTCGGGGCACAGTATGGGCAACAAGGTCCGCGCCAAATGAGAGCCGGCTACTCCAGAGTTAACTATGGGAGCGTATACACGTGTCGTTGGGGTTATAAGCTCACTCCTGACAAACGGTGTATTGGTAAGTTCTTGTTGAATCAGTTAGGAATTATGTATTTTACTTAGATCTATTTTCGATAGCCTTCAAGTATCAATTACAACTACGTTTGGTTTTTGTAATTTATTATGAAACAAACATTTTAAAGAAAGTTTACAAAACTGTTTTTATTATACGATAAGATTATTAAACTTTCTTGTTTTATGGTAAGCAGTGACCACAATCGCCTTTTAATATTAGAAGATTGGCGTTAATGAGCATATCTCGATGACCTTTTTGTTCGTAAATATAGAACACATAGGCAAAATTGTATCACATATATAGTCAGATAAGTCTGTCTAAAAGTTAACCAACCTCCAATTAAAATACCTTGTGACTTATTGTTTAATATAAAAAGAAGTATATTTTATGCAGACATCGACGAATGCGCTAGAAACGAGTCCCAATGTGGGCCACAGCAGACATGTGAGAACTTCTACGGCGGGTATTCATGCAAGTGTCCCAAAGGACACAAGCTGTACAACAGGCAGGATCAGTGCGAAGATATAGACGAGTGCTACTATGGATCCGTGAGTACACATTATAGAATTGAATACTCACCTTTTGTGAAAAAACGCTTGACTCACAATCACACACAACGGGGCGATGCCGTACATCAAGCGCTTTATATATGGAGTGATAGAAGTACAGTACTAAGAGAAAGAAAGCATCAAATAAAACCATATTTTAAATCCCCTGGATAATAAAAGTAGGTTACATTCTCTTATGGATAGAGATCCGTACTACTTAGGTTGTGAATAGATGGTTAAATGATCGCAGAATTACCTATATCACATATTATATATCATAAGAACAACAATAGAAGCTGTCGCTTCGACGTGCTTTGTTTTATCCCCTGGGATGTAAGAAACAACTAAATGAACAAAATACAATACACCTGTGCAAGGGAAGAAAATATCTGAGTAAAATATTACATCAAATCACCTAGCTAGTAACCTAAGCTTAGTAAGCTAAATCTTCCTCTTGTAGAGGGTTACTCATACCCACTAGTAGCATGTTATTTGTAATTATTTTTTGTCAAAGAAGTAAAATTCAAATGTGTGATTTTCAGCAAATACAATCTTTATCCAATTTTGAACTCTTTCAACTTCTATAGCCCAGAAAAACTATTATCTCCGAACTATAAAAGGAGACATTTTATAAAATGTTTTCTGGGGACATTAACTTTTAAAGACTCGAGACCAAAAAACTTCACCGAAATTATAAAGAAATCACATTTGTTGAAAATCATTTCAATATTTTTATCATGTTCGTGATACTTATCATATGAATGACATCTTTCCATTACGTTACAGCCTTGTTCGTACAACGGTAAATGCGTCAATACAGTAGGTTCGTATCGGTGCGAGTGCAGCGAAGGTTTTCGTAATGCACCCTCAAATGACAAGGTGTGTGTCGACATTGACGAGTGCACGGAGAATCCTGGTATTTGTGAGCACGACTGCACCAACACGTGGGGAGGGTACCGCTGTTACTGCAAACGGGGATATAGGCTGGACGCTAATAACAGGTATTAGAGCAATTTACGTAATCATTTTTTTTAAATTTACTTATAAATTCATTTGTCCTAATTCACATTAATTACTAAGTCTAGGAAGCTGTTTGGACCATACGATTATTTTATAATGTAAGATAAAGTTAAGAAAGGATTTCTAAATATATCAACTTAAACATGACACCACGGGTCCAAAGCAGCAGATAATGGCAAGTCTATAATAAGTTAGGTCACTTCGACAGTGAACATACATAGCTTATTGTTTAATTAAAAACTAGTTAATATTAAATCAGAAGTTATATTCGTCTTCTCGATTGTAACTTAATTCTTCTATCTGTGTCTAAGGACGTGTGTGGACGTGGATGAATGCAAGGAGTGGTCGATGTCGCGGTTACGAGGGCGGCTCTGCAGCGGCGAGTGTGTCAACGAGCCGGGCAGCTACCGGTGCTCCTGCCCTCCTGGCTACAAACTCGGGGACGACCTCAACAGTTGTATAGGTGGGAACTAAGGACTGTCACGGAATAATTCAACACGGAATTGTGTTGCTGTGCCATATAGAGACACAGGACTAGTATTACGAAATTGTAGTAATTTGATTATGGAACCTTAAAATATTAAAATTATCTGTTATAGTTAACCAAAACAGTTACCCCCATGCGTTGCCTCATCTAAGTAATTCACGCCATATCCCACCCTTCAAACCGAAACACAGCCATGCAAACACAGCTGCTTCACGGCTGAAACACGAATCAGAGGTACCCAAGCAATCGGCTTTTGTACAAAGTCTCCCTCTAGGTATTATCTGTTATAGTTAACCAAAACAGTCTCATCTAAGTAACACTTGTTCGCGAGTATGACCATTCAGGCAGTGCTCATTTGTCATACTTGTGAATAGGTCAGATCAAAAAATTATTCTTATCTACCTTTTTTGAATATTGTTCTTCCCTTTTTCCTTTCTTTGCCCAAAAAAAACACTGTGACCGATATATACGTATATTAACATCGTGTATATTATATATAGTATAGTATATTAACATCATATCCACGTGGATTACGATACTGGCCAGACATATTCATACAGAGTTTTATTTTGAGTTTTCTTGTTTTGCTCTTCTTAGTCATCTTTTATAACATCCAAAAAATGATAATGGCAATTTTGGTAATATACCTTATCACCTTACAAATAAAAGACATTATTATAATTTTTTTTTTTTATAATGAATTAATAGAGTATTTTTTTAAATACATTTTCTTTCAGACATCGACGAGTGCGAAACAGGTGTAGCTACGTGTGCTTACTCTAAGCGACCAGGTGATGTCTGCCAGAATACCCGTGGCAGCTACCACTGCCATCGCATCGAATGCCCGAGTGGCTACAGACTAGAATCCAAGCAGTAAGTAAATAAATCATATAGGAGACGGTAACCTTCTGTTGTTTTTCTTTAACTGGAATGGTATTCCATTGACGCTCTGACTGGCATGCCTCACTAGCCAAGGAGCCACCAGTGAGGGATGGTAGCTGAAGATCAGGTTAGACTAGGTGGCTGTTATTTCTCGTCATTACCAATCCTCTTTCCTCTTCCGTAATTTTTTCAGAGATCAAATGGTGACCACCTTGTGGTCCCGGCATAAAATAGGCCACCCCTTCCTTTCCCGTGGGTGTCGTAAGAGGCGACTAAGGGATGGCGAGGAATGGGCAGCAGCGTCCTTCTTAAAACATCTCTAAAATCTAACTGCGGTTGCTAATACGTCTGCCAAGTATGGCAACTACTGGAAAAACCCCCAAGGAGGCTTAAGTTCACCAACGGATAGTTAAAGGCTGATATGATGATGATGATGAAATGGTAACACCATGCGCTATTGGTTTACACTTATAGGATATCAGTGAGAGATAATAGGTAAGGATAAAGTCAAGTTAATTAGGCTATCGCAATGACTTTACCGGGAATTAATCATGATGGTTGTGGATGGGGTTCGCTTGGAAACAGACTTGATAGGGTATATGGGAAGTAGTGGGGTCGCTAATTTGTATTAATAACAATTCCTTTCCCCCAATATTTATATTTGTCAGTATGGTTGTCGTATCAGCCGTTAATTGTCCACTGCTGAACATCAGAGAGATTATCGCCGACTATTCGAATACGAATTCTCAAGTACTTCGGCTATACCATCCGGAATGAAGATTGTATGGAACGTGTAATTGTCCAAGGAACTATACAAGGCAAACGTTCTTGGGGTAGATCACCAACGCGATGGAAGCGCGTCGTAATCAAGTTTCTCTCGAAACTCGGCAAGAATGGCCGTTGACCTCAGAGAAGGGGGCCGAGAAATAAAATTTTTAAAAAAAGTAACGTCCACAAGTGGCTAAAAAGATTCAGAGATCATGTTCGGGGGATTGTCCATCAAAACTGCCACACAGCAGTCTATTGTGGAATACTCTCGCTCGGCTGTGAACAGAAGTAGATGGAGACACATTCCGAGGACCTAAATCGTGAAGGAGAGCCTCATTGACGATCCATTATCATTATAAAAACCACGACCGCTCTGTCAAGAGTGTACGACTGAAGAGAGAGAACATAGCCTCCTCCATAAGAGAGGCTTTTGCCAGTCGTTGCCACGCTTGGCAGCGGATCAGTATGGTGATAGAATAAAAATATTTATATTTCATCTTCTGATGAATGTCATGAAAGCCAATCAGAAAAACTCAGTATTATAAAAAGAAAACGCAAAAACCAACAAGATGCAAGTATTATATGTTATTTATTTATATTTTCAGCCGATGCGTTCGAATCCAGCGCACGTGTCCGATATCGGACTGGTCGTGCTTGCAACAGCCCAGCGCTTACAGCTACAATTTTATTACGTTTGTAGCGAACATCTATATGCCTTCAGGAAGGGTGAGTTTTTACTATAAGTAATTGTTTCGTTGTATTTATAATAAGTAAGACTCAATAATATAAAATTTACTAATATTATATGTATTTCAAAACACTTTCAAATTGCTTTGGATTTGAGAATATTAACTATTATAGATTTTGCTGTTAGATGAACGACTGCTGAATCTGACGGAATTCGAATCTGCATCTCTTAGCTAACCTAACGACAATAAACAATAAATATTATAACCATAAATATAAATATGCAGTCTTATGAGAGGATGCAGAGGAATAACACCTGAGTTCTCAGGAATGGCAACGCATGGGGGGTATCATGAGCGAAACAGTATACTCTGTTATGTCCACGGTACTGCTCATGTCTATAGGCGACGGTTACCACTTTCCACCAGGTGGACCGTCAGCTTGTTTGCCATTTTAAGTTGTATAAAAAAATAAAAAACCTAATAATACAAGACGGGATTGTTAGTAATGGGAATATTACTTCCCATTGCTAGCAATATACCCTGCCAGTTCAACTTCCACGTGGACTCCTCTGGCAACCATTGTGGTAAATTTGTCCCGATGGGCTAACTGGCCTGCCTTCATTCTCAACGTTTTATCCTCCACTGGTGCCCCGCCATTTTATACCATTAGCATAGACGAATGCATCATTCCATCTTCATATATAAAAATATTGTATATAATAATGTGCGATTAAGTTTGTATATGTTTATTTGTTCAATTATATTTATCTATATATCCTAAAAGCTGTTTAAAGAGGTTGCTTAGAGATAAGACTGTCTTTTATATCACTTCGCGTAAATCTGAACCTATTTATAACTAAGTTTATTAACATACAATACATTAAGTGTAAATAAATCCCCCCAAGAAAGAGGCCTATGTTCAACAATCAGCAGCAAACGGCTGGTATCATCATCGTGAAATTAATATCTAGGTACATGTTTATTCCTATGCCATTATGATATGAAGGACAATGTAAAATGTTACCTTAATTTTTCCATAAAACCAATCCAGGTGGATTTGTTCACGATGCACGGCCCCGCATGGAGGGATTCCGTGGTGACATTCGAGTTAAGAATGATTAATTCGCAGTCATCATCGCGCTCTATTGAACCAGCACAACTGGCATGTTTCGAGTGAGTATACGTTCTTTAAACTTTTTAGAAAATTCGTTTTTATCTGCGACTTCGTTTGCTAGACTGAGATGATTGAATGATTGATTGGAATAAGCAATAGTCCATGCTCTTCTCCATAAAAATAATATGAGAAAATATGTCAAATTTCATCACAATTGATCGCCATGAGGTAAAAACAAACTCACTATATTATAATAAATAAATATAATATTAGTAAGGATACAATAAGTATTTTTATATACTCGTACATACTAGCTTTTACCCACGACTTCGTGTGACTGAGATATGTTCACTAACTGAAAAAAAAGAAGCTTATAGTCATATTCATAATTCCATCTATCTATATACCAAAATTCATCTAAATTGATTCAGCGGTTTAGATGTGAAAGTGTAACAAACACATTTTCGGACTTATTAAATGAATTGTATATTCTATGTAGACAAAAGATCGACAAAGAAAGAAAGACAAATCTTAGTGTACCCATTTTTCTATAGGTTATAATGTAACGTTAATATGTTAGGAAACGTAACTACGATATGCTAAGTCAACATACGGTTAACAATTAGACGTAATTCATATTTATAGTTCGTAATTTATAATTCATCCTGGAAATTTCGTTTTTTGCATTCTAGATAAGAGTGTAGTTAAATTATTAGGTACGGAGGTCATAACGCCTTAGTCTGACAACACATGAAGGGTTTCATGCGTGATCAAAAACAATATTCTATAATGTCTGTGGTACTGTTCGTATCTATAGGCGATTATTATCGCTATTCATCACTCGTGCCGTGATTTTGCCTTTCCAATTCGTAAAAAAGAATATACAAGTGAAATTGTAGTCTTTAGTTGTATGTAAAATATAATCTATCCATGCAAACATACATATAGAAATTTTGATAATAAAAAATGCCATAAAATATTGAATCTCTCGTACTAAGCCTAATAGTATAGAAGGCTGATAAGACAAGAAAAAATTTATTTTTCTTGTTTTATGATTCTTGTTTGTTTAGTGAAAATGTAAGATTTTATTTATATCGATTTTACCTGTACCATCTTGTACCTCAGGAATGAATTTAAAAGTTTCTAATTTAATTTTTTTAACAGCATGCGGCCAACGAACAACATGTGCCTAATTTCGTTGCTGTGCTCGCTGCCGGGTCCACAGGTTGTGGAATTAGAACTCACCATGTCTTTATACCAGCACGATCAGTTCGCAGGCAGCGCGGTCGCCAGACTCATCATTATCGTCTCTGAATACGAGTTCTAAGCTTTGAATCTGTAGAAACGGGAGATAACAAAGCCTTACACGAATCACAGTAGTATTTGCTTTACATAATCCGCCAAATTTAATAGGCCTCTCATGCTAACTGCGTAATATTAACGGACAAGTGTATTTACATAAGCGGGTTATGGAAAGCAAATTATGTTTCAAGCAATTTTATATTGCGAGGCATTTCACCTTTCTCCTCTCCATAAGTTTCCAAAACTATCCGCTAGAGGCGCAGTTGTTTTAAATATAAACTAATCGAATATACGTAAATCTCCACTTGCACTTTGTACTCTGTACTAGTGACTATATTCATCATCATCATTTCAGCTGTTATTATTAACTTCACTGCTAAACATAGGCCTCCCTTAGATTGAAGGGTAGAGGTAAGGACAACCTCATCATCCGGGTCTTCTTGCCCGCCTTAATAGTGTAGGCGGGTGAGGTAGGGGTCTCGGGGTAAACCCCTTTTCTCCGGAGGCAACTACCTGACTGGGTTTTGAGCCGGCATACACTGGTGGTCTGTGTATGCCGGCGTGGTGTAAGGACAACCTTCTCTGTGTATGAAAGCGTTCGTCAAAAAGCGTTAAATTAGGGTGGCGCTACTGTAGCAAGTGGGTAAATTAAAACGAGAGCAAAACTTTTGCTTCGTACTTTTTAAAGAAAAACTTAAAAAAAAAAAACAGTTATACAATAGTACATTACTGCAGCGGCCAGCAACTGAGGCATTGATGGACGAACGTACAAATGTGGGCCGAGGTGTAACCGAGGCACACATACGTGAGTCCATTAATGCCTAGTTGTGGCCAAGGCTTGTATAGTACTTTTCTCAAACAATGCGCGGAAATCAAAAACACAATTTTATTTTTTAAATTCAATGACGAATAACGAACAATAATAATTTTTCACGCGCCATAATGTTCCCTTGTTTTTTTTTTCAATAAACAGCTTTCTATTTGCAAGCCAGTTCGAAAATTAAATAAATCCTTGTATTAGTTACCTCCTTGGTAGCCATGTTTCGAAGTAAAAGGTCATTCCATTTTTTAATTACAGGACAGATATGAGTTTACATAGTAATTTATCTGGCCGCAAAACACGACAGTTATGAATTTTCATACAACTTTTGCCGGCCGCTGCCCGCATGTATCTTGGCCAGTACGGCAATTTTGATTTATCTCTAAGATTGTCAAAATAATGATCACATTTCCAAGCATGTTTGAGAAAAATATAATTAATGTTATCTATTATTGATAAACTTTTAATTATGCATTAAATAGAAAATAAAGATATTATTATAAATTTTTTAACTTAACGCACTTTTACTCCTTTAACATCTGTTAAATTCATCTTATACTTTCCAGCTAAATTAGCTAATTAATAGGTTTTTTACAGCTTACAGCTGGACATTTTTGCTACTGTTCCCCCACATGAAATAGGTAGCTCTCCTTATCTCTACACTCCATACAATAGACTGCTATACAAAACGGTCCTGAACTATCTGCGCCTACTGATTCCCTGCAATACAATTGCGGCTGTCGCTCTATAACTAACTAGGGACTAAAGTCTACGTTTAGAGTCTAAGGTCTAAACGTTTACGTTTGCTGATACGGGATCGTCACTTAAAAACCTTTCTCCTCCAATAAGTGCCTTATATTTCTAAGTATAAGTATTTGCTTTGAAACCAAAAATATTGTATTTTGTATATTATTTAATTGGTGCAATAAAGGTCAAAAGTCAATGTCAAAGGTCGATTGTAAAACTGTGATAATGCATTTATATCACAAAATCACTTTTCTGTGTAAGCGTACTATGAGCAGACGACTAAAGAATCGTAGGTATTACTTACGGTTATGCTTTGAATAAAGGACATTAACAGACAAGATATTTAGAGTCTAGAAGATTCTAACCTTTTTGCTTATCTCTAAACTATTTTAGCACAATTTTTATTTTCACCGACCGACTTATTTATCCAGATAATTTTAGATATTTGTAAAAAAAAATTAAAACCACTTCTCGCCGATATTAATTCTAATCGCCTGTAGCCACATTGTTAGACAATTCTATTGTTGATTAGTGCAAATCCGGGTTAAAAACATATAGTCGTATATAGGTTTATTTTATCACAATATAAAATAACTTCTTTTCTGTACAAAATTGATCACATAATGTACAATTTTCACGAACTATTATTACATTGTACAATATTCACGAATATTGTACAATGTAATAATAGTTCGTATCAACGAAAACTGTTAATGTAATTTTAAGTGATATTTGTAAATAAAACAATAAAATAATTTGGAATATATCTTTTTAATTTTATTTTAAGCACAAGCGTTTTACGCACCATTCTGTGATGCTGTACCCGATTATGTACATATATCTATAGGTAATAGTGCAATTACATTAGTATCTGATTAGATCGTCAGATCGAAACTTAATATCAATTTATAAATTAATATTTGAACAACAGACACAGAAAACAATGTACACAATACATATGTATCACTAATACGCTCTGGTCCCTATTTCGTAACTCCGTGACGCACCAATTAGAAATTATAATATTATGTACTTATTACAAATTAATATATTTCAACCTTATACAGTGTAAGTTGGGTAACGAATGGAAGAACTTAGGCCATTACCATGTAAGTTATTGCATTATACGATTTGAAAATAAATATAATTATATATATTAGTCCAGTATAATCAGATTGATTAGAACCAATTTATTATTATTAGCTTAATTAATTTATTGAAAAATCTATATTGTAAGTAAAGTCAAATTTAAGAGACCTAATAGTGTTGGTGTTTGGCGTATATACTAAAATATATATCAGTTATTCATTAGTTATTATACAAGCTTTGCTTAGTCTGGAATTAGATCTTATAATTTTTATCTGCACAGGTGTCCCAGTATATTCTATTATATAAGAACACAGGCATCCTGAGCTTACTGCATCCACTGACTCCCTGTAATGCATTTTATAATAATATTTATTCGGTTTCAAATCGTATAATGCGTGGAAAACTATAGTTCACTGTAATAATTAAAAGCATATATGAATTATTCAACAATACAAAACACACAAGATACACATCTTTTAAAAATTCCTCAAAATATAAAAATAAAACATTATAAATCCAATCTTTAACAAATAAATCGTTAACAATGAACAATTTTTGACAATATTACAACCACATTTCAAAAACTGCATTTTGCATTTTTTCATATTTTATGATCTAATTATACGGACAACCAATAAGTTATATTACAATTTTAAACAAAGTATAAGCATTAATAATAAAGAAAAATTGTTGGAAAATTAATTATTAAAATGTGTATAAATGACAATAAATATACTAATTTCTGTTTTGAAATCACATCTTATATGAAATAATAATAACAAAAGTCGCAAAATTTAAATAGTAGCGATTTTTAACGAGTGAGGCCTCTTAAAAGCAATTATAACTATTCTGGCTAGTATAAAATAAAACCACTCAAAAATGCAGAGCAGACATGAAACCAGACATTCTTTTTTTGCAGAAATGGACTTTAGTATTAATTACATAAGGTAGAATTTTGTGTAACTTGGATAGATATTATGGTTTTTTTTTTCCACTTTAGGCGTGGACCAACAATGGTTTGATAAGATAGTCAGTGTAAGCAATTTTAATCAAATTTATCTGTCATATATAAATATTATTGCCGTGAATTTACAGGGTACAGAGGAATAACACCCAAGTCCTCAGGAATAGCAACGCATGGGGGATATAATGGGTGAAACAGTATACTCTGTTATGTCCATGGTACTGCTGATGTCTATAGGCGTCGGTTATCACTTTCCATCAGGTGGGCCGTCAGCTTGTTTGCCACCATACCCCCCATGCGCTGCCATTCCTGAGTACTCGGGTGTTATTCCTCTGTACCCTGTAAACTCACGCTATATCCCATCCTTCAAACCGAAACACAGCCATGCAAACACAACTGCTTCACGGTTGAAACGGTATATTACTCACTCCTAATAGCTAGCTAATAAATCAATAACAGTTGTTTAAACGTGAAACAATAATAAAAACCAATCCATATATTTTTACAAGCTTTCGCGTTTGATAGCAGCAGAATAATTTTTTTTTTGGATGGGTGAAAATGGTACTGGTAACCCCGCCTGCGCTAACGGGATACGCTGACGGAGCACCAGAGAAGGGTGATAGATGAGAATGAAAACAGGCCAGTTAGCCCATCATGATGAATTCATCAGGAATTAACCATGATAGTTTCCAGGGGGAACCGCGAGGAGGTCGACCTGGTTGGGTATATTGCTAGCAATGGGATTCTCAGTCTACATTACTAACAACCCCTTTCCCCCTAAGCAGCAGGATATTATAAATATTGACTGGGAAAGAATGAATTGTTACATGTCTACACGTTGTATGAACATAACAGTATTACAAATCTTTATAGGTCAGCTTTAATACAATTTAGGCACCGTTAAAAGTATATATATGAACAAGAAGCAACACCTGAGTAACATATAATATGTCTAAACTACGAATATAAAGAACACCGTATCACTCTATTAGCTGCCGCACCTCTGAAGCGTATCTTTATAATTCTATATTTCAACTGTACTTACAATTTATTATAAAGTCTTTATCTATTAAAAAAAATGCGAGGTACTTATGTAGAAATCGTTTTAATATACTGTCACATTATGTATTTAAATAATCTTATTTGTAATCATAATTAATAAGAGATGTATTTGGAAATAGGGAAGCATGGTGTAGAAAAAAGAATTAAATATATAATATAGTATCCATGGTACAAAATCGGCTTAGTTTGGGATTAGATGTTGCTATCTAAAATGTTCAATGGTGTTTATAATATAATTCTATAAAAAAAAACATCAGTTTATTTTATACAGTTCTTTAAAAAAAAACATTCTATTAGTGAAACCGAAAATGTTCCTAAACAAATTTAAAATTTCCTTTACTAACACGTCCAGCTATCAAGTTATCGTGGTCGGTCACTAAACAAACTTGCCAATTTAAAAAAAAAAATATTTCAAATTATTACAAAATAACAACAACCACTAGTCCTGATCCTAGCGCCATCTAGTTTTTCTTGTCTAATTCTATTTAGTGACCAAACTTAATAGGAAAAGCTCTAATTATCTTGTCACTTTTAGATCGTTATTTCTTCGACAGAAAGGTCCACTACCTAAAAAGCATATTGCTATTTCACTATATAAAATTGTAAGTACAGCTTGTAAACATTTGTTTAACAGTAAAAACAAGTCATTTACAATATATTATATATTCGATTGTATAGTTCGGGAGAATAGGCGGTGCCCGGTCGGATATTTTTATATTTAACGTGTACAAATATTGATATGGCGCGGTAAATTCGACAATTAGTGGAACTTGGTTACAGTACGTTTAGGTTGATGTAGCTTTAATTTAATTAATTTATTCATTATTGAACACATATACAGGATGTAAGGGAATAAAAAGAAGAGATAAAAAAATAAATATTAATATTTTATATTTTAATGTAACAAATATGTTACCTGGCAACTGGTGTAGTAATCTAATTAAAAAACCACAGTAAAGCGTTTAGTTACAATTATTTATGTTCAAAACAGGTAGCAATAGATATTATTAACATCTTTAAATAGTATTCTATCAGTGTAACTATATTTTGTCCAAAAAGCACATGGGTCAAAATACTACAAAAAAATGAAAGCTCTATGATGCGACCTGCTGTCAAATTCAAAGTATGGAATGCTTAACATTGCGTTGAAGTTAATTTTTTAAATTACATATGGCAACTAAAGTAATTTTGGATAACTATGGAAATATAATTTGGCAACACTGATATTCTCTGTCTTCCATGTTTGTTGTGTAATGGCGACCAGTAAGAAAAGGTTCTACTTGATTGATAATTTTGTTAACGTGCTTATTTGCTCATCACTTCAATAGACTCTTTATTATTAACACTGCTCGTATCATTTAATAAAACCAAATCCTAATAGCTTGTCGATTTTCCAAGAATGTCTCTTTAGACAAAAATGTTCAAATCCACTTGCAGGTAACTCTTAAATCCTACCAAACATTTAGATTACGTCTTGCATATAATAAAAAAAAAAATGCAAATAAAAAATCCTCAAAGTCCCGCTTTGAAAGTAAATCACAATAGACTTAAGAACAATATGTTTTTAACTTTATCTGATAAATAGTAAAAGCAATATTGTAAAAGTTATTACAATAAAAATATAACGTACGTAATATTCGCCCCGTCAGTACATTTTTAGTTTGTGACGCGTGGAAAATGTAATTATTATTATTATATATTTATTTATTTATTTTAATGTACATTATATTTATACTTTGTGACAATACATATATAAATGTTTTGATAGATTAAACAATATTATGTTAAATAAATGCATTCTAAAATAAGCAACATAAAATATCGCTAATTATTGTTATTAAATATTTATAAAAGTATTGCAATAAAATTATAATAATAAAAAAATGTTTAAATATTTATTAATGATTAATAAATAAGATTATTAGCTATTTAGTGTTTTTTTTTCATTAATAGTTTAATAAATAGTTTTCTTTTTTAATTAATAATGTTTTTAGAATGCACTTATTAATGTGTAACCATTGCAATTTGTTGTTAACTACATAAAACTATACTTTATTAATCTGATCTAATCTGTTTTACTTCAATTTGGACCTGTTACAACAATAAAATTGGTGTGAAAGAAATAAGAACAATTACAACAATATTTTAATTATGAAGTCATCAAAGAATTGAATGAAGTAAAAGTAACAGCGAGTACAGTCATATGCAATAATGTATAAATACTTTAGTATTTGTCATAATAGCATCAATAAGGTTTGTAGCTTTGAAAAGTTATCGCTAACGCTAAATATGTAAGCAATAACGATATTATTATAGTATTTAAACAAAATAAAATATATTTATGACAGACAATCATTAATAGGGTAGTTACTGTCACCATTGTGGTATACGTACATAGAATTTATAAAATGGCTATATTTATCACTGAAAACGATGACGTGTATACGAACTAGCCATATTGCTTATTAGATTTTCCTTTTAAGAATGTACTCTGACCAACAAAATATCAACACAATAATCAACATATCTAAACAACGAGAGGCTCAATAAAAGCTACGAAAATGGCATTTGATAATCACTTATCAATTTACAAACTAGAAAAATATTTCTCCTTACTCACTACGTGGACCAACTGATTGTCTAATGGCTCGTTATACGTTAGAAAATAAAACAATAGTTAAGGGAATAGAAGTAAAAAGAAGCCATAATTGGGACAATTGAATTGCAGCATGAATTTTTTTTTGTGGTCCTTAGTTATTGTAAACTTAATAATTAAAAATTAAGTACCAAAAAAAAAAGACTTCAATTGTGACAAAATCATTTATTTTGTTTTAAAAATTACTGAACCGATTTTGATAAAATGTCAACGGGACCGACCTGTAAGTGTATTCTTTCAGATAAAAAAAGAATTTTCCAAATCGGTTTAGAATTATTAGACGTATGAGGTAACAAACATAAAAAAAAATACAACCTAATTACAAACCTCCTTCTTTTTGAAGTCGGTTGAAAATCTCCACCGATAAATGTCTTACTAATTTTTTTTTACAAATATCTAAAGTTACTAATCAAATTTGTCAATAAAGAAAATATTTCCAAGACAATTCTATTTAAAAAAAAATTGTAATGATAAAGATATATTTGGAACCGGTTCAAGTAAAAAAATTTTGGAATAGTTTCAAGCAAACAAATATATTATTCCCACGGAGTAATGCATTTATTTCCCTTACAATAAACCTAAATTTAATGTAATTATTAAAGTACTTGACCGTCACTGGAAGCTTTATACATTGAGAAAGCATTTCCGTTTCCGTCGTTAGCCAGTCCTAAATTATTATTATTATACCGGAATTTCCGGCTCAGTGGCGACACCTGGCGGGGATGCACGATTTTTACTTTTGTAAAAATGTGCTTCCTATCGTCATTGGCGTTTCGTTTTTCGTCGAAGTAACTTGTCTGCAGCAACACTGTTTCTGCAGTGGTACTCAGTAAATAAGTATAAAGTGATTTAATTATCCTTAAGAAACACTGTAAGTACCTTTTATTTTATTATATCGTGATCGTTATTTATAAACGATTTTTCGTTCGGATTACGATATTGCATTACTTTTAGCCAGTAACATATTCGTACGATCCTTTTAATTCATATTAAGAGTAAATGCTATTCGACTAAAAATTGATTATAAGGATTTATAATAATAATTTTATAATAATTTTTATTTCACCGTCCATTTTTAATGCAATTCTTAACAAAAGTTATTTTTAGAAATTTCATATCTGTATGAGTACCTTCACTACTTTTTCTTTAGATAAGGATTTTTTTTTAATATCTTTTGTTTATAGGATGGCTGATGATGAGAATGATTTATGTGATAAGCCGCAAGCTGTAGCTGGTTCCAGTGGGACTTCGCACAAGCGAATCCTAAGTGTAAGTAGCAGTTCAAGCAGCTCTTCTAGTTCGTCATATTCAGACAAACAGTCGCGCCGCCACCGTAAGAAAGGCAAGCGTGCTCGTCGCACTGCACGCAAAATGGACAAATTGGTGAAAGAATTGGGTGAGCTCAAAGAAATGTTTATTATTAGTAAGAATGTTGAAAATGATACATTTTGTCATGACAACGTGTCGCTTTCATCTGAGGTTAGTGGCCAGCTATATACTGATGTCGTTGACGATTGCTTTTCTTGTGAAAATAAAGATTTTACTTTTGATATTGATACTAAGTTAAAGGAATCAGTTGTCCCAAAAACACCCGATGATTTTTTAAAAAAGTTGCTAGAGGTTCAGCGCCTAGGCACCTCCTCCTGGTCCGATGTGAGATATGCTGAAACACAAAAGTTGTATAATCATATTCCAGGCTATACTGATTTAAAAACTAATGAGGAAGTCAAAATGTATGACACTTCTCGTAACTTAGCGTATGCTGACAAATCATACGCGGCTATAACTTTTTGCATTTTAAAGCAAAGAGAATCCCTTCAAGAGGGATTTCGTGACCTTCTTTCTTGGGCCAAAAATACGAAAGAATTAAATGTTGAAAATTTAAATCTACAGTTAGAGCAAATATTTCAAAAAGGTCCTTTCCATAAAATATCTTCCGATTTATTACAATTAGTTTGTGGCCATAGAGCTGAATCTATTGAAATGCGGCGGGAGAGTATTATAAGCCAAGTCCGTGATCCTCTGATAAAAGCTTCTCTGAATAGAATTCCTCCATCTGCTACATTCATATTTGATGCTGAGCCTTTTACATCTACATTAGAAAAAGTTGGTGGAATGCGAAAAGCATTCTGGCCTTTAAAACGTGATAAAATTTCACAATATAAAAATCAACCTAATCTATCTAACCGCCATCCCTCGCGGGGACAAGGCATAAAAAGACAAGCGGTTCCATCGCGTGGAAACCAATATTACTCTTACGAACCAAGTTTGCATGCACATGCATGTAATAATCCACCCTCGCGGGGTGGATATCAGTGTCAACATACTGTCTACCCGCCTGTACGATATACTTCTATGTTCAATACACTAACACGGGCAAGGGTACATTTCACGACCGTGGCTCGCAGCACAACCGTGGAAATAACCGAGGACGTACAAATACGTCCAGAAATTCCCATAAAGGAAATCAAAAAATACAGAAACAATGACTCAAAGCCATTTCGAGCAGGTCAGTTAAAACTCTTCCACACACAATGGAAAGATATGGGTGCACCAGAAATTGTTTTGCAATTAATTCAAGGCTATCGCATACCTTTCTTTAAAAAACCTCCTCTATTATATCCAAATCTAAAACAATGCCCCTTGCAAACTCCTGTCTCAAAAGAAATGTCCATAATAATAAACAAAATGAAATCGCAAGGAATTCTAAAAGTCGCCCATGTCTCTCCCAGCTTTGTTTCGCCTCTATTTCTGGTACCAAAATCAGACGGAACAGCTCGTCCTATATTCAATCTAAGAGCACTAAACAAATATGTAACGGTCAAACCGTTTCATCTCATAAACATGCACCGCATTCCGAACTTCCTGCAACCTCGGGACTGGCTATGCAAAGTAGATTTGTCGCAGGCCTATTTTCACCTCAGTATAAAAAAGTCACAAAGACGCTTCCTACGACTGATATACAACCAACAATTATTAGAGATGACTTGTCTTCCGTTTGGCCTGAGTACAGCCCCAAAAACCTTCTCCATACTGTCCAATTGGATTGCTCAAATGTTGCGGCAAAAATGGAACGTAAGAATCATAGTGTACCTAGACGACTTCCTTATTGCACATCAGAATCAAAATACCTTGCGCAACCATGTAAAACTTACGATACAAACGCTACAGAATTTGGGTTGGCAAATAAATTTCGAAAAATCGGTACTTTACCCTCAAAAGAATATAGTTTATTTAGGTATAGACTGGAAACCTTGGGAGAATCTAAAATCTCTACCAAAGGAGAAGGTTATCGCCTTAGCAAAAAAGACGAATTATATACTCGAACAACAAAAAGTAACTGTCAAAGAGTTACAACAAATAGTAGGGATTCTAAACTTTGCCAGTTTTGTTGTGCCACGAGGACGACTCAATCATCGACAATTATTAACAATGATGAATTCACTACCACAAACGTCATCTCGAGCTTACCCACTAACGAAGGAAGCCAACAACGAATTAAAATGGTGGGTACAGAATTGCCATTTATCCACACCACTACATCACCCTCCTGCGGTGAATTTCTTAGCAACAGATGCTTCGGATCGGGCGTGGGGGGCACAAATAAACAATCTAGCTCTCTCGGGGACCTGGTCACCAGAGGAACAGAATCTTCACTGCAATCAAAAAGAGATGTTGGCCATACTTCATGCTCTCCAAAGTTATGCTCCTCAGATAAGTCGCAGCTCAATCCTAATTCAATGCGACAGCAAAACGGCAGTCGCTTATCTACAGAAAGAAGGAGGTACAAAATCAATAGCATTATTGGAAATAACTTCACAAATTCTAAATTTACTCGATCATTATCAAATACATTTCAACATACATTACCTTCCAGGCAAATTCAACAATTATGCCGATCATTTAAGTCGCCATCGCCGACCCCCGGAGTGGCATTTATTACCTGCATGTGTGGAAGTAATCTTTGCAAAGTGGGGCAACCCAGTGATAGATCTTTTTGCATCAAAAACGGCACATGTAACAAGCAATTATGTGTCTCGAGATTTAACCGATCATCAAGCCTTATTTCACGATGCATTCAGCGTCCCATGGAATTATCCAATAGCATGGGTATTTCCACCCCCATATTTGGTTCCCAAAGTATTAACTCACTTAAATCAGTCGACGGGGACATTTTTGTTAGTAGTTCCTCGGTGGGAAAAAGTATTTTGGCGAGCGGATCTGAAAACCCGCGCGCTATCAGCACCGTTTACTCTGAGGAACCTCAACCAACATCTAGTCGATACGTCGACAGGCCTCCCACCTCCGAAAGTAGACGAGATTGTACTGGAGGTGTGGAAATGTGGGGGTGGTCTTCAGCGATAGAATCATGGAACTCTGAACAACGCTCATTACTCAAAAACTCATGGCGTAAGTCTACTTTGAAAACTTACCAAACAGCATGGGCACGCTGGATTTCTTGGTGTAGAAATAAAAGTATCAATCCAACAAATCCAACTGGATCACAGTTAGCTCAATTTTTATGTGATCTATATTTAGTAGATAAATTATCTTATAATACGATTCTTCTACACAAATCAGTTGTTGCCACTTTATGTAATACCGATATGTTTTGTCAACTAAGTTCACATGTCCTAGTAAAACATATTTTAAAAGCAATTTCCCTAAAAAATCCAAAAACTTGTAAACCACCCATTTGGAATGTCAGTAAGTTGTGTCAATTCCTAAACAATTGCATAATAGATATGAATAATATATTTCAAGTATCACGACATACTGCCATTTTGTTACTACTATGCTCAGGCAGACGTATTCATGATTTAACGTTACTCAGGATAGATCCACCTTACTGTGTAAAATCTGATGATAATATAATTTTTTGGCCCCAATTTGGCTCAAAAACTGACAGCAGTACTTATAGACAATCTGGTTGGAAATTACTTTTAAATCCCGATAACCGTAATCTAAATCCGCTATTTTGGATAGAGAGAACTATATCTTTGTTAAAAGAAAGACGTGATGCTACAAAGTCTTTTAATTTATTCATTACAATTAGAGGTGTTGCCAAGCCTGCTTCACGAACCGTAATAGCTGGATGGATCAGAACGCTGTTAAAGGAAGCCGATATAGCAGCTACTCCAGGAAGCGTTCGATCAGCTGTAGCCTCTAAAAGTTGGCTAGAGAATCATTCTGTTGAAGATATTCTAGCTCGTGGGAATTGGCAATCTGTTAATACATTCCAACAGTTTTATCGAAGAGAAGTTATTAGGAGCGATAATTCTGATACCATTACTCGATTGTTTAATCCAATTACTTGATTTATCATGGGTTTCGTTTGGTACTGACTAATAATTAATAAAATCATTATAATTTAGTTATACTTAATTTTGTTAGCACAAGTACATGAATTATGTAATATTTATTATGTTACCTAATTATATATAAAATAAAGACGAGTTTATTTTTGCTGTAACCTACTCATTATCACATTGGCGTTTCAATTACTTATTATTCAAAGTACCTAATTATATAGAGCAAGCAGGTATGGCATTGCATATACACCCCTAGTTCCTATTTCGATAACTTAATGCTTCACAAGTCCTGAGCTTTAAGCCCACCTTGTACCTTTGTGTATTAAAATTTAATTAAACAAAGAAGTAGTGGCGTCACCAGGCAATAACAAACAGGTCTCAATGTATAAAGCTTCCAGTGACGGTCAAGTACTTTAATAGCAGCGTTTTACCTGAAATAAAACGCATATTAAAATACTTATCTCACTGGAAGCTTTAATTTTATTTTGCCTGGTGAAACATTGAGTCAATGACGATAGGAAGCACATTTTTACAAAAATAAAAATCGTGCATCCCCGCCAGGTGTCGCCACTGAGCCGGAAATTCCGGTATAATAATAATAATTTAGGACTGGCTAACGACGGAAACGGAAATGCTCTCTCAATGTATAAAGCTTCCAGTGAGGTAAGTATTTTAATATGCGTTTTATTTCAGGTAAAACGCTGCTATTTTCATTAGTATATATGTACATATTTATAATATTCATTTGTCACTAGTAAATAATATGTGTTAAAGTCATATTTAGTACTGAAATTAGTAACATTTACATGTTACTAATATTTACAATAGTATTACAGGTAATTAATATACGAGTATTTCTTGTTTGTATTTTGCCATTTCGAAGTTTATCACGATACACAATTTATAATTTCGGCAAATAATTTAATTATCGTTTTTTATTGTAGTGTAAATGTTTCTTTGTTTTATATATATATGGCTTGTTTTTGCAGTCTCAATTTTATATGTAACGCTTTTAAAAGAATGTTAAATAAATATATAATAAAACTTATTATTTCATTGCCAGATTTCTTTAGCTAATATAACACAAATATTTTTATAGACGATCACATAACACCGATATTATATATCAATTATTTTTTTTTTAATTGTAATACAAATCCGACGTAAATCTCTAATATCTATGAATTATTGCATAAATCACATTTATACGTATAGAATAATTCATATTAAAAAAATATTGCAATTATTGTGGTAAAAATTAATTGGGTATGCATATTAATAAACGAGATTCATAGCTATGCAGATGATAAAAAAAATCTTATAAATAATTTATAAATTGCACTTGAAAGTAATAAAAAAAAAAAGTATTAAATACATTAGGCAATCAACCGATCTAGCCCTAAACGTATCCTATGTAGTCTGTACAGATGTAGATCTGTGAGATTATCAACATTTAGGCTTGTCTTGTTCCGTGGGGTTCACAACATTTACACGCTCTATCACGTCTAAGGGTTGATAAATTTGTTTAAATAAATGTCTTTTTAGTTCAGAGCATTAGTTTGATATGAGTCCAATAAAAATTCAGTCGATTGTATAAAATTATTTCACTATTGGTAGCAGAGCATCTAAACAAATCTATCAACATGAATACAACATGTGCTATGCACATTAAAAACACTTATAGAATCTCTATATGTGCAAACGTAAACTACAACTAACCGACTCGATCATTAGGGATCATTTTTTCTTAACAGTGGAGTTACTGGCGCAACTACTCGACCGAGTTTGAATACCGTCTTTTTTCAAAAGACTAACGCCAAAGGCGGGGCATTTTTTTCTTAACGCCTTTATTTTGTAGAGTTTGTTACCTTGCGAGTTGTTGGTCTCCTCAAAGTTGTCCGGGGTCATGTCAGCGGTAATAACGGAGTTCGATATGCAGTCCATGGGCTCTGGACTGTTCGACTTGTCCCTTTTCCGCCTGAAGCGGAACGGTATCTCGAGGGAGTCTGCGGATATGTTGGTGACGTTGGTGTCGCTGGAAGACAGTTCCTGGGTGGCCTCGAGACCACTTTTGGGCACGTTGTTTTTGGGGAGTTTCTTGCGTGAATTGGAGTTGGATCGCACTATGAGTTTTTTACGCGGTATATTTGTGGTGCTGCCTTTGGTCTGGGTGACGCTTTTGAGATTCGGTTCTGATGGAAGTCTGTTCTTGCCGTTGAGATGACAGTTCTCCGTGAGGGCGGACAGTGTCGATGTGACGTTGCTGATTGTATTGGCTACGGAGGTATCGTTTGTGGTGATTTTGCTCACGCTTACCGTTTTTCGGGTGAAGGTTTTGAGCGGACTTGTTCCGTGCGTGTACCCCATGGCGGGACGGGCGAGATTGGCACGTTGTCCGTGGAAACTGCTTTTACCTGAGCAGTAAGATTCTTAATTATCATAATATATCAACATATAAAACTATTTAATATTTTAAAGATTTGCAATCTTGTAAAAGAGACATTTGTGTGTAGAACAAAGAATATAAATACTTATATATTTAGAATAACAAATACATGAGACGGCCCACCTAATAGAAAATGGCAACTCTCGCCTATTGACATGAACAGGACCAAGGATGCCATAGAATGCACTGTGATGCCCATGGCATTCCTAAGGACTATGGTTTATGCCTGCATACCGTATAATTCACTGCCATATCTGACCTTTAAATCAAAACACAGCTATATAAGTACAACTGCTTCACAGTAAAAACATGGGTGGATCAAAGACACCCAAGGAGACAACTTTAGTTAATATTATATTAGTTATATTAGTTAATATATTAGTTAATAAAGTTTCTTTTGTGTTTATGCAACTTAGAATGGCAAATAAGCAAAGTTCCACGTACCTGTGAATGGTTTGACACTATTCAATTTGTTGGCTTGCGAGTTGGCACTTCGTGTTGGCGGGAAGGTCGACGTCTTGGCGGCGTACGACTTCATCGTCGAGTTGACGATCCTCGGCTGCGGCTTTAGGTTGGTGTTGTTGGCGTTCCTGATGTTGTTCGTTGGCATCATGTAGTTCATTTTGGGCGTGAACACGGTCTTCGTTGGCAACATGGGAGTGGGCGTCGTCTTGTACTTCCCAATCACTGTAGTTACATTGTTCTCAGAGTCCGTTTCATTTGCGTTCAATGCATTCGCGTTGTCAAGCTGAAAGAAGTGATAATTGTTGATAATGACTGGACTTTATTATTACATCAGCCGTACACTGTCCACTGCTGAACATAGGCCTCCCCATGAGTTTTGCCTGTAGGCAATTGCTACTCTTGGCAGGCAGATTGGCAACCGCAGTTAAGCTTTGATTAAAAGTTTTAAATTTGGAAATTTTAGACGTAGACCAATTAAATTATTTATCACAAATGTTGCAGTTTGTTTTAAATATATGAGAAGCTCACCTTGCTGGGTGAACTCTTGTTGTTGTGCAGTATAGTCTGCAGCGAGACGGGCTTGTCGCGGGCCGGCGGCGGCTCGGGCGGCTCGGGCGGCAGGTCGCAGTAGATGCCGCGGGTGAACACGGGCAGCGCCGCTATGTTGTGCCGCCGCCGGTACGCCTCGCCCTCCGCGTGCATACGGGGCTGCGCGCTAAATATATAGCAATATCTATATATTACAGTTACAATATCCTATATATTATCTTATATAACAAATATTTCTTTTTATAAATTGAAGATTCCGACAGACGTCCTCGCGATTTGATGCTGGTGATAAGGCGTCTATACTATGCGTATAAAAAATGTAACTTATTGCGTATTTTTTAAACGTATAAAATATGACATTCTACCTTTAGTAAACTTAGTGTTATAAATGTAAAAGTTTGAAACATTCTGAAGCAGTATTTTATTTAAAATATATATTTAATATACTTATACAACTGTATCGTTACAATTATTAATTGTATTACTTATTCTCTATACTGTATAATGCAAATGAAATATACTCATTCATTCATTTACTAGAGATCCGCCTCAGGATCGCTCGGATAGAAAAAAAAAATAGTATTATATTAAAAGCTAATACACGCAATTTTTAAAAAAAAATTGAGTTCGAAAAATCGAGTTCAGTGTATCCATTACAAAGAAACAATGTAAGCTCTCCCTCTTTAAAATATTAGTATTGATTACATTTTATAAAAAAAAAAAACATGGGTTTAACTATCGGGTTATAATTTAAAGTGCTCACTTCTCGAGGAACCACTGCTGGTGTCCGATGACGGAGCCGGGCCTACAGATGCGCAGCCAGGCGATCGCCTCGCGCGCCGTGAACCCGTGGTGCTTCATCATGTAACACGCGATCAGTGTACCCGTCCTCCCCAAGCCCGCTGTGGGTAAAACACATGAAGTTCTTGAATATCCTGTAGTAAACATCTAATATTCAGATATAGGAGGGGGGAGGGGGGGGTTATTGTTTTAGTAATACGGACTACCAGTTCCATTGCTAGCAATATTCCAGGTTGATCTCCACATGGTCTCCCTGGAAACCATCTTGTTGGATTCCACGTGTATTCATCACGATGGGTTGACCTGCCTTTTCATTCTCAACAATCATTTCTCACTGGTGCCCCGCCAGCGTATACTTTTTTTTTTCTTATAGATATATAATCTATCTATCTATCTATTTAAGAGTTGCGCTCTTGTCGATGGAGCTCTTGCCACTCACTAAGATTTTCAGCGAGTCTTTTCACCTCTTGATACGACACGACACCAACTCCTTCCTTGATCTGCCTGATGTAACTATGTCTCGGTCTCCCTCTCCTCCTCCTTCCTTCTATCTTACCTTCTATTATAATGTTCATAAGTTCGTCGTGTCGTATCAGGTGTCCTAATATTTTCCCCCTTCTGTCCTGAATAGTTCTAATAATTTGTCTTTTTTAAGATATATAATGAATGAAAAAAATAAAAATAGGTACTAGCCCCGTGTCTCTTCACCCCGAGACTGCATTAAGGTCCCTGAACAAAATAGGAAAAGAAATTAGAATCGAAACTTGTGATTCTTATTGATTGATTAATGTTGATTAATTTTGTAATTAAATATAATTACCACCATATATATATATACACCATCATATATATATAATAAAAACCACTCAACACGAATCCAGCGCCATCTAGTATTTCTTGTTTAAGTTTCTTTAGTGACCAACCACCTTAATAGAAATACTTACCTTTACAATGTACTGCAACAGCACCTTTGGCCGTCTCTGCGATCTTTATAAACCTATTGACGATCAGATCCGACGGCACCGAGCCGTCTACGAAAAACAACTCTCGATGCTCGAAGCCATGCGATGTGAACTGTCTCGCGTCGTACGACTTCTTGTTGAGTCGCACGATCGTCGTCACGTTGTACGTGCGAAAGTATTCGTGGTAGTGCTCCGGGCTGTGGAGGGGATAGCCGCGGTCGAGTCGCGACCGGTGGTGGGGACCGGAGAACGCGAGCATTTTGCCCGGCACTATCCAATTCAGGTCGCCATTCTCGACTTTCTGTTAAAGAAGAAAAAAAATATATAAACTGCAATTCTAGTGACATAAAAAAAGGTCTAGACATAAATATTGCCTAAAACGACATTCAAATAGAATTTGTGACCCCGGCACAGAACAGGCCACCTTTTCCCTTTCCGTGGGCGTTTTAAGAGGCCACTAAAGGAATTTAATAGTGGAAATCCTTCCACCATTAAATTGCCAAATCGGGTAGTAGCGTCTCTATTAAAACACCAATTGCGGTTGCTAAATCAATCAATATCCAGACGAACTCAATTAGATATTGGAGTACTGATATTAAACATGCTTAGTACTAACCTCATAATGTAAATACTGCTCGGCATCAAAGTGTTCGAAGTCGAAGAAGCCTGCGTCGTGCGCCACTTTCACGCCATGTAGGACATCCAACAATGAGATGTCGAAGAGGGGAGGCCCCCCAGAGGCGTCTCTGAACGTCAGGAGGGACCACACGGAGCCGTCCGTGAGTTGCTTGTAAACTGCTGCTGCACTCCCATTCAGGTATATTATCTGTGGAAATATTTTTATTTTATAAATAAAAGGAAAACGAGCTATTAGCTCATCTGATAAGTGATTATTTTCCTTGACCTTCGAAAAAAGTATAAAGATATATAATTGTCAATCGTATTTTAGAGTTTAATATTACAATATCGGCTGTTAACTATACAGTGCTGAACTTAGGCTTTCCTCTATTGAGGCGGTTTGCCAGTAGTTGTCACGCTTGGTAGACGAATTGGCAACTGCAGTTTATTTTTTATGGATGATAATGACATCGTAACCCCGCCTGCGCTATCGGTATACACTGGTGAGGCACCAGTGAGAGATGATAGAGGAAAAATGGGTCAGTTGGTCCGTTGTGACGAATTCAACAGCATTTAATTACAATGGTTTTCAGGGGGGACCACGTGGAGGCCAACCTGATAGGATATATTACTAGCAATAGAACTGGTAGCCCGCATTGCTTATAATCCCTTCCCTCGCTGGCAACCGCAGTTAGGCTTTAGTAATCTTGAAAGAGGGACGCCTGCTGCCCATCCCTAGACTATTAAGTTCCCTTGGTTTATTTTTACGACAACCACTGAAAAATAAGGGGTGGCCCATTCTATGCCGGGACCACACTTAAAATACATAATATTTACATAAAAATAAGCGATGATTCTGACTTTTATGTAGGTAAAAACGTTATATATAGATATTTTAACATTATTACATAATAAACTAAATATAGACTAAGAAACAAAACTTTCTTATTTCACGAAAAAGGATGGAGCACAGTGGGTGGCGGACATAAAGGCACGGTCACACGGCGCGCAACGAGTGGGAGGCTAAACGATCCCGCGGTCCAATTAACTGGCTTGAAACAACACGAATTAAACTTATTTATAATTTCTTAATGTACTACTGTAATTCATTGTTACTGCCTTTTATATTTAAGGAATACAAGGGATTGTTAGCTATTTAACGTCCGCCTTTTATTCGATTTGGCTGAGCCGAGGGGAAAGGGATTCATTTATTTATTTATTTATTTAAGAAGGTTCACCTACAACTTTTACATTTTACATGCTACTTAATCAATAACACAAAAAATAATTTTGCCTAATGCAAAAGTCTTTTACAGGCGAACACCATATGCACTATTATAATATTTAATAATTATTAACAATGACAATAACAATATCTGAATAATAAATAGATAAAGAACTTATGTCTAAGATTTTCCTCAATAAGTTATATCTGCTGTAGATGGATCCAAAATTGATGTCAATTTGATCGCTGTGAGCATTCAGAATCCTACATAATCTGGGTACAGGCGAGTTGGTTCCTAACACTGTTTTTTTTTAACGGAGGACATAAAGGTGTTATCTGTTTTCGAGGTATTCTAGAGGGAACACGAAAGTTAAACAATTGAAGCATTTGTGGACAATCTATTATATGCGTCAGTATTTTAAAACTAAAAGAAACGTCAATAAAATCTCTGCGTTTGTTTTAGCTTGTCAGGATTGTTAGTAATAGGGTCTAATTGTCCCATTGCTAGCAATATATCCTATCAGATCGATCTTTACGTGGTTCCCCTTGGAAACTATCGTGATTAATAAATGTTGAATTCGTCACGGTGGGATAACTAACCTATTTCTCCTCATCTATGATCCTTCACTGGTGAACCGCTAGTATACCGATAGCACAGGCGGAGTCACTATTTCATGTTCACCCATAAAAAAATCCAGTTGGGCCTAAATTAGAAAATTCTTAGCATCTACGTAGTCTTATCAAATAAGAATAATAAAATAATCTAAAGCGAATTTTTTTTTATACCACTGAGATGGCAAACAAGCATACGGCCCACCTGATGGTAAGTGGTTACCGTAGCCTATGAACGCCTGCAATACCAGAGGTATTACGCGTGCGTTGCCGACCCTGAAGAAACCTTTTTACCCCTCTTAGAGCATTAGTTCGTAAATACGTAAATTTAATTTATGTGTAGTATCTTTAAGAAAATAAATAAAAAAAAAGTTGTCTTTAAAAATACTTGCACAGTTTTAAATTTAAGTAATTTCTTTTCGTAAACTGACCTTGACGTTCTAACTAAAACTACTGACTAAGGGAACTTAATAGACAAGGGATGGGCTACAACATCCCTCTTAAAATATCACCAAAGCCTATATGCGGTTGTCAACCTGCCTGTCAAGCTTAACAACTATTGGCAAACCCCCCTTTTTGAGAGAAGCCTATGTTCAGCAGTAGAAAATTAACAGTTGATATGAATGAATGAAAAATATAAATACATAGATAATATAAATATATATTTTTTTTATCCAAAATACTACATGTGTGCATATCTGTAACACACACACACTGTGACGTAAATCTTTCTAATATAATAAAATGGAAACTAGACAATGTCTGTAAATGGGAGAAAGTTAATAAAAATGAACATTAAGAGTCTTAATAAGAACAATACATGCCAAAATAATATTTTTTAGAAATTGTGTCTGTCTGTATGTTTGTTTCGGCTTCACGCAAAAACTACTGCTTCAAAATGAATACGGTTTTCGCAGTTGTATTCCTCAAGGTATCTAACTTCAAAAATGGTATATGTCTATCTTGATGCTACATCTGGAAATGATTTATATCATTAGTTTTCCTACTTCTGAAGTACACGTGTACTAAGAAGCGGAAAAAACTTAGTACCTAATAAAACATTATAATATATATATATATATATATATATATATATATATATATATATATATAGCATTGTATAGGTCAAAATACAATTTAGTACGTAATAGAGAGGGCCATCAATAAAATTATGCATACCGGCAAAGTGAACGACCTGAGAATAGCGTAAAATTTTCGCGATCAAGTCCAAGTAAAAAGCTAGCGAATAACAAACACAATCCACAAAAACAAAAACAACAGCGTCTCAGTGAGAGCACGAAACATGTTTTCTTGTGAAATTTATCAAAGTATATAATTTGAGTTGTGCATTGTTCTGTTCTGAACTTTCTTTATCATTATGTGTTCACGTGAGTACCGAACTGCTGTACGGCTTACGATATATATATATATATATATATATATATATATATATATATATATATATATATATATATATATATATATATATATATATATATATATATAGTTATATTGAAAAATAAAAACGATACAAAATTAAATTGTAAAAAAAATGATAAAACCAATATTAAATAATGAACTGCGTACATGTTTACATCTATTCTCTAACTTTTTAATAGTTCGTCGAATCATTATCGTCTTCATTAACGAATTGGCCATACAAATACAGTGACGATAGCATCGATTAAGGTCAAACGGCAGCAAAATCAATTTAACGTTGCAAGGACGATGTGGCTTATGGGTAAACATCGAAGAATTTTTACAGGTACTTACTTTTTTTAGGAATTGGCGATACTTAATACGATTTTGTGGGTAGAAAGGGATTATTAGTAATGGAAGTCTAAAAGTCCTATTGCTATCAATAGACCCAATCAGGTCGATCTCCACGCGGTTCCCCTTGGAAATTAGTTCTTCTTGTATTTGCCACAATGAGCTAATTAACCTACTTTCATCCTCATCGATCATCTCCCACTGGTGACCCGCCAGCGTGTACCGATAACGCAGGCGGGGTTAACATTCCATTTTCACCCATTAAAAAAATAAGAATTTGTAGGTATTATATTAACTATTTTAAATACACTATCGGGACTTAACGCGATAAAATATTTTTTATTTGCAGGTATTTAAAATATGTGTAAACAATGTAAAAATTTAAAATTAATTATTATATTAACTAGTTTAAAAATTTTACAAAAATAATATAGGGAGGGCCAATACGGATGTAGAGATCAACAATAGATAGATAGATATTTAAATACTATTAATATTATAAATGCTTAAGAATGCGTCAGGGGTGTTCTTCTCTAGAAATCTGTCCGATTTTAGAATAAGGGCATACGGGTATGCGACCCCGGCCTCCCGAGCCGCTGCAGTGTCCCAGTCCTTTCCGCAAATGCAGTGTTCTCCCCCCCTTTCCTTTTCCACATAAGTCCCTTATTCCCCTCCTTCACTCATTTCCTTTACACATTCCCAACGTTCCCTTCCTTTTTTCCTCAATCCTTTCCTTTATACCGTAGGTGGCGGAAACCACCAACTAGAGATGGGCAATCCACCTGGGTGGGTTTAAAGTCTGGTGGGTAAAAACCGGGTGTTTTGGGTTTATTGGGTTTAAACCCCATAAACACCCAAATTTTTGGGTGTTTATGATTTTGTACTTCATCATCGTCATCTCAGCCGCAAGACGTCCACTATACTGGACATAGACAATATTATTATGCAGCCTACAGAATAAAAAACTTTTAATTTGATTTTGAGTTTATTAAGAAAGAGATGAAAGTAAAATGTAAAACTACAGTCAATCACTGTCAGATTCAGAGTTATTACAAGCGATGAATTGTATAGGTTCGATAGGCTCTATTTCGTCTAAACTGTTATGTTCATTTACTTGCTCAATGAAAGCTTCTAAGGTATTTTCTTCATTAAACTGAATGTCCTCGCATTCAGCTTTATGTTTAAGATTCCAGTTATAACAAATGAATGAAATTTTTTAAGTTCTTTCAGTTGTAAGTCGATTTCTTTTGTTATTATGTATGTAGCCTTGGATACTAAAGGAACGCTCAGTGGCTGCCGAAGTACAGGGAGCTGATAGAATACGAATCGCTACTTTGCTTAACTCAGTGGAACCACAAATACCTTTCCACCATATTAGGGGCTCAATGCTATCTAATGAGCTCCATACAAATCCTCTGGCCCAAAAGTTTTCTTTAGCTTTATAACACGCCAAATCTGCCATTACATTTGACAAACTTAAGTGTTGGCTTAAATTGTAGATAAACTCCATACCCTTAAGTTCTTCCTCTTGAGTAAGTTCGACTCCTAGAGTCCTGGGGTCTAGAATATATGCTGCAAAATGTATTGGCCTCATTGCCATATTGCATCTTGAAGATACTGATGTTAGAATCTGCTGTTTGCTTTCTTCGCTCAATGTCGAAATCTCATTTAATGCAAAACGTATCTTAGCTTGTACATCTCTAAATGTAATGTATGTGCGATGCAAACGATTCTGGTCGCTCTCTAAGTAAAATATGCTTTCAGTGACTGGTTCCAAAATACTTATACATTCCCCTGTCTTCGTCCAGAAATCATCACTTAGAATTAAATCTTTAATATCTCTTGAAATTACCACATCTTCTCTAACTGTTAATATTTGCAAAGCTATCTTATTTGCTTTCAAACTTTTTAACGAAGTAACATGACTTCCCCATCTTGTAGCACAAGGCAATTTTAGTGTTTGTGTAGAATCTTCACCCTGCCTTGATTTTATCAACAAGGAACTTAATCGTTGACTCCTTTTAACAGTTTTTATTATATTTATGGCTTGCATAATAAACACAGTTACTTCTTGTATCTTTACAATATCTTGGCACAACAAGTTAAGGATATGTGCACAGCAACCGAGAGGAACAACATGTGGATATTTGAGTTTTGTTAATTCGAATGCCTTTTGTATATTTCTAGCGTTATCGCCAATAAGTACAAGAAACTTATTTGCTCCATACACTTTCATTACTTTTTCAACTTCTTGGCTAAGGTATTCACTAGTGTGAGGATTACTTTCTGTATTCAAACTTTTAACGTATGCAGGTTGAGGTTTTGATATAAGAAAGTTTATTATTCCTTCATTTCTTAAATTAGACCAGCCATCGCACTGAAGGTGTAAGTAACTACAAGCATTTAGTTCCTCATTTAACTCAAAACGCATTTCTCTATATATTTTATCTAAGTATTTTGTCGCTAAAGCTTTACGTGAAGGTATTTTAAATTTTGGTTGCAATTTTTCGAAAAATTGTATCCATAAAGGATGTTGCACCATCGATAATGGCGTCCCTGTTACAAATATAGCTCTCGCTAATTCTGTTTTTATATGATCATCGGTGTCTTGAAACTCAGCATTTATTGTAGTGTTAGCAGACGACGAGGGGCTTATAAAAGAATCATTTGTCTCTATCTCTGACAGTCCAGACATTTTGGTTTTGGACGAGCTATCTTTTATAAGTTTCATAGAGTCTTTTAATGTTTCTGGAGATTTTGGACAAGTGATAAGATGTTGAAGCATTTTGGCAGCATTACTGAATTTGTAGACCTTATTACAAAGCTTGCAAGAAACAGACTTGTTTGGTAAAGTACGGTAGTGCTCCCATATGCGTAAATCTTTAGGTCTCCCCATTGAACCTAAAAAAATGAACGATGATTAGTTGGTCTGACGAAAATTCAACAATAGAGTGCCTATTTTTTTACAATGATTATTTCTTGTTATTTACAATAAATTTATTAAAAAAATAATAAAATAAATACAAAAAACCTTTGTAAAATTACATCTCCTCGGAGGATTAAACGCAGACGCTAGTTTATTATCGTATTGTTCTGTATTTTTCTCAGCAACTTCTTTAATTCGATTAAGCTCACAGAATACCGACGCTAAGTGGTTGCACTTTCAGTGCGATCACATTCCGTACGGTGAGTGAGGGAGTCCGGAGGCCCATCCCATACCCATCCCATACCCATCCCTTTCCTATTCCTAAAATCCTTTCCCCAACCCCGTCCCCCTATCTTACAACACGCAACCATGGCAGTGGAATTAAAAAAAAATAGCATACCCCAGGGAGGTACCAGTAACCATGTTGCTGGAGAATCCTCTCTCGAGCAACCACGCTCGGGCTGCCCTGCGTATTCTGGGGGGGCAAAATTCCGCTCTTTGGAACCAAGGGCAAACGGAGCAAGATTTCTACGGCATCCCCTTCGCTCAATGTGAGCTTCTGCAATATCAGGGGATTACATTCTAACCTAAACGCTGTCCACCACCACCTAGAAACGGCGCGGCCGGCATTGCTCTTTCTAACGGAGACACAGATATCCTCTCCAAACGAAACTTCATACCTGACGTACCCGGGCTATAAACTTGAACATTGTTTTGTTTCGCGTGCCGGTGTATGCGCGTATGTCAGAGAGGATATCTGCTGTCTTGGAACTCTTGAAGGTACGGACCTGTCTATTTTATGGCTGCGCGTAGACTGAAATGACCATCCTCGCGTCTATGCATGCCTATACAGGTCCCACAGCGGTAACATCGAAACCGACCAACTCATTGAGCACGTCCAAATGGCTACAGATTCCCTGCTCGAACAGATTCCTTCCGCTGAAGTCGTGATTCTTGGCGATTTTAATGCCCACCATACCGAATGGCTTGGTTCACGTACAACCGACTATGCGGGAAGATCTGTTCATGACTTTGCTTTGGCTTATGGTCTGACGCAGCTTGTTTCCTCGCTAGTTTGCCCTCTGGGACTCGAGCTTTCTGGTCTCTTGCCAAAGCTGCACAAGGGAATTTCTGTAAGTCATCTTTTCCACCATTGCGCAGGGAGGATGACTCGTTGGCCCAGAACGCTAAGGAAAAGGCCGATCTTCTTGGATCCATCTTTGCGTCAAACTCGACATTGGATGACGGGATGAAATCACCACCGACCATCACGTGTTGTAGGAGCTCTATGCCTGACATTAAATTCACGCATAGCTCAGTGCGTAGAGCACTTTTCTCCCTCGAAATCCATAAGTCGAGTGGGCCCGATGGTATTCCTCCAATTGTGCTTAGGACGTGCGCACCAGAGTTGGCTCCGGTTCTTACGCGTCTTTTTCGGCTTAGCTACTCATCGGGCATAGTCCCAAAGTTTTGGAAGACTGCTCTGGTGCATCCGATCCTAAAAAGGAGATCGCTCAGATCCAGCTAACTATAGGCCCATAGCTATCACTTCCTTATTCTCGAAGGTTATGGAATCCATCATTAACCGTCAACTGCTCCGGTACCTAGAAGAGCACCAGCTGATCTGTGATCGCCAGTACGGCTTTCGACAGGGACGTTCGGTTGGTGATCTTTTAGCTTACTTAACACACCGATGGGCAGTGGCAATCGAGAGTAAGGGAGAGGCCTTAGCAGTTAGTCTGGATATCGCGAAGGCCTTTGATCGGGTGTGGCATAGAGCGCTGCTTTCAAAGCTACCTTCATTTGGGTTGCCTGCGAGACTGTGCATTTGGGTCGCCAGTTTTCTCAAGGAACGTAGCATTAAGGTCGTAGTCGACGGAGCATGCTCTGATTTAAAACCTTTGAATGCTGGTGTCCCGCAAGGCTGTGTACTATCTCCAACTCTGTTTCTTCTGCATATCAATGATATGTTACAGATAAGTAATATTCATTGCTATGCAGACGACAGTACAGGAGATACATTATATACCGGTCATGCAAAGATCTCGCGGGCACATACCGATGAGTGCCGGAATAGACTTGTGTCTGAAATCGAAACTTCACTCCATCAAGTTTCGATCTGGGGTGAACAAAATCTTGTCCAATTTAACCCCAAAAAGACACAAGTCTGCGCGTTTACCGCAAAAAAGACGCCGTTTGTCGTATCTCCTCACTTTCAGGGCACTTCCCTTGATAAAAAGTCGAGTCTAGGAATTCTGGGCGTTGATATATCTTGCGACGTCCAGTTTTGCGGTCATCTGGAGGAGAAGGCTAAGATAGCTTCCAAAAAGTTAGGAGTACTCAATAGGGTGAGACGATATTTCATGCCAGAACACCGCCTGAAATTATATAAAGCCCAAGTCAGGCCGCATATGGAATACTGTTCTCACCTGTGGGCAGGAGCGCCACAGTACCAACTCCTTCCGTTAGACCGCATTCAAAGTCGGGCGGCTCGAATTATCGATAGTCAACGCCTTACTGTCCGACTCGACCCACTGAAACTGCGCAGAGATGTTGCATCTCTGTGCATCTTCTACCGAATTTATCATGGGGAGTGTTCTGAGGAATTGTTCGGATTGATACCTGCTGCTGATTTTCACCACCGTACAACCCGCCACAAACTAAAGTTTCATCCCAATCATCTGGACGAGTGGCGGTCTTCCACCGTGCGTTTTTCAAGGCACTTTCTTCCACGCACAACCATTCTTTGGAATCAACTTCCAGCAGCAGTATTTCCGAACCGATACGACAACATAACCTTCAAGAAAAGAGTATATTCCTTTTTAAAAGGCCGGCAGCACACCTGCAATGCCGCTGGTGTTGTGGGTGATCATGGGCGGCGGTAGTCACTTACCATCAGGTGAGCCGCATGCTCGTTTGCCCCCTGTGTTGTAAAAAAAAAAAAAAAAAAAAAAAAAAGGTACTTACGCATATTATGTTAAAAATAAATATCTAGTACACATCTTAGGCTATCCACCATTATTATCCAATGACGACTCTCAGCTAACTATGCACTATCATCCAAAATAAACGTGTATGGAAAATTTTATCCCAGTCGGTTGAGGATTGAGGATAATTGCATCAACATACGAACATACCTACATACTTTTATTTACATAACGCAAGCTAAATAAAAGCTTGTAATAATACATCTAATTTTAAGTTAAAATTGTTAAGTGATCATGATATAATTGTATCATTCAAAAATCCACTTACCTTTAATTATTTCTTGTTAAGTATAAATATTATTTCAAATCTGCTCCCTTAATATGCACTTTTTTACTGCTTTTCCTACCTAACACGTTACCAGGAAGTCACGTTACCAGAGTCAGAGTAATAGTGAACACGTTTGACAGTGATTGTCGTCGCCTCATATTCAGCGTCGACGAATAGGGGAATCCCCAGTCATAATGTATTGCATGCGTGGCGGTCTTACTTCAAATCCATAAACAAAGAGATAATTACAGAACTCGATACTAGATGGCGCTGTTTTTGTTTGAAGAAAGTTTGCGGGCTAAAATACATAGAATTTCATCAATGACTTCCACAAAGAACAACATTTCTGTTTTTTCTAAGTCCGTATCTCTTCCGTATATTTCATAAGATATAAGCTTGGGCTACATTGTTATGCAACGTGATTTTGTCGCTGTCTTGCTAGCAGGGTTGACAGATATACGATTTAAATCGTACTCATACTATTATTTGTATATTTTTTAATGTACGATCGTAAAGATTATGATCGTAATTCGCACAAAAACATACGACTTTTTGGTTACCTGGCAACATTTTTATTATGAAACGAACATGCTCACATCATCAGTCACATGCAACAATTTATTGGGGATTTCCCCTTCACATCTGGCAGTCCTGCTTGCTAGAATATAGGTAAGTCAGCCACAGTTACTGACGATCGATATTTAAAGGGTATTGTTTTTGTGCTAAATATTTCATAAAAACGTTATTTAATACTTTGTGGATTATTAATTTAGTTGATAATCACTGGAAGTAAAATGGATGCTAATTTGAGAGATCAAGATCTTCGTATAAAACAGTTAATAAAAGAAAATCTACGTAAGTACTCTTTTTATACCTAGGTAGGTAAGGTATAATAAACACAAAAGGTACTTAGATCGCGTGTGTTCGAAGCATTTATTCTAATAAATTTAATTTAAAATTGTAGAAAGAAAAAAATGTCTGCCAAGCCGTAGCCGAAGCCGATCTCCAAATATATTTGGCGATAGTGAGACCCAGTGTCCAGATGATTTACCCAGCGTCGTCGCAACAAAGAAAAAAACGAGGATAAAGTAAAAGAAAATTTACTGAAAGAAGAAACAAACTGTTCTAAATGCTTAATTTATGGAGAAGAGGATAAAAGAAATGAGTATTTCGGACTGTTAGTGGCTCAAGAATTTAAATATATACGGCCATGTGTGCGAACGAGGTGTTATGAAGAAATTTTAAAGTATCTACGGGAAGCAAAAGGCCAACATGTTGATCAACTGCAACATGAAAACACTGAAAATTAATTACTTTCATTTTATTATATATAGATTTTTAAAATTTCCTGAAATATTATTAGTTAACGTTTTATTTAATATTGTAGAATTGATCAATACAATTTATAAAAATAATTTATTGGTATTACTTACATATTTTCAAAAAAATACGTAAAAACCTATTTTTTTGGGTGATTATGGGAGTTTATGGGTGTTTATTGGGTTTTTACCAAAGCACCGGGTTTAAACCCGGTGCTTTGCCCATCTGTACCACCAACAAATGCATTCCCAAAGAGGGTTGACGTCAGGCAGGTGGCCGGTTGTAAAACTAAAAACCAAGTCTTTTTGTAATATGGATAAAATCATATTACGCCGACACCAAATGGTTGGGATAAGGGTAAGATGATGATGATGATTAGAAATGCTTAAGAAGGTAAGTTTGGATGAATGGATGTATGGGTAAATGTTTGTCATTTTTTTAAGCAAAAACTACTAAAAGAATTCTAAAATAAATTGGTTTACAGGTATATTATATTTTACTTAGGACATAGATTACTCTACGCAGTGATTCAAGTGGGCAAGACCGCGGAATACAGTTAGTGAAAAATATTTTTACAAAAACAAGCTCTTTTATCAGCAAACAATTTTTTTCTTATAGCCACCTAACGAATATATACAACTAAATAAAAGCTTTGAGAGTGTTTTACTTATTTTACCTAAATTTTTTTTAACTGTTTATCTAATAATACTAATATGTAATAATTGGGGGGAAAGGGATTGTTAGTAATGGAGAATAAAAATCCCATTGCTAGCAATATACCCAGCCAGATCGACCTCCTCGCGGTTCCCCCTGGAAACGAAACTATCATGGTTAATTCCTGATGAATTCATCATGATGGAGTAACTGGCCTGTTTTTATTCTCATCGATCACCATTCACTGGTGCTCCGCTAGCGTATCCCGTTAGCGCAGACGGGGTTACCATTCCATTTTCATCCATCAAAAAAAAAAATGTAATAATTAAAGATTGTGTTCCATAAAAAAACCGACTTCAGTTGTTACAAAACTAGTTATTTTGAATTAAAAACTAAATCATTGAATCGAAATTGCTAAAATTTCTATAAGACTAATCTGTAAGTATATCCTTACAAAAAAAAATTGTTCAGAACTGACGAAGTTGATTGATAACAAACAAAAAAATACAACCGAATTGAGATCCTTTTTCTTTCTGAAGTCGGTTAAAAATTAGTTACTAAAAATAAAGGGTAAAAGGTAGCAATTTCTGATGCAATCTGAAGTATAACTTCTGATCAGAGTCGAGGCTTTAAACTTGAAATCATAATAAAGACTTAGTTTTACAAATGATACTACATCCGTTTTTTTTTTTATAACTTGTGTGATCGCTTTAGTCTTATTCTTAATACATGATGCAATGTCATTTGGCCTTACGCAATTGAAATGACAAATTACTGCGCTCATTCAAAAAATATGCTTACCACAGTTATAGGTAATCATTTTTAGGTCACACTGGTAAAGTGTTGTAACTTCATTAAAGCATTTAATAATACTAATTGGTACCTATATTAAAATGCATACGTTAATACTATTTGGTATTATAAGTTAATAGATAATAGATATTTATTTTCAACTTTATTTTTATTATATAAATAAGGTTGAAAATAAATCTAATATATAAAATTCTCGTGTCACGGTGTTTGTTACCAAACTCCTCCGAAACGGCTTTACCGATTTTAATTAAATTTTGTGTGCATACTAGGTAGGTCTAAGAATCGGCCAACATCTATTTTTTATACCCCTCAATAATGAGGGTGACCCACCCCAAATTTTTTTTTTATTTCTTTGACATTTTTTTTTATTTTTATTTTATTATAATTTAGCATTGAAAAATACATACACCTACACATTTATAGTGTTAGCTATTATTTTTTATTGGACTAAAAGAAATAGCTAATAACTCCAAATAATGTATATGGCAAAATAACGTTTGCTGGGTCAGCTAGTATCTATATATAATATAGGTAAAAGTTGTATTTTATTTCATACATCTATTATTGAGTAAATCGAAATTGGTGACTTTCATTTTCAACAGATTTAAAAAAAGAGGATCTCAATACGGTTGTATTTTTTTATGTCTGTTAGCTCATAACTCCGTCAGTTCTAGATCGATTTAGAAAATTCGTTTTTTTTTTAACTGAAAGGATATCCTTACTTGGTCCCATTGAAATGTTTATCAAAATCGATTTAGTAGTTTAGTTTTTATATCAAAATAACTGGTTTCGTCACGACTGAAGTTGATTTTTTTATGAAAATTACAAAAAAGACATAGAATAAGAGTGTCTTGATCACATTTACTAACATAAGTTAAGTAAATTATAATTCAAAATGGACCTTATGTTGTATGAATAAATATTATTATATTCCTTGGTCGAAACTTTGTATATATTTTATATATACAAATACACTACATGTATTATATATTGTATATATATACATACAAATACATGTATATATTTTATATATAGAAACACATTTGAAATAAACTGAATTTTGGAACGGCGTGCCACGTTATCGTCATTCAATCTATACCCCAGTGGGAGACAAACGTGACGGATATGTATGTATTTTGACAATGAAGTCGACGGCGCGGTGAACGTTACAATTATAAGGAATGACTATTCAAAAATGTTTATAATTAAGTTAGCTTGAATGAAAGTTTAGCCGTGTAATACCGGCATAGAATAGACCACCCCTTCCTAAGCCGTGGGTGTCGTAAGAGCCGATTAAGGAAGGACGAGGGATAGCAGTAGCGTACCTTTTAAAACATCTCTAAAGCCTGACTGCGGTTGCCAATCCGTCTACTAAGCGCGGCAACCACTGGCAAAACCCCTAAGGGGAGGCTTATGTTCAGCAGTGGACAGTTAAAGGCTGATATGACGATGATGACGAATGAAAATTATTTATATTTATCGTTACATTTCAGCGATTTCTAAAAAGAAGAGGTTCCCAATTTGACTGCTTTTTGTAGGTGTATCGATATAATAGCCCTTTTACAAACCCGTAATTTACTCGTAGTAAATTACAGCGTAATAGCGAACTGCAAAGCTGTTCCCACGCAACTACAATTATTCAATAATATCAGACTACTAGTGAAAAGAAGGTTCTGTAAAGTATAATTTACTATCACCATACAATTTTTTATTGTTAATATACACGCGTGTTAGTTCGTGTATAAGAGACCCAAGGGATTCAACACTAGGCTATCACTTTTTGCCCCGTAAGTGACCCAACACGAAGGTTTATATATTTATTTAAACTCTAAGAAGGTAAGATTTAAATTTTCAAATTTCAATATTCACGTGACAAAGATCTTTTAATCGGTATTCGCTGAGGAATGATAGATAAGGATGAAACAGATCAGTTTGTCCATCGTGACATAATTTTTACTTACCTCTTGGTTTCTCAACGGCTCAATCAATATATTCCGAGTACATGGAAGACATCATGAGTAAAGATTAGTACATCATCATTTCACCCATTATTCGTCCACGCTGGACTTAAGCCTCCCCCACAGACTGCCATAAAGATTGGTCCTGAGCCACCTGCATCCACTGACTCACTGCAACAACTTACGATCAATGGATGGGCAGCAGCGTCCTTAAAATATCTCAAAAGACCTAACTGCGGTTACCAACCCGCCAGCTAAGCGTGACAACTACTGGTAAAACCCTCCAATGGTAAACACCGTAAACAAATATTAGTACATACATATCTATAAAAATAAACTGCCTACCTGATAGCTCCCAATAAGGTATGCCGCATTAAGTCTGAGTGTCTCATTGTCACTTGTATAGAACACAATCTTTTTCTTCGGGTTCTTGTCCAACTCCTCATTGAGTTTCTTGCAGAACTGGTACAGATGGCACAGGTGATAGGGTCCAAAGTCGAAATAGAAGTTCTCGTAGACAATGTCATCCTCTATGTGGAAGTACTTGCTGTTCCTTGTGGGCTTTGGTTTGTATCCGGATTTTAAAGTGGCGAAGTACAGTCTATCTGGAAAACGTATAAAACCTTTAGTAGCCTTGGGCTTGTCCGTTACAGTTGAATGAAGGTCGAATGAAGCTTGTAGCAGTGTAAGGCAGCGTAGTCGATTGCCCATGGATTTTATTTGTTTATTAATACTTTTGCACATATTAAAATATGTCTACAGGGCGGACTTAATGCCTGATGGCATTTTCTAACAGTCAACCGTTACGCTAAACAGGCAGTGCATTGGTTTAACAAAATGAAAAAAATTTTGATACATAATAACATTAATACACTTACAAAAATTAAATGTACATAAATTACATACGATACATATATAAATAACTATGAATAATACATATTAATATAATAAACATATAAGTTATGGCTAATCACATAATAGTAGATTGAAGCTCTTCATTGTTGTGAAAATAATGATCACGAAAGGTCTTTTTGTAAGAAAATTTTATGTGTATTTATATTCTCCTTTCCTTTTAAATTTTAGTAGAAGAGTGGAAAGGAAATACACACCATTTAGACCTTTTATTGAGCATTAAGAGTTAATAAGTTTTGTTATGTAGACTCGAGTATGCATAAATATATGTAAATACAAGTATAGGTAATAATAAATACATAGGGGGAAAAGGATTGTTAGCAATGGAGTTTGACAGCCCCATTGCTAGCAATATACCTTATTAGGTCGACCTCCACGTGGTTCCCCCTGGAAACCATCGTGAACAATTCTTGTTGAATTCGTCACGACGGGCTAACTGACTTACTTCATCCTCACCTATTATTCTTCACTGGTGCCCCGCCGGTGTATACCGATAGCGCGGGTGCGGTTACCATTCCATTATCATCCATTTAAAAAAAAAAATAATAAATACAAATTCCATGTGAAAACATGCTAGTGGGTAAAATTTATTTTTCTAGTGATATTTTTAATACCATAGAGAATGACACATAAGCAAAAAGCCAACTTGATGGAAAGTGGTGTTATGCTTTCAACTCTCAGCCAAATTTCATCAAAACATTTAAAATATCTATCTAGAAATATATAATACAACTTTCACTTTTAAAATATTAATTAAAGTTTAGATACGACATTAACATTTAGTTACGGCTTAAATTAAAATTAATTAATTTAAATTTTTAATTAACTAAACTTGTCAACTTTTAACAGACAAAAAAGACACCAAAATAAGTGTTAGCGATGTAAATTTTCAAATATCTAGCTCCATTTGTGTCAGTCGTTGTTCATCTTACCTAAACAAATAACAAACTAGTTATATATGACCAATTTATACCTATATTTCAATAATTTATTAGCATTTGCTTAGTCATAAAGAATAGTGTTTTATTTAAGACCTACATGCGAAGATCGTATGGCGTCCACACACATTCCCAAAGTTGACAGATAGCGATAGTTTATCTCGTACAGACATTTGTCTCTGTAATTCGTATAATATGACAAATCGCCCTATAACTTTACCCTTTATACTGAAACGATGTTACTGAGAACTTAGAACAAATATATAATAAAACAACAAATAGGTACATATATAACAGACTAGCTTTCAGTCGCGATTTCGTCCGCGTGACACAAGCCTGACTGCGCGCCTCGGCCCGCTGAGCGCGAGCTGTAGGCGCTTGCTCGCGTCACAGTTGGTCATGACTAAGGATCACGAAATGATTCCGAAAGTAGTCAAGCTTCTTCAATCTATTTACACGTAAGTTAAACCAGTAGTTATTATATTAAAATATATTTGTATGTATGTTTTTGAATAGCAATCTTTTCTTTTTACAACACAGGGGGCAAACGAGCATGCGGCTCGACTGGTGGTAAGTGACTACCGCCGCCCATGATCAGCCACAACACTAAAGGCATTGCAGGTGTGCTACAGGCCTTGTAAAAAGGAATATGCTCTTTTCTTGAAGGTTTTGTTGTCGTATCTCACAATGAGATTCTATGAAACATCTCGTAAAATTACTAGATAAAAAATAATTTCTTTTATTATAACAAAATTTATTTGGTCACGATACAAGAAGCTTCCTTGTACGGAGAAAAATCTATTTGTAAAATATAAAATCTAGGCTATTGTTAGATTCGTCTTAATATACTACAAGAACTATGGACTATATGAAGACAGTATGAAATAAACATTATTAGTATTTCGGCCGTTAACTGTCCCCTGCTGAACATAAGCCTTCCCCATAAGGGGAATTTTGCCAGTAGTTGCCACGCTTGGCAGGTGGGTTGCCAACCGCAGTTAGGCTTTTAGCGATGTTTTAAGAGGAACGCTGCTGCCTATCCCTCGCCCTTTCTTAATCGCCTCTTACGACACCCACGGGAAAGGAAAGGGCGGCTCATTCTATGCCAGGACACACTTGGCGAATAAACATGGCGGTCTAAAAACGGCGTATAAAACTTGCAAAATTTATAATTAGTAATTCAGTCGAGTTTTCAGTAGTCGTCGATACTGGTAACACATATTTTTACACATTAATCATTATTTATATGTCCAAGGCGTGTTCACATTGTGCTTTACAAAGTCGTAGTACAAACGACCTTGTCACTACTAATCGCTCCTATGAGACCGATGTATAACAGCGTATTCCTATTGTGACGTATTCTGTGTTTATTGGAACGTGACATAAAATAAAACTTGAGCGCAACTAAAACCTAGTCATAGTATTAATAGCGGCTTCATCGTAAAACGCGACAGTGGTATATTACTTTGTAGTTCCTATAGGGGCGCTTTATATTTACCGTAGCAGTATGGTACGATTTTACTATCACGAAATATGAGATCAAATTATATGGAACTACGACCCGCCCCGGACACGCACGGGTGCAAGTTATTACAAAACGTTGAATTTAATTAGGATCTTATCTTCTCATCTTATCATATTAATGTATGTGAATGTGAATTTTTGTAAGGAAAGATGGATAGATTACCAGAGAGAGACTTTGTACAAAAGTCGATTGCTTAGGTACCTCTGTCCCATTCGTGTTTCTACCGTGAAGCAGTTGTTTGCATGGCTGTGTTTCGGTTTGAAGGGTGGGATATGGCGTGAATTTACTGGGTAGAGAGGAATAACATCTGAGTCCTCAAGAATGGCAACGCATGGGGGTTATCATGGGCAAAACAGTATACAAATGCATGCACATATATATTCATCCCAATATAGATGCATCTATCTATCATTCACGCAAAAAATATTAAACGTATGTATATGAAATTTGGTTCATATACAATACCAGAGGGTACAAAAGTCGTTTGCTTGGACACTTGCCTCATTCGTGTTTTTACTGTGAAGCAGTTGTATTTGCATGGTTGTGTTTCGGTTTGAAGGGTGGGATATGGCAGTGAATTTACAGGGCACAGAGAAATAACACCTTAGTCCTCAATGGTAACGGTATAGTCCAAAATGGTAACGCATGGAGGTATCATGGGGGAAACAGTATACTCTGTTATGTCAATGGCATTGTTGATGTCTATAGGCGACAGTTACCACTTTCCATCATAAGTTAATCTAATTGTCTATTAGTAGGTAAATCATCATATAGTTGCATAAAAAAAGTATGTCTACGACATTGTAAACTTAAAAGCTTCGTACATTTTTCTTTCCTATTATTATTATCGTGACGGTAAATTTGTATGATATCGTAAATTATGAAAGCTTCTAGATGCTTAGGCATTTTTACAGGATCAATAAATATGTGTCTTCTATTTTAAACGGCGTTGATATGCCACTGTGTTGACTGGAAATCTCTTTTAGAGATAAGTTCGCCTTTGCTTACTTTGTTAGTAATTTGTTATTTTTAGATTATTATTACACTACACAGATGTTAATACACGTGTTACTTTTTATTGATTCTTCTGTATTTACGTGTTTTCTTTCTTTTGACAAGTTGTTACCGTAACCTATGAACGGTACGCTACGAAGGGGGGAAGGGATTGTTGGCAATGGGGTCTGACGTATTGCTAGCAATATACCCTGTCAGGTCGACCTCCAATCGGTACCCCCTGGAAACCATCGTAGTTAATTCTAGTAGAAGTCGTCACGATGGACTAACTGACCTGTTCTCATTGTCACCTATCATCCCTCACTGGTGCCCCACCAGCGTGTATCGATGGCGTAGGCGGAGTTACCATTCCATTATCACCCATTAAAAAAAAGTACGCTACGAAGGAACCGTAAGCTGTAATCTCTGGGGATTTTCCAAGAGACAATTATTTGGGATTCTTAGCTAGCAAGCATCGGTAGGGAATTTTTCCACAACTTGAGCGTTCAAGGGAGGAAGTGTATACAAAACTGCCCCGTATGCCCCATTCAAGTTCAAAGGAATGACACTGGATTACCTGTCGGTTTCGCTTCTTTTGGGTCATTTTATGGAATTCTACTTTGTACATACAACTTGCGGATTTGTACATACAGCTATCGTTATTCTTTTTTTTGTCATTTTTATAGACATACATAAAAAAATTTTAGTTGCGTAATAATTTTTCTAACTGTATTCCTATTCTAAGCAATTTGTTTTTATAATTTTTTTTTCCTAAATATAATAAACTCGATAACAATAGCAATTATAGGCCTATACGATTGCAACACTAGTTTGTTTCTGTAAAGAACATTTTTAATACCAATTATAATAGTGGAAATTTCAAATCCCCAAACGATAAGATTACTTTTGAATTGGAAATTATATTTCTGTAGACGCATAATATATACAGTTTAATGGAGACATTTAGGCTGAAATAGCTTATTATTAACATAACAACATAAGTTTAAAGTACGTATGTTATTTGCGTGAAACAACGAAATTCATGAATAATAAAAGGGTGGAAGTTTTGTAGGGTTGAAACATTTGAAACGGTTGGACTACCAGCGTTCACCTATACATTGGTTAAAAGTTAGAGATTAATTTTTTTTTTATACAACTGAGATTGGCAAACAAGCTGACGGCCCATCTGATGGAAAGTGGTAACCGTCGCCTATAGACATGAACAGTACCATGGACATAACAGAGTATACTGTTTCGTCCATGATACCCCCCATGCGTTGCCATTCCTGAGGATTCAGGTGTTATTCCTCTGTACCCAGTAAATTCACGCCATTAATTGTGTGATAGTTCAAAGATCCTTGGAAATATCATCAATAGTATTAACAAATAATATACTATATTTTCTCCTTTCAGTTATTTATTTATTCATTAAAATAACTAATACATTATGACATTAATAATCAAATTAATGTTAAAAACCTAGTGTGCTTACATACAAAATTATAATAAAGGTGTTTAACCCTACTTCAGATATTTCTAAGCCGCTTCTAATATCTTTGGCAGGCTACTACTAAAAACGTTAGTGATGTTTATAGTATTATTTAATAACTATTAATATCAAATCATCACAATTCTGACAGTACCATAATTAAAATGATAAACATAAAATGATGAACAATAATTTTATCATCTTTTCATCAAGTTTTAAATAAAGCTAATGCAACTCGATAACTTGCAGGACTATGGGTGACCCTGTATAAACAAACACAGTTAGTGGTCGCGAGGACTTTAAAAATATTGCAAGAATTCGGTGGATTAATTGCATATATATTTATTAAGCAATATGGGACTGATCTACTTTGATATTGAATTAGAACACATTTTGCTCCAAAACTGCATATACGTATACTTGCATATATGTAACTGCAATTATGTTATTACCGACAGGAATTCACTAAAGAATAAACAAAATTTACTCATTTGAAACATATTAATCAATACTTAGCGACTTGATGCTTATATAGTTCAAGTTAATAGAAATATTAAACTTTAAACATAATTAATATGTTTATTTTACATGAAATAGTGAAAGAGTTAGCGTGATAGCAAAATTAAGAAAAGTTCAGTGCATTTGTACAATGCAAACAACAAAGTTATTTACAGAGAACTTAGGCTATATTTGCAACGGTTAGTTGTTGAAGTTTTGGTAATGCATATTAAATTAGTAAACAGATTTGTTTCTGTTTACTAAAAAAAAATTGATTCATAACTATTAGAGATAAAAATGTGGAAACTTAATTCAAAAACATAATTTTAAGTAAAAATATATATTTCAATTCTCTCTAACATCTTGGTCATCAAATTAGAATAGTATGAACTTTTTAAAAAATAAAATCACAATTTGAAAATGGTGATTTGATTTCTCTATTTTTCCTTTATTTTTCATTTACGAGAACATAATACAATAAATATTATAACATGAAATTTAGGAATATTATATTATGTCGGTTACAAGCAAAATGCAGCGAGGTGTTCCACAAGGATGTACTCTAGGCCCAGTCTTGTCGCACACAATTGAAAATTTAAATTAGTTCCATCTGTGTGTAGTTCAATAATGTAAGATAAAAAAATTCAATTTCCGCGCGTACTATATTACCACTAGGTAATATACGTAAACAACATTTGATTCTCCTAGTGGAAAATCAAATTTTTCCACGATAAAATATAACAAGGTGGAAAAAAAGTTGTCCAGTTCTTGTTAGCTTCGCAGTTGGCAACCCTATTTTGGGGTGTCCTGTTGTTGCATGCTTCTTAGTAATTTAATCAATGCATTGTGCTAGCCAGTACGAACGTACGTTATTTTCTATTAACCAACCGTCTTTATGTCACTCAACTTGATCAGTTTGTGGTAGCATGCGATCGTAATGACCTTGAGAAATTGAAGTACATTTGAATATATTGATGCTACAGATAAATAAAATTCTAAATTATGCAGATCCTAACATTATACTTTCAACCTAGCGAAGAAGGTAAATCCTAATCGCCGGGTTTTGTAGTGATGCAAAAGGTAAAACTATGTTATGTATAATAAATTAAATAAAAAAGTAATAAATAAAAAAAAAGATTACATATTATTCTTACAAAATACAAACGTACACATACACATCACACCTACACACACATACACATGCACACTATGCGCATACATATTACACACTAAAAAATTATTGTTTATATGTATTATTAAGTGATGTAAATCTATATATGGAACTATAACTAAATTGTAACTTGGGAAGGCACTAGTTTCTGGCATACAGTTAACGCTAATTTGGGAGTAAGGACTACATGTAATTTTATTAAATATAGTTCAATAAAAAGATTATTATTAAAAAAAAAAGACAATAGTCTCAAATCCAAGACTTTAAAATTTTCGAAACTTTTGACAATGCTTAGGCTATCTACTTATTCTATACCATCGTCAATGTAGTCATATAGTATATAATACGCTCACAATTAAGACGAATCTGATGAGCCTCTTTTATAAAATCTACATTTAAGGTCTACGAAAAAGCAGAAAAGAAATTACATTCTATGATCACCTGGGAGTAAATATGTGTACACACAAACCCAATTTCAAAATTTTTATCGAATTCTTTTTTATGCAACATCCAACGGCAAACAATCTGACCGCCTACCTGATCAAAAGAGGTGACTGTCGCCTATGCCGTATTGCCTTATAAAAAAAACATTTTACCTGAGATTATAATTTTTTTTAATGTACCCTACATTGCAAAACGATCCTGCTGCTCACTTGATGGTACCATAGGCATAGTTTGATCATGTGTGGAAGAAAGTGTTTACAGAAATGCACGGTGGAGGATCGCCACTTAACCAGATGGTCGAAATGTATTAGTGTTACCATTAATAACCTAATATTTCTCTTCTTTTAAAAAAAGTGTGATTCACACTGGACTTGCATCTAGCATTTCTGTGTTATTATAAGTATCATATAGTGCTGGCTTATCTATAAAGCCATGAACTTTAAATGCCGTGTTGTTCTACGGGGTCACACTTCAGACTGTAATAGACTTTCATACACTGAAGTGGCCATAATTGCGTCTGAGTTTCGTGCTTTATTGCAGGCTACATCGCTCTTTGTTACAGTGGTCCAAGTTATAAAATAAGTGCGAGAAATATATTGTAACACGTATAAAAAAATCTAATACATTCCTAAAGAATTTAAACTCTAATTAGACAAGCACATTTTTATCCATATTTTTATCTTTATAATCACTATTTTTCAATAGTAGTATTTGTTGACGTAAATAAGGATCTGAGATATTATTTGCGTAAAGAAATACTGATAATCGAGCTCTATTCAACTTTGTCTCTGGTTTTTTTTTTCAAGACTGGATATTATAAGCTACGAATTCGTGATATTACTTTTCTGATTTCTTTGAGCATACAGGATATTCTAATCGTGTATATATTATCTTTATATAATTTTACAACCAATAAAATAGTATTGAAATGATTATATTACTAAAAATTAACTTCCTGCTTATTTAGACAAATATTTGACGGTCATTTCTATAAATTCACAATTTATTTATACGATGGGCAAATGACCTAGGCACATTACTGTAAGTAGGCAATGAAACCATTCTTTATCCGTATCAGTAGTGTTCGCGCCTACGTACAATTTATTTGTATTACGAACGCGATCGCCCGTCCTTGGGCCACACCCTAAGTTTGCATACGCTTACGTAATCTCAAGGTCACGCTGACACTTGTACCACACCTTATTGCATGCACGGTGGAATAGGAAATTACTATTTTCAGCGTTCTGAAGCCATCAAAGTCTGCATAAGCGTTTAATCAAGTCGTAAAATTTAAAAACATTAGAAATGTGTAGAAATCGTCGTGGGCGCTATCTTTGTTCATAACTATAATTATGTAAAAATTTTTAATAACTTACTTTTCAAAAATTTATCAAGTAAGTTCGCCTAACCATAATTCAAAGAGTACTGACACCAACACTCATGTATGGAAGCTAATCGTGGTTATGATAAAAGAAGCATGAAAGTAGAAGTATGTTTGGTATTATATTGAAAGATAGTAAAGTAAGGACACAGGTCTTTGATACTGGGTTCTCTCTACCAATCCCGCAAGTAACATTACGTGAAGATAAATATACGATCTAAAAAGCCTTATGAAAACAACTAGTATTACAGACAACTGAAATCTCTACGGAAACCTTCAAAGTGTTTGTTAATAACTTGAGCCATACGTGACTGACGTAAGCAGACTAGTATACATCTTCAATTTTACGGTTACATCTAATCTGTACAATGATTTGCGTCTATCAGTGTTCCATAATTTGGGGGGAAAGGGATTATTAGTTATGGAGACTGAGAATACCATTGCTAGCAATATACCCAACCAGGTCGACCTCCTCGCGGTTCCCCCTGGAAACTATCATGGTTAATTCCTGATAAATTCATCATGATGGGCTAACTGGCCTGTTTTCATTCTCATCTATCACCCTTCACTGCTGCTTCGCCAGCGTATCCCGTTAGCGCAGGCGGGGTTACCATACCATTTTCACCCATCAAAAAAAAAACAGTGTTCCATATTTAAATTGCTCAATTGGTACGCATTTGCTCGGTGGCTTTTGTTTGTCACACATATTTATTTGAAAAAATATCAAGCAAAAGAATTAATGGATTACCAATGTAAATAATAAAGAGGTTTGTTTAAATTGTAATAATACATATACGTATACGTTTATATATACATATATGTTTACTCGTTTCTAATACAGTTTCTGACCTTCTACCTGTATTTGAAACGAGATTCAAAAGTCAAATTTTCACAAATAAGGAATATAAAAAAAACAAAATGAAAAGTATTTTTTTGTTATTTTTAATTAAGCTCTATTCTGACGAATCTCTTTTATTTTTTTACTTACACGAATTTATTTGCATGTTCATCCTAACTATCTTTTGTTAATCCTACTAAATTTGTTCAAATAAAAGCCATTATATATTTTTTTTATAAAATCTTAAATTATTCACAACAAAATACATTAGGAATAGTAACACCTGTAACGTTCAATTTCGTGAACAAAAAGATTTTGTAAGTATAATTGTGTTCTATATATATCCACCCTAAAAATCTACTCCCCTGCTTTGTCCTGGTATTTGGTTGATGGAGATGGCAACCCTAAAACCATTTTCGCCCTCGAAAGTTACAAACACGATTCAATATAGTTTGTGGTAGGCATTCTTTCACAGTGAATTTAATTTATCGCTGCTATTCGATGAAACTCATAAATATTGTAATGGTACCAACTGAATGAATACAATAAAGATAATAAATTGCCATAAATTTATGGTGTTCATGTTCGATGTTCATAATGTGAAAATTAGACTATATTTAGAATGTTGCCATATTTTTATAGTCTAGTTCCCAGTTACAAAGTTTATACTATTAAAGTAAGAACAAAATACAATAATCACAAACGTATAAACATGACACCAATAAAAGTCGTAACGTGATATACCGATGTTCTTTAGTATAACACATTGAATTTGTCACAAGCAATCATGAGTTACGGCTTGCGACCATTGAAGCGGATATCATATCTCCAGTATTATATTCTTACTAACTGTATACTGCGACTTTGCCTACGTGAATGAGGATAAAAAGCATCCTATCATTTAAATTAATCAACGACATAAATATATAGGTCGCTGTATTTCAAATTTCATTTATAATACGAGGTCTGTCCGGAAAGTTCGTATAAAAGTGTTCTGGAATGCGAGAAAGAGGAGTGGGGAGGCCAGGTAAGCGCAGGACCCCTTCCTTATGTCCCTAACAATGCTTCAGTTCTGGTCTGACCGCCGTGCGGTGCGAACTGGCTTGTCACGCCATCTGTGAAGTTACCTCTTAACGAAACCCCGTCGGCATGGAGCCCGCTTCCGTTGAAGAGCAGCGCGTCGTAATCAAGTTTCTCTCGAAACTCGGCAAGAATGGCCGTGAAATTTTTGCCGATCTCAGAACAGTTTATGGGGATGATGCTGTGAAGGAACCAACCGTCCACAAGTGGCTAAAAAGATTCAGAGAGGGCCGAGAAAGCGTTCAAGATGACCCACGTTCAGGACGTCCTTCCACTTCACATTCCGACGAAAACGTGGAAAGAATTCGAACTTGTGTTAATGGGGACCGTCGTTTAACGGTCAGACAGGTGGCTGAAGAGCTTAATTTGGGCAAAACCGTGGTCCACGAAATTCTAAGAAACGAACTTCAAATGAAAAAAATTTGCGCCAAGATCGTTCCGTGAGTTTTTGAGTAAAAATTCCATTACGGTGACCGAACACCCCCCCTATTCGCCGGATTTGGCCCCGTGTGACTTCTTCTTGTTCCCAAAAACCAAATTGGTACTTCGGGGGCGGCATTTGGGGGACATAAATGAGATAAAAAAAGCTACGACGGGGCAGCTGAGAAACCTACAACCAGAGGACTTTCAAGGAGCCTTCTCACAGTGGAAACGGCGTTGGCACAAGTGCATTATGTCACAGGGGGAGTACTTTGAAGGGGATAAAATTGATTTACCTGAATAATTGTAAAATAAAATTTTTAAAAAACTTTTATACGTACTTTCCGGACAAACCTCGTATTAATAGGCTACTCGAATCACTTGCGTTTGTAATTAGATGGGATTTACATGTATACTGATTATTTGTTAATCAAAATCGTTCGGGAGGAAGAGATTATTAATAATGGGGTCTAACAGCCCCATTGCTAATAATTATACTCTATCAGGTCGACCTCCACGTGACCATCCTGGTCATCCTGGAAACCATCATGGTTATTTCTTGTGGAATTCATCACGATGGGCCTACCACCTACCACTGGTGTCTCGCACGCGTACACTGTTAGCGGGTTAACCATTATACCACCAACCAAAAAAAAAAATTTTTTTTCATTCATTTCTATTTTTGATATATCTCTTTCTAATCTAGTGATCTTTCCCACAGTCCATCCATTGCTTTTTGAGTCTCCATTTACAACTACGATTATCCACAATCATACTTGATTCTTTCTTCACCACAATCTCTAAATAAAAATAATAAATTTGATTGTGGAATAAAGAATAAATAAATAAATCTATCAAGACAATAGATTACTTCTGTATTACTGACGCTACTTACAGACTTCGTCTAATATGCCCATTCTTTGAGGGGAGGGAATACTCCCTTCAAAGAATGGGCATGAAGGAATGAAGTCTAAATTACTATTAATATATTCTTTATTGCACTTGTAAGTTACACATAAAATAATGTATTTATAAATGTTGTGAGCAAGGGCGGACTTATCTCTGATAGAGATCTCTTCCAGTCAATCCAGTACAGTATACTTACCAATTATATTAATAATATACCTTATCAAATCCTTTCTAGAAACTAGGTTTATTTCTGGTAAATCTATCACAATAGGCCAACTGACTTGAGTTCGACTTAACCTATCTATCATCTTTCTTTTGCATCCTGCCAGTATACACCGATAGCGAAAACAGGGTTACCAATCCATTTTCATGATATTAACCGGTAAATATCCACTGCTGCATAAACCTATAAGGAGGGTTTTATCAGTAGATACCACGCTTGGCAGGGATGTTGACAACTGCAGTTAGGTTTTAGTGATGTTTTAAGAGACTGCCGCCTATGTATCGACCATTAAGCTCCCTTAATCGCCCCTTATGACACCCACGGGAAAGGAAAAGGTGGCCTATTCTATGCCGGGACCACACGGCTCAAAACATTCATATATATGGGCACATACTCATTCTTAATCTTATTAATTACTGACACACTGGAATCACTTGTTAATCCACGTGAAGTGTAAAAGTATATAAAGTGTGAAGGTCGAGTATGCACGTAATACTTATGCACTGGTCAGTAATAAGTAAATATTGACGTGCTATTGGTATGGTAACTCGCAATTTTTACGCCTACACTTGTAAACAGGCACATTTGAATTTCACACGTCCGTAACGAAGTTTGTGTGGGTACAGTACGTAGTATATACGGAAGTAGACACTCGACACAATCTGTGCAAGATTAAGTATAGTATTTTTTTTTTGATGGGTGAAAATGGTATGGTAACCCTACCTGCGCTAACGGGATATGCATGCGGAGCACCAGTGAAGGTTGATAGATGAGAACGAAAACAGGCCAATTAGCCGATCATGATGAATTCATCAGGAATTATTCATGATAGTTTCCAGGGGAACCGCGAGGAGGTTGACCTGGTTGAATATATTGCTAGCAATGGGATTCTTAGTCTCCATTACTAACAATACCTTTTCCCCCCTAAGTATAGTAATTCTCTTTCCACGAACTGATGACAGGTGTTCAAATTAATTCGAAATCATTAACCCTGCTTTGCATAATGGTGGAAACTTCCATCATAACATTGAATGCCCAAAAATTATATAATTTTCTTTGATGTTTAATCATTCTTTGATGGTGTTATAAAAAAATTAACCATGTATCAGTTTGAATAATAGTTACAGTTTATGATTGCCTGACATTCGCACATATCGCGCACCCTTCTCAGGAAAAACCTATGAGCTAGTGTAGGTGAATAATTAACTAGTGGCATGGGGCTGACGATAATATAACATTAATATTTTATAACATTTTTATTCCACAAAGAAACTGACGGAAAGAGTGTGTAGTATATACGGTGTTACCTTTAAATGTATCATTTACGCATTTATTATTCTTTTATTCTTTAAATGTGTAGAGGTGTTGAAGCGATTCACTTTCGATTTTATTTCTTAAAACTGTAATGAATTTCATAGGAACATCACGAAAATCTAATTAATTTTTCAAGGTGAAAAAAGCGATTTAAGCTAGTTTACTAGCTTCATCAGAAAGATCAAATTGAAAGGTCGTGTCACTGTGCAGGATTTTCCCAAAGATTACAAAGGAGTTGAACACAGTGCGATCATGCAAAAATGTGTTGCAGCGTATAGACATTTATTAAAGTAATTTTATAATAATAATAATATATTAATAGACATAATAATAATAAATTATAAATAATAATATTAATAGACACATAAAATATATATTTGTTATGAAATATTAAGATGTATTTATTACCTTTGATCACCTCTGTGGATGATACTATGACATCACTTTCATCCATTGTTTTGTAGCATAGGAATGGAGTTGATTTCTTTATTTTGAATTATTACAATTACTCCTTTTATAACAAATTATTCTTCATTCCTAAGGATATGTATCTGTAAAAAAATTACATGCTGATTGAAAATTACATATGAGCAAAAATTCACATTTCAATAAAATATTTCTTAAAATTAAATTTAATTAATTACAGATTTAAAACTTTAAATAATTACATTGGTACTCAGAATATTTTGATGTAGTTAATTGAGCAGGACTCAACCCATAGAATTATAAAAAATGTGAAAACAGTACTAAAATTCACTCTGTCAAATGACGGTTGAATTCACTGCAAACCATAGAGGCATACATGCAAAGATTTTATTTTAGAAAAACATATAACTACTAGTTTCTGTAATATTTACCTTGAAATTATGCATTCTGCCCAATATTATATTTTAATAGCTTTAAATATGGCCTAATATATTACTTTATAATTAAGTTGTTTATCTCAGTTTGGCATGTATGCTATTATGACTTGAAGACTGACATATAATTTCTTGGTGTGCTACAGATAAATAGGTGGGACACAGCAATAATTCTACTGATTGTTACTGGCTTAATATCACAAAGTTCAGCAACAGCCAAATAATATCTCTGACATTGCAGCAAATGGGATACTGTGGGTGTTTGCCATCAGATAAATATGATGAGATATGATTGATTATTACTTTCATTTTACAATTTTAGTAATAGTATATTCCTACCTACCTTCTACCTCTATACTTCAGTTTGATGAAAGAATAAATTATAAGCTAAATAAATAGGCATTCATTCAGAATATCTTGTAATAAAAACTATTTGTGATGAGCTATAACAACCTATACCATAGATTTATCACCTAGAATTTCCACTAATTACTCAAAAATATATCTTAATCTCATAATTACTGTTATATAAATTATTATTTATCATTAGAAATTTAGAAATAAAAAAATACAAAAGCAGATAATAACTACATAAAGGATTGGAACAATCATATCAGAGATAATTAATAGTCAAAACAGATAATTTTAAAATAAAAATCACTTCAAAATTAGTAAATATAAAAGTTAGGGGCTTAGAGTATTTTTTTTTAATTCCACTAAATTAGTATAGCATTCAGTATGTATTTAAATATAGAATATGTATCTAAATAAATATACACAGATCTTTCACAATATAGACAAGAAGAAATAAGTTAACATATATCTCTATCCTTACAAGAGTGAGTAAGGATAGTTACATCCACCTTTATAATTCATACATACAATATAAATACATTTATATACAGTGGGTGTTTTGACCGTAAAAGAGTAATTTTTCATGTATTAAATAAACACTGTTATATATAATTATTATATATTTGATGATTGTAAATATTATAATTATATAATTACTTTGACATCGAAAAAAACAATCAACATTGTCTTGACATTTGAGCGGGATTTTCTTGATTTTTTTGTTCTTGGTTCAACGGATGTCTTCAACTCTTTTCTTTCACGGCCATTCTTGACGAGTTTAGAGAGAAACTTGATTACGACGCGCTGCTCTTTATGAGAACATCGAAAAAAACAATCAACATTGTCTTGACTCTTTGCTTTAGTTTCGAGAGAAACTTGATTACGACGCGCTGCTCTTTAATGGTATAAAATACTAAATGGTTAAAATACTAAATGGTTAAAATGCAATTTGGTGTTGTCAAAAGCCTTATGTATGATGGGTAAACTAGAATGTTAATTGATAATTATTTAAGATATAAAGTACAATAATAGCTAAGAAACATTATTGCAAACTTTCAAATTTCTAATATTATTTTGATTAGGATGTGTAGGTAACATTCTTATAAAGCTTACTTGTTAGAAAGCAGTCCAATAACATTCAGTTGTGCAATAAACTCAGACTAATATAGAATCTAGGTTTAAACTTCTAGGTATTCTTATGTGTAAGAACTAAAAAAGGAATTTGAAAGTATGCACCATTTCTTCATTTCTATAAAATATAATAATTATTACATAGATAATAGAGTGCTTTATTTACCTGTATGGTAAAAATTATCCAAGAATTTGCTGCAACCTTGACTGAGGAAGTAATTTTAGTAAATAATTGAATATGAAATAATATCACGACACTTCACATCTACAGCTTTGATCACGTATCACAATAATTAAACGAAAGAATACTTAGGGGAATACGTGTAAGACAGTAAACAACTAGCTGCCGACGTGCGGTTTTCATCTAGTTTCGTTCTCATCGTAGTGTTTTGTGTCCAAGACGACGCAGTTCACACTCGCGGCGCGTAGGTGTACCTTTATTGTTAGCGTAGGTTGATTTCTTACTCAAATTTAAGGCCAACTCTCGTCAATTCTACACTTCAAAGCCTTCGCGTCACCGGTCACAATTTGCATTCTATTTTTATATTCATATTATACATTCAGGATTATTAACGCGAAATATACCGCGGCTAAAACCATTTCGGTTGATACCATTGTAAACAGAAGCGCCGGGCGTAATAAAAGTTTACGATACGATAGGTTGGCAAGGTCGCGGTTTCACGGTCCACCTGAATACAATTATGCTGTCTTCTCCATTTACAATATGACGTTTCAATATTTTTTTTTTTGCCGGAGCCGTTGAGAACGGAAGACAGAAAACTCGTTTTCTTTCAATTTTCACAGAGCACATAACCAGGGGAAACAGAGAACGAGACCTGTCAAAAGTGAATTTATTTAACCACGCCATCTATTGCAGTAAGAAAGGTATAAATAAATAGTATTATTGAAGACCTAATGTTGTTTATGGTTAACACTCCACCAAAAATAGTATTAAATATGAAAAACAGATGACGCTTTTTGGAATTAGTTAAAAATCAATATCTATTAAAAGTGAAGAGATCGAACTCTGACTCGGACCATTGGAAAATTAGGCAGTGTATCATGTCAGAAAATTTTTTTTTTAATATAATCTATCTATTATATACACACAAGGTGAAGTATATTTCTTCTGTTTTGTATTGGGTATACAAAATTTTTTTTTCGATGTTGTATATAGCTCTGTTTATACAAATAAAAATAGTAAACTTACAGCCCACATGATTGAACACACTATAGTGTATAATAGTAAACTTACAGCACACATGAATAGCACTATAGTGATTCTTGAACCCTAAAATAATGCTTCTTACCTATCAAAATTTTCGTTTATATAAATTGCGTGTTTCCATGGGACTTCATGAATAATAACTTAATGTTTTAAAATACTGTTATTGGCACTGTAAGGCCTATTGTTGTAAAACTGTAATGCATATTGTATTATTTTGTAAATGACTGTTTGTTGCCATAAATAAATAAATAAAGTATGGATGTATATAATTAGATACATGTATTAAATTAAAATATTTTTATTTTTATCTTAATGTCAGTTATTTTTTTACATACAACGTCATCCAATGAATTAGATGTGTGAGAAAATAACATACCAAATTTTTTTTTTAATAACTACCTATTTTCAATAAAATTACAATTTTTTGTTCTTATTTGTGCTTTACACAAAAGTTTATAAACCCTTATATATAGATGTTAAGGCACATACCCTTTCCAATAAGTAATAATAACTAATTAAGTACGTTTTGGTCATGAAAAAAAAAACAAAATGTACCGTATAGGGTAAGGTATAAGTAACAATAAAAAAAAATAACAAATTATAAAAATAAAATGTATTACAACATTTACAACATAATTACAGTATAGTTTATCGTAATATTATGTACAATAACATTTATTAGTGTTTCCTATTTGTTTAATTGTTGATTAACGACTTTACATCTATCCGCAGCCGCCTTCACTGCGCCGATGACGGCCGCTCGGAAACCTGTAGAAAAAAATAAAAATAATAAATAAATGCACGACGATAACAAAAGTGTGCATGTTACTTATTTTTATGTAACAAATAGCAAACGAGTACGTCGATAGAAACATTTTCATTAGTAATTTATTTAAACTTTAATTTGCCCGCATTGCCACCCCATTATAGATAACTTACCATTCTGTTCCAAATGGTATGTGCCTTCCGCAGTAGACCCAGCGGGGCTGGTGACGTTGTCCTTCAACACTGCCGGGTGTCCTCCAGCCTTCAGCATAGACGCAGCGCCGAGGGTGGTCTGTGCTGCCAGTCGTAGAGCCAGGTCGCGGGGCAGCCCGCATCTAACACCGCCGTCAGCTAGAGATTCTATCAGCATGTAAATCTGAAAATGACCAACGGAGTTCGTTATATTTTTTTTATAAGACGAAAATGAAATGACGTCCCAGTCAGTGCTGGCAAATGCTGGAGCGGTGTCAGTGAGAAATGATAAACGAGAATGAATCAGATCAATTGGCCCATTGTAACGGATTTGCTACGAAACAATTACGACAGTTGTCAGAGGAACCACGAAGAGGTCCATTTGATATATATGGGTATATTACTGATAAAACTGAAAACATCACCAAAGTCTAATTGCGGTTGCCAACCCGACTGCCAAGCGTGACAACTACTGGCAAAACCTCAAATTATGGAAAAGGACTATATTCTGCAGCAGACAGTATATGGGTATATTGCTAATAAAACTGAAAACATCACCAAAGTCTAACTGCGGTTGCCAACCCGCCTGCTAAACGTGGCAGCTACTAGCAAAACCCTCTTATGGAGGAAGCCTATGTTCAGCAGCAGATAGCTAACGGCTGATATGATGATGATAATTCTGATGCTAATATGGCTGCTAGATCCGATTATTAACTCATCCAACTACCATTATACTCCTCATAACCAATTATACAATACTTTTTTTTATAGGTGATAATGAAATAGTACCCCACCCGCGCTATCGGTATACGCTGATAGGGCACCAGTGAAGGATGATAGACGAGGATGAAACAGGTCAGTTAGCCCATCGTGACGAATTCAACGAGAATTGCTCACGATGGTTTCCAGGGGGAATTACGCGGAGGTTGACCTGATAGCAATGGGGCTGTCAAACTCCATTGCTAACAATCCCTTCTCCCAATTATACAGTACTAGGTAAACCCAGCCAATGTGCTCGCTTGAATCTTTACATAAAATGTCCTATATGCTATGTTTAATAGGTTTTATTTAAAATGGTAACAAACCTCCATCTATACATCCTTCCAAACTTTCGCATTTATAATACTAATAGAGATAAAGGGAACTAAACGGTCGAAAGATTGGTAGCAGCGTTCCTCTTAAAAATCACCATAAGCCTAACTACGGTTGCCAACCGATGACATGATATTATGGTACCCATTACTATTAACTGTGTACGATTCGTATCATTTCATGTTGCTATTGATATTTTCATCAACTAAAATACCAAATTGTTTTTGAATAACATCAACCATTAGTATGAAATGCGATTTTAATTGAAAAGAATTAAGAACTAGAAGACTCATACTACAAAATGAAATAGATGGAATAATTAAGCACACTCTGTGACATTCATGAATGGCAATGCATAATGACTCCATAGGTCATAGTGTACTTTAGTGTGTTCACTTCAATTGTTAAAGTGTGAAACCTCATCATCATTTCCCATCAAGTGGAACGTTTTTATTAGCTTCTTTCTTTAGAATGTAAGAACTTACGTAAGCAGGCCCACTGCCACTCAAAGCAGTGACTGCATCCATCTGGTACTCAGGCACCTCGTCGCAGGTACCGACCGCTCTGAACAACTCCGCTGTCAGCTTGGCGTCGTCGGCAGTAGCTCTTGAGCCTCTACTCAGGGCTGCAGCGCCCTCCTTTACTAGGGATGGTGTGTTTGGCATTACCCGGATAACCCTAGCTTCGGCTGGTAGAGCCTGGAAATTACATGAATGCATGATTTAATGATGGAGAAGAGTAATTTAAAGTTGCGTCTGGTTAAGATTTGACAGTAATAAAAATAAAATCCATTTAAAACTAAACTCTACTGAACCGATTATTGAGTTTATCTTTACATTGTATAGTTTTATTTAAGCTTTTCGAAGGTTGACTATAAGAGATCCCTCTATGAGATAAGTCTGCCATCGTATAAGAAATGTATTATGTACAAATTTTTTTATTTGTAAATATATATATATATATATATATATATATATATATATATATATATATATATATATATATATATATATATATATATATATATATATATATATATATATATATATATATCATATATATATATATATATATATTTTATGTTTGTTACCTTATAACTTCGTCAGAAAATATTTTTTATCTAAAAGGATATATTTCCAGATTGGACTCATAATAGAAATTTTATTAAAATCTGTAACTTAGTTTTGAAAAAAAAATAACTGGTATTACCAAAAGTGAAGTTGTTTTTTTTTCTGTGAAACACAATCTTGATTTATGACAATATTGAACTTAACTTCAGAACTGTTATACAAATAAGAATATATATGCATACATTAGTTTGATTTTCGAAACACTCGTTTCTTTTTTTTATATTTTTTTTTTTTTTTTGTAAATAGATTCACATACCTTTTCTATAGTAGCAGTGGATACACCCATGGCCACAGAAATGAAGAGTTTGTTCTTAGAAGACGATAGATCCTTCACCTCAAGGAGAGCTGGTGTCACGACATCTGGTTTCACGGACACGATCACCACTTCGGATCTTTCCACAACTGGCTTATTTTCAAATAAAGCCGTTGCACCTAAACCCTGGAAAATTACAAAAAAGTTTTTTTATTTTCTAGACTAGTAAACTCGGAACGTAGCCGTGTGGTCCCAGTATAGAATAGGCCACTCCTACCTTTAACGTGGGTGTCGTAAGAGGCGAATAAGGTAGGGTGAGGGGTGGGCAGTAGCGTTTCTTTGAAAACATCTCTAAAGTCTAACTGCGGTTGCCAATCCGCCTACCAAGCATGGTAGGGGGAAAGGGAATGTTAGTAATGGAGACTGAGAATACCATTGCTAGCAATATACCCAACCAGGTCGACCTCCTCGCGGTTCCCCCTGGAAACTATCATGGTTAATTTCTGATAAATTTATCATGATGGGCTAACTGGCCTGTTTTCATTTTCATCTATCACCCTTCACTGGTGGTCCACCGGCGTATCCTGTTAGCGCAGGCGGAGTTTCATTTTCACCCATAAAAAAAAAAACCAAGCATGGTAACTACTGGTAAAACCCTCCAAGAGGGAGGCTTATGTTCAGCAGTGGACAAGTAAAAGCTGATATGATGATGATGATGATGAAACTCGGAACATACTGACTCACTAAAAGTGAAAATGTATGATTCTCTAATGATAGTTTACAGACGTGCATTTTTACAGACCAATCAGTGACAAGAAGCCATTTGTAAAGTTTCATTTACACTATGCTTAATTAGATAAAATACTAAAATTATTATGATACAGAAATCATTTTTAAACAGCCCTTTAGATCTTAATATGGTATATATAATAGCATGACTGTGTACATAAGTATGTATATAAGTATTGGTAGCTCATTTGTTTACTACAATATTTGTTCATAAGCAGTATTACAGCATGAATGAACAAAGGGACCTCTTTATATATAATAGTAAAAATGTGAAGCTTATTTAAAAGCAATTTTAAAGGGTCACAATTGGGTTGTATTTTGTCTTCATAACATATATTACTTTTTCAACGATATATACATAGTATATATATATATATATATATATATATATATATATATATATATATATATATATATATATATATATATATATATATATATATATATATATATATATATATATATATATATATATGGGCTGTTTTTTTACATTCGTTTGGATCGATATATGGATACTTCTCTGTTAATCTTAATGTTAATTTTTTCATTACTAAATTTCGACTCTGCATTAAATTATTATTTAGTACATATTCATTTTTCATTAATAGATTCGACAAAATTACTTGACATTAGCTTAACATTACTATATTCTAAACAACAGTAATTATACTACATAACGTAATTAGAGTGAGATAAATAACATCTTTTATCACAGCAACCTGACACAAACTACTACAAAGTCAAGGTGGCATGACGCAAATTTATTATTACATTCCGTGCTCACGAGTATAGGTTTCAACTTTATCGACTCCATAAATATTGTTATCATCATCATAGTTTGAATAAAATAATCTCGTCGAAAAACGTGATGAGTGATGATTGATGAATGGCACGAGGTCCAGCGATAAGAGAGCACCTCGTGAGTTCAGACAAATTAATGAATTAATTACTGTCATAATACGCAATAAAATATCCTATAATGACATATGGCGTCCTGTATGAACTGTACTTATACCAACCACTATCGTACTTATAGTAGACGGTAAGCTTATACCATAATATTATATTATCTGTGCTTATACAAACCATTGGATATGAATATTGACTTCACACTTCGCTGGTTATTACCAATATTTACAAATAAATACATTTTAGGTTATAAAATTCATTTATATTGTAGAAGTTATTATTTATAAACCATTTATTCAGTTTCAATTTAAAATAATTTAATGGCAATTCTCTTATTTTTTTTTTCGGTATTTCATTATAAATTCGAATAGTCATTACTCTGCAATATTATAGGTGCAATGCTGTCCTACAGGTGGGTAAGAATTGCTTATGACGTAGAGTAACAGTTTATATAGGCTTTAAATATGCTTTTTTGTGGTTTACCTTAAATGCTTCTGCGCTTGCCACGTCAGATGGATGACAGCTGGCTGTGATTTCATCGGGTTTTGCCAATCCTAAAAATAATAATATTAATATTTACTACTTTCTCGTTAAAAATAATAGCATACATTCATTACGATCGTAGCCGTTAACTGTCCACTGCTGAACATAGGCATCCCCCTTGGAGGTTTTACTAGTAGCTGACATACTTAGCAGGTAGGTTGACAACAGCAGTTAGCCTTTAGTGATATTATATTATAAGAAGGACGCTGCTGCCCATTCCTCGATCATTAAATCTCTTAGTCGCCATCCACGGGAAAGAAAGTGGTGGCCCATTCTACGCCGGGATCACACGGCGATATATCACGATGGATTTTGGTTTAATCCGATTATTTGATCGTAGGAATCCTATTACCAGTCTGCTACTTTAGACCAGATATTCCTTCTCACAAAAGTCCACAGTCAAAAAATTTTAAGAAGCACTGGTGGCATTTTATTCATTTTATTTTTTCACACATTATCTGAAGCATTTGAAAAAAAATAAAAACTGCCGTTAACTGAATCGATGACCACATAATATTTTAATTCTTTCTAAATAGGGCCTCCCCGGCCTATGTTTAGCAGTGGACTGATACTGAACATAGGCCTATTTAGCGGGAGGTTTTGCCAATAGTTGCCACGCTTGCCAGGCGCGTGGTAACCACAGTAAGGCCTTTGGTGAAGTTTTTATGACGCTGCTGCCCATCCTTCTATCATTAAGTTCTCTTAGTCGCCTCTTATAGCACCTTAAGATGTCGCCATACTATCTATTAATTACAAATTTTTATGGTTTGCAAATTTTTTTTCCATAAATATAGGGACTGGTAATTTATCGTTCTAAATAGGTACGTTATGTATAAAAGATTTTTTTATGCAATTTGGAATGGCAAATAAGCTTGACGGCCTACTTGATGGGAAGTGGTAACCATCACCTAGACATGAACTATAGACGTAACAGTATATGAGTATACTGTGTCACTCATGATATCCTTCATGTGTTGCCATTTCTGAGGAATAAGATGTTGTGCCTTTGTACTCTGAAATTTCACTGCCATATCCCACCCTTCAAACCGAAACAGCCATGCCGATACCTTTGCTTCATGGCAGAATTGGACAGAGGTACCCCAGCAGATGACTTTTGTACAAAGGCTCCCTCTGGTGAAATCTTTCTAATTTCTATATATTTACCAGCAGAAATGAATCCATTAGCCAAAGCGAAGGCCAATTTGCCGCCACCAATGAATCCGATCTTCATGGCTTCACTTAATGATGCTGAAAATAATCATCAAATTAATTATTTTTTCAGTATTTTATTGAAATAGGTGTTATATTGTGGAAATCCATATTACTGGTTAACTATATTATGGTTGGTTTTTTTGGTTCAATGTTGGTAGTAAGACACATACTAATGGTAGTTAAACAAAATAATTCTGATTAAATAACCAGTGATTATTTTTTTGTATTAATTTAATGAAACTTAACAAATTTCTCTCGAAACTCAAAATAATTTTTAAACGTTTTCAAACAAAACACGCGAACAAATGACCGATTTAGAATAAGTTATTAAAATATTAATTTCTGACTTCGATTACAGAACGATACTCGTTCTGTAATCGAATTGATACTGTTTATTACTTTTTTTTTTCGGATACTAAAATCACTCTATTTATGTACATTATTAGGTAATTATCTTTGGCTGGTATCATTTGTGATAACAATAAAAAATTTATGATTTTATAACAAACAACGAATAACTGATAAGATTTATTTATAGTACAATTAATATATTCAATATCTTTGTTATGTTTTAAAGAAAAATATCTAATTAAGTAGAAGTAGGTAAGTATATATTAGGAAACTTACATAATTTAGCGTAATTTAGCGGGCTATTTACGTCGAGCGTCCGGCGAGTTTGAAAGACAACTGGGAAAAATTGACTACAGCTCTTATCTTTGTTATCAGTAGTGTAACTAATACGCCTTTTTACTAAGTATAAGCGCTTTCATACATATGAGATCGATGCAATAGCGGAAAATGTATTGTGACGTAAACGACAGATCTATAGAAATATACAATAGTTACCTGCAATTATGTACGTGTGGATTTAGGAAGTGAATTCCAAAGAAATAAATCCAAAGATTTTAAGTTCAACAGATATCGCTTAATTGCAATTTTATTACAAATACCTATATAGATAATATACCGTAATTAACGTCCCTTGTAAGTCATGATAGAGGCCTTCGTGTATGATGATCAATCAATCTGGCCATCTCATGTCCCGCTGATCAGTAGTACGGGCGAGGTAGGGGCCTCGGGGCGTACCCCTTTGCCCCGGCTTCTACTCCGGAGGCAACAACCTCCAGGTCACTTGCTTTTAAGACCGACATACACGGGTGGTCTGTGTATGTCGGCGTGGCGTCTAATGTATGACGAAGGTGATCTAGAAATTCTAGAGAGCACTAGAGGGCGCTGCTGGAATAATTTCGTCATCATATAGAGTCGACTTTTTGAGAATTCAGCACCTACACATAAGAAGAGAATCTCAAAATAAAACCAAAAAAAAAATAACCCCTTACACTTAATAAAACTTTATAGCAGGTTGTTTTGTTAGCGTGAATATTGTGGACTAGTCTAGAATATTCCTCTGATATTTAGGACACATATAACCTACTATTTCTGAGAAGACTTGTGCTTAACAATAAGAGCTATTGTTTCTTTAACCGACTTTAAAAACAAGGAGGTTCTTAATTCGGTTTTATTTTGTTTTTTTTTTATGTTTATTACTTCATAACTCCATTAGTTGTAAACCGATTAGGAAAATGCTTTTTAATCTAAAAGGCTATACTTACAGATTAGACCCATAAAAAAATTATTAAAATCGATTAAGTTATTTAGTTTCTAAACCAAAACAACTGGTTTTTGCCACAAATTGAAGTCGTTTTTTTTATTATAATATTAAATTATTAAAAAACGTAGAACATTTTAATATATTATTATGTATATGCACGTTGTATATCCACTTTATGCATATTCCGATAGCTCACCATTTGCCTGTGTAGCCTTGTTGCCAATCTAAGTAATAAGTGCTAATAGGACAGTGCAGTATCTACATGACACATTCATTTAATACTGCACGCATTCCAAATATAACTTATATGCATATCACTGCAGATGCAATGCAATGCAATGAATGACAATAGTTTTTTATTAGATGTTACAAGATATGGGTACTGTGAGAAAAAAAACAATAAGTAATTATTAAAAAAAAAAAAAACAGTCCTTTCAATTATGACTAACTATTGAAATACCAGATTTTAATTGTCCATTTTTTCTTATTACGGTCCAAATTGTCCTGTCTCTAATGTTAGAGCAAAAAATATACGTTTATAAATTTTTATAAAAATCTGTTGACCGATTTCGGAGATTTTTTTTTTTTATACAACTTAGAATGGCAAACAAGCTGACGGCCCACCTGATGGAAAGTGGTAACCGTCGCCTATAGACATGAGCAGTACCATGGACATAACAGAGTATACTGTTTCGCCCATGATACCCTCCATGCGTTGCCATTCCTAAGGACTCAGGTGTTATTCCTCTGTACCCAGTAAATTCACGCCATATCCCACCCTTCAAACCGAAACACAGCCATGCAAACATAACTGCTTCACGGTTGAAACACGAATGGGACAGAGGTACCCAAGCAATCGACTTTTGTACAAAGTCTCCCTCTGGTGTAAAATTATTATTATGGAGATTATTGTGATGGAACATCATGACACGGTTTTATATATTAAGATTATAGTAAATAATTAAATTGTGTTCCACAAAAAAAAAAAAAAACTTCAGTTGTGACAGCTATTAACCTGTTATTTTGATAGATACATTAATTTGCCAGAACTTTGTTTTTACAGATTTTGATTTTTAGTGTCGTCTTATAGTCTTCTAAAGCATGCAAATTCATTGATAGGTAGCTACAAGTTACTCATATTTCTTGTATTTATACTTAACTATTTTAACATAACGTCAATTATATAATAATATAATGACAGCAGTATGTTAAAAAGTTTATTGAAATTGTATTGAAGTACGATAAAAAATCAGAAATTGATTTAAAACGCAAAACTACTAAACCGATTGTGATAAAATTTCTATGGGACCAATCTGTTAGTATTTCAGATAAAAAATAATTTTCCAAATAGGTTTAAAACTCACGAAGTTATGAGGTAACGAACATTAAAAAAATCTTACAACCGAATTGAGAAACACCTTCTTTTTTAAGTCAGTTGAAATGTATGACAAAATAAAATAATTGACAACGAAATAATTTCTTTTCATTTAATTAATTTATTATTGTCTATTAATGGAAATTACAATCGTGTTCTTTGTTTTACAACGTATACACAAGCAGTCCTTGAACGGTCTGCATCTAAATGCACTGTGTATATTAACATAACATTACGTTGCATATAAATTTGTTTTGTGCTTAGTGATCCAACGTTGTTTATCCTAGGCAGAGATTATAAACTTTACTACGCTTGTAAAATAATAAAAATAAGTGTCACACATTCACACACAATTTACCGGTCCTTAGAGGAGTTAGACAATAAAAATCTTAGGGCATTGACCCAGACCACCAAACTTAAGTCAATTCAAAAAAGCTCGTTTCCAAAACGGGCGCAATCGGAAAACAAATAGGGTACCTCGTCTAGTCAAAGCAACGTGCAGACCACTGCGCCACGAAGGTCGTCAAATATTCATATATGTATACTCTTTTATAAGTTTTAAAATTTCTTTTAAAACATATTTTTAGATATATTATTAAATACTTAATTTTTTTGCTAATTATGACTTACTTTACTAAGTCAATTTTAATAACTTTTATAATTAATACGTAGTAGTCACTTTCACGTTAATTTCAAATTAATTCCATCCAGTTTGATTATGGTAAAAATGAAGCGATTTTTTTAATGGATTTAAAAATTAAATAGAAACTTCGAGTGAGTTGTCGGTTTATGCTGGTGATCGCTTTAATTGTTCATTCCTGACGAAATTACTAGAAACTAATCACCATAATTTTCAGAAGCAACCGCAAAAAGGTCAACTTTACAGGGTATATTTTTTTAAGGGTGAAAGTAAAACGGTAACTCTGCCTGCGCTATTGGTATAAACTGACGAGGCACTAGTGAGGAATGATAGATGAGGATGAAGTCAGTTGGCCTATTGTGAGGAATTCAACAATTTTTTTTATCACCATGAAGATTTTGTAGAAGTTGACCTGATTCTAACAGTCCTATGGCTAGCATAAATTTTCGGCATAGACTGGACCACTCGATGTTTCCCCGTAGGTATCATAAGAGGCGGCTAAGAGAACTTAATGATCATTAAGTTAAGACGGATGGGATCCGGATTCCTCTTAAAACAATACCAAAGGCAATTGCGATTGCCAATCTGCCTGTCAAGCGTGGCAATTACATTTATTACAACAATTACTTAGGCCTTCTCCTATAGGGCCTAATAAGGCCTAAGTTCAGCAGTGGACAGTTAACGGTCGATATAATGATTGCTAGCAATAGAGCTGCTAGATCCTATTACTAATAATCCCTTTCCCCTCAACAGGGTATATTACTACTATTAAAATACTGTTAAATTTTTTTTGTTATACAACTTAGAATGGCAAACAAGCTGACGGCCCACCTGATGAAAAGTGCGGTCGCCTATAGACATGAGAAGTACCATGGATATAACAGAGTATACTGTTTCGCCCATGATACCCCCCATGCGTTGCCATTCCTGAGGAATCAGGTGTTATTTCTCTGTAGCCTGTAAATTCACCACCATATCCTACCCTTCAAACCGAAACACAGCCATGCAACCACAACTGCTCAGGAATGGCAACGCATGGGGGGTATCATGGGCGTAACAATATACTCTGTTATGTGCATGGTACTGCTCATGTCTATAGGCGACGGTTATCACTTTCCATCAGGTGGGCCGTCAGCTTGTTTGCCATTCTAAGTTGTATAAAAAAATAATAAAATATCTATGCGGGGACCACACAGCAACTTTTACGGCTTTATTCTACAGTGATGACTAATTAAAAATATAAGTGCCTATGGGTAATAAAGTTGTTTATAACAGTTATATAATTACAGTTTTTTTTTTATCTTATAAATATCATTCCGTATCCACATTTGTACTAAATAAACATAAGCAAAGCAATTAATTGTTTAGCTACTATTTACAAATTCTTACTAGAATTTGTAGCGGCGTCGAGATAAGTAAAATAAAATAGGTAGGTATCTACTTAGCTCGCTTGTGTTTATTTTGCACTACTTAAAAACCGCGGTGGTGCTCGAGGAAATCCAGATTAATGTTATAAATGCAAGAGTTTATGATTGATTTTTATTATTTCATTCCTGTTTTCACGAGAGTGACGAATTATTATTATTGTCATATCAGAGATTAACTGTCCACTTGGGGGGTTTTGCGATTAGTTGCCATGCTTGGCAAATGGGTTGGCAACCGCAGTTAGGCTTTGGCGATGTTTTAAGAGGGACGCTGCTGCTCATCCCTCGAGCATTAAATTTCTTTAGTTGCCTTTTAGGACACCCACGGGAAAGGAAGGCGGCCCTTAAAATCCTCCTTATGGGGGTGGCTATGTTCAGCAGTGGACGGTTAACAGCCGATACAACATCCTGTACAACCACCATATTTTTTTTAATGGGTGATAATGGCATGGTAACCCCGTCTGCGCTATCGGTATACACTGACGGGGTACCAGTGACAGATGACTGATGAGGATGAAAGCAGGTCAATTAGCCCATCCCAAGGACTTCAACTAGAATTAGTCACGATGGTTTTCAGGGGGAACCACGTGGAGGTCAACCTGACAGGGTATATTGCAGGCTATATAATGGCGCTACTAATCCCCATTACTAACAATCCCTTCTCCTCCTTCCACAACCACCATATTATGACGAATTCATCAGAAATTAATAAGGAAATAATAATAAGAGTGCTACAATCACACCAAATGTCTGGTTCTTAGGCTATGCACTGTTATGGGAAACCAGGACAAGAACATTTAGGACGATACCCAGAACATCCAGACCCGAACACCCAGTCAATTCAAAAAAATGGTTTAATAAAAAGGAGATACGACAGCATGTAGGTCGAATTGACAATGAGGTTGTGAGATTCGTTGCTAACCATTCCCACCCGTTGAACAAATCTTATTTACAAACAGTTCCAAAATTGTATAACATTCTTTCTAAGAAACATGATTATGTTCATGTGAACACGAAAAAACTTAAGGTGTATTTTTTTATATATACATGCATCATTTATTCTCTATAATAGTATCTGTATGAGAACTAATGTTATTAAATATATAACAATAATTTGTTATATATTAATATTATTATATAAGCTGATTTTCCCATTATTATTTAGTAATCGTGGCCTTTATATTTATATTTACAACCGATTGTTTTTACAAAAAAAATTATAATTTATGCACTACTTCCATGAGTAATAATTTTCTTCACGAGTCAACAACTTATATAAATATGCTTTTTTGTGACAATAATGCACTTAATATAAAAGTAGCTTAAATAAAAAATAGACTAAAATAAAGTATTAGATAGATAGATAGATAGATAGATAAACACTTTATTTGAGCCATTTATGACTCACGTAAATTAATAAATAAATTTATACAATCTGATTATTTACATTTTTTCAAATATAAAACAAAAGATGAATATTGGAGATATGTTTTCACCAAGTGTGTCGCAGTGACCCAAAATTATATTATTAATTATCGTGCTAAGGTATACCTTTTAACATTCTCGAATCTTGAAAATGCCCTCTTCTAAATGAAGAGACGGGACTTTATATTTTATATATATATATTAAAAATTAATTTAATTAACTTCTATTAATATTAATAAATCACTAATGTTCGTTATAATCACAATGTAATATATCACAAAAAATATTGAATAAATTTACAATAAATCACACAAATTCTTTGTTCCCACTGTGTATTGTACTTTTGTTCTAACTTTATGTCCTATAACACGAACAATTTGTTTATAATTATTATAAACTAGTTAGAAACGTGTTTATCAATTGAACTGTTAATGCGTTACTGGACCTACACAGTCCATAGTACACATACAACGAGTACTGATAGGGGAAAAATACGATACAATTATAATAATACCATAAGGAAATTATATGTTTATTTTTAGTAGGGAATATTCGTTTCCCAAAGGATACTATTCAATTATAAGTTTACATGAGTTGATTTTTTATTTACTTATTATATTTAAAGGCCAATTTTATCCTAATTTACGTAACAATAGCCACGGCATACTGCTAAATTTATATTTATCAAGATATTCCATGTATTAGATACTTAGATTTTTTAATTATAGCTAACGTAACATATATGTGATAAAAGCAGTGATAAAAATAAAAGAAAATTGCCCCGAAATTGAGCAAATGCATAATACCTACATGAATACTATGCATTGGAAACTAAATTTTCATTATTTTTTATTCTTGTGTACGTTTTAACTGTTAATCTAAAGTAGCGTTTTTTTTAATCTTTTTCATGACGTAACTCCTCCCAATAGGAAAAAAATATTTCGCTATCCACGACTTCCTTTTTTGTTAATTTGTGTTAATATACAAATGTTTTAATTATTCTTAATAAATCTATCTTTATAACTTTGTTATTTTTTTTACTGAGGTAGTTTTCCTGACCCCTCTATAGACGCTTCGCAACCCCTATGGGGTCGCGACCCACACATGGAAAAATATCGCTCTAAAGAAATACTCAGTTATTTTCCCCAACTGTACAAATATCAGTACTTGCCTGATAAAACGCGTTATCTGTCCAGCACGGGCCCATGTAAATAGTGTGAGGATCATTCGTATTTAGTATTAATATTGATATTTGACTGTTACGAAACATATCCAAAAATACCTAACAGTGTTATAAAATATTCAGAATAGAATAAATTCACTAGATCTCTTCTAGATAATTTAGAGACACTAAAGCTGAAATGGCCATACATACACACATAATTGTCACGCCTATCTCCTATTGGGGTAGGCAGAAACAATGGAATGCCAAACGCTCCGATTGGGGGGAAAGGGTTTGTTAGTTAGGTTAGTCCCCAATGCTATCAATATACTCTATCAGGTTCCCTCTGGAAACCATCGAGACTATTTTATCGTTAAATTTGTCACGATGGGCTAACTGACCTGCCTTTTTATTCTCAACAATCATATCCCACTGGTACCCTACTAGTGTACAACAATAGCCAGGCCTCGCCTGCGGTACCTTACCATTCCATTATCATCCATTAAAAAAAACGTTTCGATTCGGGGGGAGAAGGGTTTTTTTATACAACTTAGAATGGCCAACCAGCTGACGGCCCACTTGATGGAAAGTGGTAACCGTCGCCTATAGACATGAGCAGTACCATGGACATAACAGAGTATACTGTTTTGCCCATGATACCCCTCATGCGTTGCCATTTACCTTTATTATATTTAGTTACCTCTGTACCTAGGCTATGTTCATTCCGAAACACAGCCATGCAAACACAACTGTTTCACGGTTGAAACACGAATGGGACAGAGGTACCCAAGCAATCGACTTTTGTACAAAGTCTCCCTCTGTTAATAATGAAGATTAGCAATTCCATTGCTAGCAATATATATATCATGACTTATTTATATTTAAATTCATCACGATGGACCAACTGACCTGTTTCATCATTATCCATGATCCCTCACTGGTACCTCTCTAGTTTATACTAATAGTGCAGGCGGAGTAACCATTCCATTATCATCTTTTAAAAAAAATCTATCACAAATTTCAATTACAATCTGAAACATTTATATGTTTCAGTTTTTGTGTGACTACGTACTAATTATCAATACCAATAATAATGTGCACTACCAGTCTCATTTTAGCAATATGCCCAAAAAGGTCAACCTCCACGTAGTCCCCCCTGAAAACCATCGTGCTGAATTTCAAGTAAATTCATCACGATGGGCTAATTGACCTGCTTTTTCATTCTCACCTATCATCTCTCAATGGTGCCCCCCCCCAGTGTATACCGATAGCGCAGGCGGGTTTACCATTCCATTATCATTCATAAAAAAAAAAAAAAATATTAGAATACATACACAGCTATAAACTGTGATAAAATTATTATAAATCGAATGAGATTAATTTATACAGAAGTATCACGGCTAGCGCTCATAAGTACCTTGTATTTTTGTTGATAAATATTGGACTTTACTCAAAATACTTAACGATGTTTTTAATTGTTATAATAAAAAAAAAATGATAATCATCTATTTTATAGAAGCGTTATTACAATGAGATTTCTGTAAAACAATGTAATGTAATTGTAAAATATGCTATATTTAATTTAGGAATTTTATTTTTTATTCCTAGTTGAATAGAGAATATTGGTTGTATTTATAATTTAGTAAGCATGATTTTCATACTTATACTTACTTACTAGACATTATGTACAAAAATCAGCCTCTGTTAAATATGGTCGGTATATTATATAGTTCAAAGAATAAAATTTCCGCAAGTACCATCTTTAATTTTACTAATATAATAAAAATTTTATTTAGACCATAATTATATCTACATGGAAGATTTTTAAGAAAAATTTACATGAAGTGTCTAAATAACAGCAATAGAAGCCTAAACATCTGTATATTTGTTCCCGCATAAGCCATTACTCGTTGCACCAAATTGTGTTGTGGTCTTGAAGGTTTAACTTAAAAATTGGTGCTGCATTTTGATACTTCTTCATGGTTTTCATATTTTTAAAATCCACGTGCACGAAATCGTGGCTGGAAACCTAGGCTATGAATAAAATATTCTATATTCGTAAGGAAAATTTAAATATTTTGTATATATAATTTACTATAGATGCATTACAATGATGTATAACACTTTTTCACAATTCTGAACACATCCTCGATAGTATAGTGGTCAGTATCCCCGCCTGTCACGCGGGAGACCGGGGTTCAATTCCCCGTCGGGGAGTTTCTTTTTGCATTTTTTGTTCACTTTTATATTTTATGTATTACATATTACAAAACGAATAAATGTCTTTTTATAAACTTACAATTAAGATGCATCTTTTATTTGATTGAAATCTGCTTTAATATTCCTGTACAATCGTCATGATGTTACATTGCCATCTATCGTAAATAATCGTAACTATAACAGAACGCCATCTAGGTTATCATTGGATAAATAATTTAGGTCTTTAATAATACCACCTCCTTCTGTATAGTCAAATAGTATGAAGTTTATAATTTTATACTTTTGCAAAATATTATATTATTCTATACGAATGAAAAAGATATTTACACTTTTACTATTTCTTATAAATTCGTAATTTTATCAAAGGTGTCATAAGAGGCTCAACGACAAAATGCTTTTCTTTGCCTGTCAAGTTTATTAAAAAACAAATAATAAGCTAGAGCGCGAATTTCGAATTTTATTTTCTCAATTTGTTATCATTTACCTAAAAATATCTAAAATAGATAAAATTATTTTACGATTTTATTTTAGAATGTGATCTGCACTTACCTATTGATACAATGATTGGAATTTTATTCAATTTGCTGTGCAGTTATATTCAATTTCACTATACCTACCTGGTTACTAATTCTTTTCTGATAGAATATTCTTATTTCAGATTGAATGTTTACTTACATTGAATATGCCTTGAACTTGTAAAGAAATGTAATTTTATATTCCAAAATTCACCCTCTGTTTCTTGTTTTATAGTAATTTAGCTGGCAATAATTTGGTTCCCTATGTTCGCTTTCTCCCTCCTGCCTGTAGCAGATGTTTTATTTTTCATTCGCGCTCAAGGCGTTGACTGTAGCGACGCATTACGCGTTTTTTGGCGGCTCTTGCCTTGTCTATGGGAGTGTTTCTTCGTATTGAATTTGTGAGAAAATATTTTATGTCCAGTGATTTATGAAATATTAACACAATTTTCGCATGACAGTGAATAAAGTACCTATTTGAAATGGCGTTGGAGGGTGTGAAAAGTGAAAAAAGTGAGGAAAACAACGGCAATGTGCCAGACGGCAAGGCAAACGGAATCGACAACAAATGTAAACAGGTACCGATAGTGCTCATATTTTATTTATTTTTTATTTTCTTTACTTGAAAATGCAGTTTATATAAAAATAATATAATGTCATTTAAAATTTTTTATGTTTATTTTTATTACAATAAAGCGTTTCACTGCACAGCTGTACCAATATTATTCGCGCAGCTCTATTCTGGACTCTGATGCTTGGATAGGTACTACATACAGGGAGATGACCTATTTTGGGTGTATGCGGTGTTACAGCACTGCAGATTTTTACATAATATCAATAATATCATACAATTTATCCTCTCTACATATGTAGATATCTAGTTCTTTAGTTTATTTGGATAAATATTTAAAATTGTAGTTATCTCTTCTTACTCACGGTAGAGACAACTTGCAGTTGTTGATGATTTTTGGTACTTCTGTAGTGTATAGAGAAGCAAATATTTTATATCTATATTTAGGTAGTGTGTTAAAATCTTAGGTTAAGACATTATTTTAATTTAGATATGTATGTTATTGTCTCTAAATGTCAATATCGTAGTTCTGTAGGTATAGTATTTACATAATAACTCTATCTACCTATTAAGTCACATGTTATGATATAACTAATATTATGTACCATGTATTAATATTATCTATAGGTATTTATTTTGGCATTTAAAAATTTTGATGCTTCTTACAAATATGTTATTCTTACCTACTGAATGGTAAAGGAGCTGCTACAAAACCAGTTATTTTCCCCACAAAATATCTTATGTGAGGTAGCCAGATACATGTATTAGATAGTATGTATAGGCTTATATATCAAATTTTATTACCTTATTTTTTTAATAAATTTACATAAAATATAAATTCACATTACATAATTTTCATTGTTTAGGTAAATATTATGTATATTTATTTTAGATGTAATATGAAATAGTTCTTAAATATTTATTTATAGTAATATACTTAATTTAAATTCTAGTTCACCCTTTTCCAAAGTGGGCGATAATGCCCCCTTGTGGGCACTGTAGGCCTAAAGGGGGGTGATAAGAGATCCAGAAAAAAATGGGGGTGTTGTGTAGAGACTTGGGGGGTGATTTGTTGATCTTGAAGTCATAGGTGAAAAAATGGGGCACTAAAAATAATTTATTCTCAAAGTGGACAGTAGACAAAATAAGTTTGGGAACCCTTGTTCTGGTTGAAAATTATGGATGTTACCTAAAATAGATACTTCATATTTATCTACCTATCTGAAAAGTCAAACTATTATTTACCAGTTACTAGTATTTACCAGTTTGACTTTTCAAGTAGTACTACTGAAATAGGCTAAAAATATCTATTTACAATCTGTTTTGGTCAGTGGATGCCCTTAGGTTCAGTAGAACCTAATGCAATCATGGAGGGTAACTAAGTCTTGTTTAAACAGAGATACTTTAAATAAAATTGGTAATAATTAGAATATTTAATCAATAAATTTATTTAATTTTGATTTATATTATCATTGGATGCAAATATCCAATATGGATTGTCTTATGGTCAAGTAAATTATTAGTTTGTTTACATTTTTATTAAATTTGATTAAAACAGACTAGTTTACTATTTTGACTGAAAATAGGTAGGAACTGTCCATTGACTGTTATGTACATGCATATTTCTACACTTGACTTTGGTAGTTATGGTTGCTGTAACGCCAATTAGTTGTCATCCAAAAAGAAAAAAAATACTTTATATATACTTAATTTTGTCAAGAGCAATTTGTGGTCTCTTTATTAGATTACCAATTTCAAGTTTTGTTTTTCTCCATTTTATATTTCAGTATACTTACTATGTAAACAATTTGTTAAGATATTGTTTTAATTAACATAATATTAATATGTTAATTGGCACTGACAAAAAAGTTCTGTAACAAAGAGATGACTAGTTGCCATTAATAAAAATAAGAAAAATATATATATATATATATTCATCATGGCAGCTGGTCAGTCTTGTGAAGATCATAATTCCTAGAGTCATATTTAGAGATGTTCTTTTATATTTATAAATATCTATAGTGCTTAGAGGCTAAGTGCGGAAAAGAGAGTCCAATTTACATTACATTACATTATCTGTAGTGCTTAAACTATAATTCTAAAGACAGAATCACTATAACTCTTTTTGTGAGGGGATGTGATGACACTTGTTAAAGCATTATTAATGAAGCCAATTAAATTGACCTACTCCGGTGACCTAATTATATTATGCTGTAATATGCTTGGAATCTTGGAATGGCATCATTTGACAAGTACAAAAATAAATTTAAATATTCCCTGTTCTCTGTGGTTTTCATTGTTTTGCTAAAATATAAAGAAAATAAAATTTCATACCTATGTAGTTTATTATAAATAATATTTTTAAATTATACTAAAATACCTACTTGAATTGCTTTTAAAGTAGAGATTAAGTTCAATCAATAAATACTTTTAAATTTACTTTGCTATTATAAAGGTATACATGAGATCGAAATGAAAATATTGTTATTACTCAGAATGTTTACTTAACCTTGACATTTACCATGTTTTGCTGTTTTCTAGGTCATAAATACAATACTTGCCGAGTCTATAATAGAGCCATACAATAAATGAATAAATTTTATACTTACCTCTTATGACATCATTCATAGTACTTGCCAACATTCATGACAGATCTTCATGGCATTCAAAGGTGTTCGTAATGGTAAGATAATTTAATATTTTTAAGCAATTTTCCAAAAGAAGAAGGGTCTTTATTTGTTTGAATTTTTTGCGAACATGTTACGTGATTACTTCATCAATTATGTATCGATTTTCAAAATTATTTTTGCTATAAATAGAGTTCGGTCCCGTGTTGGTGTCATATTAATTTTGTGACGTTTGATTTTGCTGTTAACAGAGTAAAAATAATTAGATGTAATAGACTAATTTGACTAAATACTTATAAATTATCTTTTATTACGAATCGATGGATGCAAATGGTGCGAAATCGTATTTTGTGGTGGAATAAAGGTGACTATTGTTTACAAATTTACCTTTTGTATTTTTTCCATTTTTCAGTTATCACATGCTGGTTCTAGAGACTCACATCATAAACGATGAAGATGCTATAATAATTTTATCTTGAGATAAAATACTGCTCTCCATATAATCTAATGGACAGTCACATACCTATGATATAGATAAATGTTTGTTTTCTTCTTAAGATACCAAGAGATAAGGTCTTTTTGCCTTAAATATTGTATCATCATAAGATACAAAAGATTCGTATACAGTCCGTTTAGACAAGACTAATTAATAGCTATATCGCTAGAAACGTTTCGGTTACCGCTCTCACGAGGAAGAACAAAACACCGGATTTTGAATGAATACTTTATTTGCATGTCGTTTCATTCTATCTCATGAACCTGTTAACGGTAACGATTTTATCAATAGATTCGCAGGGTCGCATGATAATGTTTTGTTTTCTAATATCTTTCTCAATCTAGTGCTAAATAATCCCTAATCCGTGCTAAATATTACTCGTGACTCTTTGAAACTTCTTCTATGAGTTATTTACATAAACATAAATATTTTGTGTCCATCAGACAGTATAATCCATTTATCTTATCATCCTTGTTACATCTATGATAAATTGTTTCGAATCAGAATTCCGATCCTATGTGACCAGCCCTACGTGGGAATTTCTTTGATTGAGTATTATGCAAGTAATCGGTTCACAATAGAACATCTGCTATGCATTTTTGTCGACCCTCAGCCGCATCGCTTCGCCCCAATTCGCTATTCTGCAGATTAAAATCGCGTGGCGTACAGTTGGAGTGGCCTTGTTTTCCTGCCGTCTTTTATTTAGGCATCCTCTCTCCATAGGTATATTAGATATTTTAACTACGCTTATACGTGACTCGTATTAAAATTCAGTGAAAATATCGAACAAAAATAATTTACATATGCATAATATTTTTTTTTATAGCGATAAGAGTTTTCTTTTCAACCAAATTCAAAAAGAAGGAAATTTTCAATTAATTATCTTGTATTTTTTTATATTTGTTACCTCATAACTCCATGAGTTGTAAACCGATTTGGATTTTTTTTTATTTGAAATAATATACTTACAGATTCCAAAGAATTTTTATCAAAATCGGTTGAGTACTTAGTTTTTAAATTAAAATAACTGGTTATGTCAGAATTGAAGTCAGTTTTTTATGGAACACGATCATTATTATTATTATTATTAATTATTTAAGTGAAATTATTATCTCAAAATTAAACTACTGTCCTATTAATATTATAATACAAAAGTTTCTAAGAAGGAATAGATGAATAAAGCAAAAACTACTGATAGGATTTCATTCAATGAATGGTAGAACTTATTAGTGTTTAGTAAACGGATCGATACTAACATACTACATAGGTTATTTAATGCAGTTACTGATTCACGCGAGTGCAGCCTAGATACGGCTATTTTAAAATATGATTTACAGGATCTAATATGATCTTGGAAATGAGGTGCTGATGTGTAAGTTTTATTAATAATTTCGTTGTAAAATTGTGAACGCATATAGAAAATGGAGATAAAACTGTTGAAACGATTCGATACAGAGCCTTGACAATAGTTATATTGGTAGATGGTATAATGTATGGTATCATATGATGATGGTATGGATATAATGGTAAACCTACACAGTAATCGATATGTATAGATTACAATGGAACCATAAAAAACATTGTATTTTGCATAGATTAAGAATATAAATAAATACATAAATATATTTTGCCTAAAACTAGATTTTTTTTTTGATGAAAATGGTATGGTAACCCCGCTTGCGCTAACGGAATACGCTGGCGGGGCACCAGTGAATGATGGTCGATGAGGATGAAAACAGGCCAATTAGCCCATCATGATGAATTCATCTGGAATTAATCATGATAGTTTCCAGGGGGAACCGCGCGGAGGTCGACCTGGTTGGGTATATTGCTAGCAATGGGATTCTCAGTCTTCATTACTAACAATCCCTTTCCCCCGCCTAAAATTAGATTGTACGCGGTATCGAAACTATGAAAAAAAAAAGCACCGTACAAAAATCTATCCTTAACCTGAGCGTTATACAGTGATAACATCTTAGGGTAACACGATCCTTATAAGCGTTCATTGATATTGCTATATACCTAGAAGTTCTTCGACCAAGGTCGTGGCAGGTACATGGACAGTACAGGGCGTGGTCGGCCCACCTTGCGGTTTATTCAATGGAAAAATCGTTAATCTGCCCATAATAGGGTTTTGTAAGTAATAATGACTTTCGGAGAAATACAGTGTATAATATAACTTCACTGTTTCATTGATTATTACTCTTAAATTTAAAAGAGACAGTATTTGTTACCGGCCCAACTAAATTTGGCATGTACTTAGCATTTTGCACGCGGAAGGATGTAGGTTATTTTATCCCATCATGGGAACGAAGTCACGAACACATCTAGTATTTAAATATAAACAAAATGTTTATAGATTATATCAGTTGTTTACAGTTAAAATTTTAATTGGTAAAATTTTACACAGCTCTGCTGGAGTAAATATTAGCTAACTGGCTTTTATTGAATTTATACAGTACAGTGGACATTGTATAAAATCAATTAAATTGAACAAAATTGAGAAAATCAACACAGATCCTGTCAACTGACTTAAATACAATCTAACTAGGTATCTATAATAGTAACCAGGCTACTCTACGAACATTTTTCATTAATAAAGTAAATCAGTATCATCTTCATTTTCCGCTATGGCTTTGTTTAAAACGAAAACAGCCTGGAAATTCTTGATACAAGAGAATGCTACCCTCATATCTACGAGTAGTAACAGTCATGATAATTATGATGCAGCATCTTCTCTCGACCTCCCTTAGCATAACATACCTTTCATATCGTTCTTGACTCGATCGTTTCACTTGTTATACATATAATTCACATGTTTCATACATTTATCCATTGTTTTAGTCTTCCTCTTCCCTTATGTTCATTCACGTTCAATATCATATTTTTTTTTAAAATTACTTTTACGACTTTTTAAAACCCGACCACAAGCTTGTTTACCGTTGCCAGAACTTGTCTACAATTGAAATATTCTGTAGCACCTTTGTGTATAACCATGCACAAATTAGATGGGCAACCGTCTATATAATTTAATTATATCTAGTTGTTATCCTGCGGGAACGGGATTATTAGTAATAGGGGTTTAACAGTCTCATTACTAGCAGTATACCCACTCTGGTCAACCTTTACAACTAATCAATTAATTTACTTACTAGGTTAATTCTTGTAGAAATCGTCACAATGGGCTAATTGGCCTGTTTTCATCATCACCTATCATCTCTCACTGGTACTCCGCCAGCGTATACCGATAGTGCAGATGGGGTTACTATAAAAAAAATAGTTCGACTTTAATGGAAGTGTTCTTCTTGACATTTTTTATTACTCTGACGATTTGCTATATTTTCCCAATAATACGTAAGGTCCATAAGATTCCAATACTCAATGATAGTTCCATAAATATCTGTGTAGTAAGCTTGATGTGATGTGATGTGATACGTGACATGCACACGAAAGATACATAAATAAATAAATGTTTCTCTTCGCTTAGCAAAGTTGAGAAAATTACAACTTATCAATTATAACATTTATTTTTATTATTAGAAATAAAATAAATAAGCTCACGACTATAGTCTCGAATAGGATAGTGAAGTTTGTTCCTTCGCAAATTTTTTATTCAATCGATTATAATAAAAGTTTTAAGATAGATTAGTCGTTAGAACATGGATAAATCAAGTGACGTCATCGTATAATTCAGATAATAATGTAACAAGTAGGTCAATGCAGTAAATAGTCGTTATTCAATGAATAATGTCTGCTAATTCCGAAATATCGAATTTTCCAGATCGTGTTTATTTAAAATGCTATAGTACATTTTGAGAGCCTTGAAAACCGCGTGACCTTGGAAGGGCGCTGGTGAACATGACGTAAGCATAGGGAGGGATCCCAACTCTGCCCCTTGCCGCTTGTCCAGAAAATATGGAGCTGTGAATTTCTTATGAAAATTGTTCCATTACACATGTTTCGCCGTAAAAGGGAAGGTCTATTGAATTTGGTTCTTACGTTGCGTATGATATATTTTCAACGTCGCGACGAAAAGATTATATGATTAGTGATATCGGCTTTTGTTTATATAGTTATTTAATTAAAATAAATTGTTGATTATAAACAAATTATTTTCATTATGTGTTATTCTAATATAATAACGTGTAAAGATTCCCCTTTTATTATGTTACTCGAATTATTCCAGTTTCCAAAAAAAGTATAAAAATGGAATGCTAACCTGTTTTGTATTATTGTTTTGCATTGATGTAGTACTAGTGAGGGTTGATAGGTGAATCCAGGTTAGTTTGTCTGGTATAACAAATTGAATAGAAATTAATCACAATGTCATTCACCATGGTATTGTAATTTATTTTGTATGTCTTTATTTATTTACAGTTTAGATCATAACAAAACTGATATTTTATTACGAGTGCCACAGAGTTTGTTAAAAATATATATTAAAGCCTGTTTAGAGAGCATGGAAATATTGTATACTCCAAGGACCCCAGATCGTATCCTTGGAAAAGGGCGGGTAAATTCGATTATTCCACTACAGTACACGTAACCATCGGAGAGGCGGTAGAGTTCATTAATATAACGCGTTACGTTGTGTCACAGTCACTTGTCGAAAATTGATTTAACCCTTCCTGAATGCTATAGTTTTAGAAATGGTAAAAGAAAGATTTAATTTTATTCTTTATTTTTTATTGTACCCAAAAGACCTTAGAATTATTATTATCATATCATCCTTTACCTGCTCATTGCTGAACATAGACCTCCATTATAACCGGGGGTTTTGACATTAGTTGCCACGCTTGGTATATTAGAATAATAATTATACATTATAGTGTTCAGCGGCGAGCTTATCCCTAAAAGAGCTTTCTTCTATCAAATCAATATGAGATTATTAATATATTAATTTATGAAAAAAATGGATAAATTACAGGAATTACCGGAAAAGTAGAAGAAAATTAGTAAATATTGGCACAAAAAAAAAAGTATTAAGTTATTGTTATATTTATACCATAAGAAACCTCGATAGAGTTTATTATTGACTTCTACCTCCAAATTGTCATTTGAATTGGATAAATACTGTAATATATATAAAAAAAAATGTAACAACCACATAAAATAAGACAAACTTACTTTTGGTCGTAGTATTTTTGATGAAAACAATAAATATTTGTAATACATTGCATGCCATTTTATATCGTGCAAATATCAAGGTTCGAAGTATCAAAGCTACACAATGTGCGGAATCTACAGTATCTTCAAAGACGACCAACCAAAGAGGAAACTTTTAAAATGCATATTTAATTCTACATTGTTAACTCACATTACCGTACCAAGTTAATTATTATTACCCTTACGAATCCACCTTATGCTCCAACGCACACGCAATTAAAATCCGACGTTGACTTAATACTTCGTATATTTTATTTTATCTCATTGTCCGTGGCTTTTAGTTTCGTTTTGATGATTTTTCCCAAAAGTTGTATTGCTCAAACATTGTTTTACAAAAATACGAAATTAAATTCAGCTGATGCGTCATCACTACAACACAGTTATAAACATATTTATTTAGAATATATTTTTATTTTAAAACGACTATAATATAGTATTCCGCGACGGTAGTAGGTTTAGTCGCAGTCGTGCTAGAATTCTAATATGCTTGACATATTGTAAGCATATCGAATGTTAAGTTCATCATAACAGCACCGGTTGACAAATGTCTCTATACCTCATTATTGATTATTTTCTAATCGTATTCTTATTAATCCGAGTACAATAGAATCTCCACTATCCAAACATCAATTTTCTGGCAAGACAGGACGAATCGTATCCCATATAGTTGTTACAACTGAAGCATATTAGGAACTTGGACTTGGATCAAACATTAATAACTAATTATTTCTAACCAAATTTTAAATTACATGTTATCTTTTTACAGCTCAATTTTTTTTTTATATCGTATTGTCTAAATGACGTATGTAAAACCCTTTACATAATAAAAAAAAAAATATTAAAATTTAATTATTGTTTGATTTGACTTTGAAATCGATTATCCGGATTTTCGATTATACGGAATACCTCTCGTTTTAATTCGGATAATCGAGTAATTCGTACTAATACTTCTATTATAGTAGAATTTAATAGAAGCAATAGTTGCTATGAATGATAATAAATGAGCAGGAATTGTAAGCGAATAGTCGTTCCTCCCATAAAATAAATCAAGTCGCACATGTTTCTTGCATGTCAGAGCATTGACGACGTTATATCTCTTCTATTGGAGAGTGGTTACGCATATCAATTGATCTATTGAAGCCCTAACGAGAACGTAGCACAACAAATAATAGGAGTCGAACACAAACGAATGTACTCCATTCGTTTTCTGAACGCGTCGTATATCCTACATTTGTTACACCTAATTATTACCTATACTTGTAAAGTATTCTGCAGTTGTTTCTGCCTAATCCTATAGGATACAGATATGATTTATACGTATGTATGTGCTATATTTTGTGATTTAAGTCAATTCAGGTCTAAGATTCTGAACTACAGTATTTATTTTGTAAAATTCTGTATATTTATTCATTACACATATATGGTTATTACAATGATTATCTTAAGAAATAATAAAGGAACTTCTCAAGGGACAAATGTCACCAATGTCATCATCATAACACCTATCATATTATCCAGTGCTGAACATAGGTCGTACTCATAGATTGCCGTAAACAATGGTTCTGAGCTACCTGCTTCCATTTACTTTTCTACGATACATTTGTATACAATAAATACTTACGAGATCACTATTCGAGGCCTTCTCAATCAAAGTTGTGGGATTTTTCGAACTGCTTGGTCAGTATCATATATTCACGTAGACTCGAGTATTCTTTCATCGACTGTTTATTGTTCTGAACAGAAATCATTGAAATTACCACGAATAAAAGTTATTAGAGACTCAGAAATTTTGAAAAAAAAAAAATTAGTATCACGCAATACAAAAAGTCTACGCAAGAGTTTTTGCTTATTGTTTATTTGTCACAATAACATGTTTATCTTTCTTTGTAAAAGTGAAAGTGTTATTATTTTTTGCCGCAATTAAACTCTCTCGTGTATTAAATCACAGTGGCGCCAAAGCTTTGTTTTTTTTTTTAGTCTATTTGTTGGGTTGTAAGTATCTGTGCTAGACTCGAGACGAGAGAAAGTAGTTCTGACATTTAGCTATTGTTAGTTCAACGGAGCTTTATTTGTAGTACCTATTTTTATAACGAAAATAAAACCAAAACAATGCATTTTAATTATGAAATGACATTTTGAATGCCAGATGTTGTTTATAAACATATATACGAATTCATACTTATTATTTAATTCGTTTATATAAGAATTGGCTTGTATGAATACAGCTGTAACTGTGTATTTTTAAGAGACTACAAAAAGTATAAATTTGTCAAAAAAATTTAGTATTTTAATATTTAATCTAAGTGTTTTATATCGCTCGCTTTATTTTTTTATTGGCTCGCTTTATAGTACAACAGTGTACTATGACTATTCTTGTGTTATGTCCGCCTTTCGTTCTATCAGCAAATAAAATTCCTTATCCGTTGCAATATTAAATTTCCTATTCCCTAAAAGGGATTACTCGTAGCTTTTATATGATACGCGATATCTTATTTTATTAATTCTTTTTGCAATCATTAGAGTTTACTCTCGTGTTATCCCATATTAATTTCGTCAAAATGAAGCCGCTCTTCGAAGTAAAACTTCGAATTATTGAATCTTTTATAGGTACCGAGCGGCAACTTGATCGATATCGATATTATAATAGACTAATATTACTCTCAGGGTTGGTGACTTAACAGCTTGACAATCATGAAATTTGGTATTTAGAATGAAAACGAAATCCCAGTTACGCAGACGAAGTCATGGGTTAAAACTAGTGTACTACCATATAAATAACATCGATAGAATTTTCACCCAACAATGTAATTCAGCTTCCGGTGCAAAGTCTACGGTGTTTATTACTTGTTATTTCTGGAAAACATTGAAAGTGAATTATTCAACGTGATTCCACGTATTGATTATTCGCAGTATAGCAACACAAGTGATATCCGTGTAATGTTTATAGTTCTTATTGCTATCGGAATAGAATTCAAAATCATGCATGTTTCTATGTGACCAAAATAAAATCGATCGCTCTTTAATAGGGGCACGGTTGTAACAGGTGGATTTTATTTTGAATCTCTATACAGTTTTGTTCGTTTGCTAATATTTCGTAATATCACTCATAATTGTTTTCCCCACTATAGGTATATCGTATTGACATGATTTTACAAGTGACTTTAAAAAGATGTCGGTTCTCAATTAATCTGTATTTTTTAATGTGTATTTGGTATGTTACATAATATCTTCGTTATTTATAAACTAATTTTGATAATTTACTCCATTCAGACCATTCTTTCTTTTCCCATGGGTGTCATAAGAAGCGACTAAGAAAACTTATGGTCGAGGGATAGGTAGTAGCATAAAACATCACTAAAGCCCTAACTGCGTTTGCCAACCTCCCCTAATTAAGGGGGAGGCCTATGTTCAACAAAGGTCAATTAATGGTTGATACGGTATTCCATTTAGTGTATAACATTTTGCAAATCTTATAATAAAGGAATCACCTATATATTTGTACTGAGTAATCTAGGATCTAATCTAATCTGTTTATGCATATATATTTTATTTAAATCTAATTAAATAATATATATCAAAGATTTACATGCATTGTTTTCGCTGAAATTACAACATACGGAAACACAGCATGATGATCCTCAGGAATGATTGTATGTATCAGCCGAAGAGTTTTGCCAAAAGTTGCCACGCTTGGCAGGCGGATTGGCAATCGCAGTTAGACTTTTGGTAATATTTTAAGAGGGACGCTGCTGCTCATTCCCCTATCATTAAGTTCCTTTAGTCGCCTCTTACGTCACCCACGGGAAAGGAACGGGGGTCCATTCTATGCCGGGACCACACGGCCTTGCGTCGCATGAAAATTACGATGGACGGCATGTTTTGTGATATCCATGGTGTTGTTCATATCTATAGACGACGGTTACCATTCTCTATCAGTTGACTCACCTACTACACAGCACCATGCAGCTTGTCAACTCGTATAAAGAAATATCAATTTGAAATTTTAGGAATATGTAGTCTGTTTGAACTAAATTTAATAAAAATACAGTAAAAGCTCTTTATTCGCGGTTTATAACGTTCTGTAAAAATGCCGCTAATACAAAAACCGTGAATATAGAAAGCCGAACCACTTATACAGTGGCGACAGCGTTTGACAACACTTTAGGCGTAGTTGTGTAGGTCTGTTTTAATTTTTTATTAGTCCATTTGCCGACGCGTTTAAAAAGGATACCGTATCCTTTTTATTAATATGTTATTTCCGTCCTATTAGATCCGCGAATTAAAAAATATCTAGTCGCGAATATAGGAATAGGGTCGCAAATTTTTAATTCGCGAGAAGTAAAAATGCGATTAAAGGAAGCGTGAATAAGAAACTTTTACTGTATAAGCAAACAAAGAACAGACCATAAGACAGACTGCTGATGTCCATAACTAGTACGGGTTGGCGCACGTGACAACACTTGTGTTGCAGGCGTCGATAGGCAATAGTGACCGTTTATAATCAGATGGGCTGTATACTTGGTTGCCACAAATAAAAAATCGATTAATTGCTTGAATATTTCAATTTGTTACTGACTTTATTAAAAGAATGTTTCAACGATAATTTCAACCAAACGTAGATAACTTTTTATTAAAATCTAGTGAAATCTGCTATAGAGAATGATGGTTCAGAATCGATTCACGTGCAGGTACATGGTAAAACGATAATAACAAAACCTTAGCGTGTCCAGAATGGCTTGCGTCGCGTGACCACAACAAAACTAGAGAGCTCTATACACGCACGCGCTCGAAATTTTGTTTCCTATACAAAGTGCATTACTCTTTTAAAAACTAAGCCTTGTTTCGATGACAGTTCCCATAGCATGTAAAGACTTCAAATTGGGTAGTGATGGAAATACGTTATTGTATAATTATGGGTATTTAGGTCAGTTATCCTATTACTATTAGATACTAGTGTTATAAAAAAATTGTTAACATGTACTGTTATTATTTATTTATTTGATTAATGTAATATTTAGAAGCCTCCTAATTAACTTTTGTTTTTTTTTTTATTTAGCTTTCCTTTTTTATGTTTAATTTTTATCACTAATAGTTGCTACCAAATGGCTTTGTAGCAGTCGCATTTATTATTGGATCATGCTTTGTGCACATGTTGTGGCAAGTTTACTTGAACAATACATTAATGTACTTACATGTTATAGTTTAAGTTTGTATTTGTAAATTTCTGTTATATGCGCCAAATAAATAAAATAAAATTTAATCACGTTTCAAAACAGATGAAATAATTATGATGAAAAAATTCTAAAATCGTAAAAAAAGAAATACTGGCACGTAACCTAACGAATACAGTGAAACTGTTGGTACGTAGTGAGATCAGTGACGATTATTAAATTACATTCCGCTCCAAAAATCTCACTCGGTGCAATTTTTTAAAGTAAAAATTGTCAAAATGTCACCTGTCACAAACACCATGTTACAACGCGCAAAATACTTGTTTATGATACTTGGAATAAACAAACAAGCGAAGGCCGGGCTAATGGAAAGTGGTAAACTGTCGTTTATAAACATGACAGTAAATGCATTGCCATTTGAGAAATATAATGGTATGTATCCATACGCTATAATATCAATGCTATAACCCACACTTTAAATTGGAATCTAGTTACTTATAAAGTTGTACAAGAATTAATAATGCGGACTGTCATTAAAAAATTATAAAAAAGTTTAAAGAGTACGTGTATTTATCGACATTAGTCTTAGGTATTAATTGTACTCTCATTCCCATTAAAATTATTAACTTAAAAATATGCACCTTGTACGTGTTATTTGCTGTTTGAAACTGCATCTCGTCAAATCTGGTAAATCATTTTGTCTATGGATTTTCATTACAGCTAAACGCCATGGCGCGGGCTCACTCGTAATGGCGGCTGGCTAATTTCGTTTCTTTTACGACCGGTTTGTTTACACTTGCAGGAAAAAAAAATAGTTCGTTGTCTACTGACCTACAAACGATAGTAGTTATGAGTAGCATTGTGAGATAGCACTGCGAGTTCTTTGTTTAACATAGACAAAGTTTTCGTTTGTAATGTTATGTTTGAACATGCTTTTTTACTATGCATTGGTGTAGGTACTGTCTGTTATTGCACAGTAAAATTCAGATTATCTATCTAAATGTGATGTCGTAAGATCGTTTGACTTTATAGATTATGAAATGTTTCTAAATATACATATGTCAGAGATTTGAATTCTGTTACAGTTCTACAAGACCGCAAGTACCATCCTAAATCTATATGTACGGGGCTCTTAAAGTTCTTCTACTTTTAAAAATGTTATTATGTTTACAATTTTTGATATCTCCATAGAACTTTTCAAGATACCTATGCCGTAAATCGAATAAATTTATTGCGTAACAATATTACATACACGAAAAATACATACAGAGAATCCAGAGAAGGAAACAGAGTATCTCTGTCTTTTGATGTCGCTTAAAAAGCTTGTAGAATCTTTACTTAAATTACAATATAAATGAGAATGTTTGTTTGTTAGCTTATAACGCCTTAATGACTTAACTAATCATTATGAAATTTGGTATAGATGTATTGTATGCGATGTATGTAGGCTACTTTTTATCCTGGTCAGAGAATATACTTCGGTCGGGTGGACGAAGTCGTGGGTAAAAGCTAGTACTAAATATATGTAGATAGAGCATTACATCAAATTATGAAAGAAGCAAAATAGGCCGGAAGGCGTTACGTGAGCCGCTACCGGTGCTTAGCTGCATTCTCTGGGGAGATAATAGCGACTTACCGGGTTCACGAACTATGAAGCTGCACATTACTTGCACACAGCTCTGCATATATATACATAATAATATGCTTGCATTTATATTATGTATATGCGACTTGAAACTTTCTTGGTATTAAGTAAAATGGATGACATAATATAATATAATTGAATATTTATGTAACTATTATAAATATAACTTGTAAATAATAATTAGCAATATTATAATACATGTAAAAATGTTGCATGCCAAGTTGGCTGAATGTTAAGGTTACACAAAATGTATAATATTATCTAAATTTACCACATTCATCGCAATGTGGTAAATTTAAATGCAAATGAATGTGGTATATTTAATTAATTTAATTTAATTTTATTACATTTAAGTTTTCGTCACGAAGTTTAATCTTCGATTTTCAACACACCTCAGAATAGTAGTACCGCAATTTAACAGTGTTTTTATGTGTATGTTATATGATATCTTCATTCTAATATTCGATATTGTTTCTGCACCAATTTTGATTATTTGAGTTGCAATCAAGAGCGTTTATTATTATACTGATGGTGTCCTGTTAATTGTTGTTTTTAGAAATAAATATTAGACCCAAAAATTAATTAAATAGAAAATAAAATAAAGTTTTTTTATTCACGGCTGATAACGGGATGGTCACTCTGTCTGCGCTATCGATATACACTGTTGGGACATCAATGAGTGATGATAGGTGACGATGGAACCGAGTCAGTTGACCCATCATGCATGACGCATTTACTAGGTATTAACCACGACGATTTCCAAAAGGGACCATATGGACGTCGACCTGACAGTATATAACAATATTTTATTTTAATTATTAACGGCCCCTATTGCTGGGGCAAATGTTTATCCTCTTTATTAACAGTACCTTTCATTTTCCGTTTCTAGTTAATACATAATGCTGTACTATTTTTAGTTGGTGAAGAGACAGATGATGCCATTATATTTAAATATAAAAAAATAAAGATATTTAATTATTTGGATGATTGATCAGTCACGGATAAAGGATGGAAAGATATTTAAATAAAGTTTAGATATTTCCACGAAACGAGACTTGTAGTCTCAACTCAAAAATCCTTAAGAAAACCTGTCAAAAGAAAAAAAGAATATGATAAATTGTTTAGATTCAAACGAATTTACCTGTCTGAAGATGTATTGAAATATAAAATGATAAGCGACGAAGGGTTCTTAATACTTAGAAAGTGTCTGAAGAATTTTTATTCCAGCTAAATATTTAGCAGAAAGCCATTACTTAAAGACGCGTCAAGAAAAATGTCTTTTGGTCTTTATTAAACCAGAAAAGAGGATGTGAAAGCATATTTCTACATAATCTTTTTTTTTTAATTGTAGAGGCGTTGTCTTTAGACAAGAATCTATTGTGAAATTTTGTGATTTCTCATTCATATTTATATAAGAAGAAGTTAAGCTATATGTAAACATAAAAATTAATGTATAAATAAAATAAATAATAATAAATAAATAAATTTAAATGTATGAATTACAAAGTCAAAGGCATCGGTTAATTGTTGCTGTTTTGGTAAAATGTCCCAAATTTGCCGAGTATATTTGAAACTGGGAGGTCCATGCTTATTGTATCCTTATACATATATAGTTAATCAGTCATTATGTTAGTAGTTTAATTAAATTAGTGACTTAATTGATAATCAATCTATATTATTAATCATAACCAAAACTATTGTAGTTAGAAGTTTGAAATTTTGCAAGAACATTATTTTTAGGTATGGGTGTGTAATAGTAGTGTTATAATAAATAATATCTATAATATATTACCTAAGAGGAATGTTAGTATTTCGTGAAGTGATAGGCTTCACTTTTTATCCTGGTAATTCGTACGAAATCGAAGACACAGCTTTTAATAAAGCATCTAAGACGTCAGCTCTCGATGCTTAACATTTATTTATTGTATTACAAACGTTTTCTGTCATCAAACTTTAACTTTAACGTCATAAATATAAAGACGAAATATATAAATATAACAATTTACAAGACCACAATAAAAAATTAATAATTCAAGTATGGAGCAAAATGCAGTATGTAGCGATTTAGCCAACTTTTTTCCATATCCCGGTAATAATATAGACGCGAAATTTATAATAAGGCTAGCCTTATTATGCTGATTTTGCTTAAATAATACAAAAAAAAAAAACATTTAGAGCATTTATCGATATCTTTTTTAATGGTTTAATGGTTTTTTTTTTTCCAATGAAACGGGATTTTTCCAAAAAAGCATGTGTTGATAGAAAATTTAACCTAACGCGGTTCGTTTAACTGTCGTGTTAGTAGAAGCTCATTATTTTCCCATTATTCAACTCCTATTTCTATGGAAAAATAACCAGATTTACTGACAGAGCACTCCCTAAAATAGACATTAATTATTTCGATAACATTCTATATAAAAGACTATAAAATTATGTTAAAAAGGGCAATAACAGTTCGGACCGAGAAATGCGTACTATGGGGCCTCGGAAGCCGCGGAGCATTGTTTCCTTTCCACTTGGCTGACCATCTGATGACGTCATGCACCGCCACTTCCCGATGAAACAAGTGGATAAACAAACTGTAGACACATAAAAAAAATAGCACTTACATAGATTTTGTTAGCACTTGTACAATAGAGGAATATTTGTAAGTAGATACGTATACATTCTTCATTACGACTTTTAACAATGTTATTTTTACTGGCGTGATGAAATTTTTCATCGGCAACTTCCATTCAAACTTTCATACATTTTCATCTATTTTCAATGGTGAGCTCATTTGAAGTGAGTTAAGCCATACGCGTAAAGGTTAAGAGTAAATATATACTTTTATAATAATGATTTTGGAAACAGCGTAAATTATTGTGTTTATTCAGTTACTCTTGCTTTTATGTGATTAACTTTACGTTATTAATTATTCATTTTGTTTGTGTACATACTGTTGATCTTTATAATCTGTATCATTCTTTAAAGGGAACAAGGAAGAGTTTTCATTCATTCAATTACTCTATATAATTTTAGAGGAATGTAAGAGATAGAGAAATCCTTAATAATAGTGTAAAATAAATTCTTCGCATGTTATCTCGTGGGGTCGTAATAGTTTAATTGATTATTATGAAATTTGGATACAGATACTATCCTGGTCACACGAATGAAGTCACCGGTAGAGCTAGTAATTTACAATTCAATTATAGTGTTTAAATCCAAAGTTTTACTTGTTTGGTAAGTGCAACTATCTTATTTTACAATTAGCTTGTTGGAGTTTTAAAAATGGATATTTCAATACTCCGGAGTGTCGAATTGGGATTAAATCGAAATTGCATCGAGTATACGTTAAATGGTCGTATATATTTGACATCTATTTTATCTCATGTTCGATTACGCCAAGTCACCTCGCTGAACTGTGTGTAGGTTGCCACAGGAAATTACTAGTTGCTATTATCTAGACTAGATCATTGACAGACCGTAATCTCACGCACTACGACCTAACCTAACTACGGCTGTGGTGACAACGGTCCGTACCAGTATGGTCTAATTAATTTACTACCACATACCTACATCATAGTTATAGCCATAGTAATTATATATTTATATTCTTTGACATTATAGGTATTGTCATTATAGGTATTACACAGCGCCACTTAGTGCCAAAGCTAAGCAGCACTTCTATTATGGGTACTAGGCAATTTACAGTCATATTCACGAATACAAATATTTGTATTTTACGGGCACCAAACTCGTGATCATCAGAAGCTGAAGCAGCGTATTAAACACTAAGAGGTTATTGTCTCACATTAGTGTGGGTGCAGTTGTTATATCAGCCGTTAACTGTCCATTGCTGGACATAGCCTCCCTCATAAGGGCGATTTGCCCATAAGTGTGGTAACAAGTAGTTTTTTTTTAAATTTGTTACACTATTATCTCACATTATGATAAAATATCTTACAGGAGTTAAAAAATACAAGTACATAATAGAATTTTGCATTGTTATCAACTTGATAAGCAAGTGTATAGTGTATAGAGTTGGTGCAGTATGTATGATATAATTTAATTTGTCAATTTTAATAACTAAGACGCGTTTACAATGTACTTGGGTGATAAGATTTGAGCCGAAAATACAAGTTAAATAAAATCCTATTACAGTTGATTAAATGTCGAGATTTTATATTTATTTATATGAGCTAGCTGATTGTACATTGCGATTGTGAATCACATAAATTATCAGAGAATATGATTCATTTGAATTTTTCTAAATGTTTATAGTATAATTCATTGTAAATAATGTCAGATAAATTTATAATGTATTTATCTACACTATAATAAAATGGTAGAGCTTACGAGAAACAAAAGAATCAAAGAAAGAATTGGCTGTAGGTAAGACTACATCTTCACTTCATCATAGGTAGTCATAGAATAAAATTCAACTCATTATAAGATGATATCACGGTTTCAATTAGATGGTGCTGATAACATGTCTTCCTCGGGGCTCATTATACTTTATGGGCACCATACTCGTATCTGACTGCAATAGCACAATAAAAACTACATATATAGCTTATCTAATCTACCTTTTCATATGCATCGTGAACTACAGCCATTAAGAGATATACATAACATAGAGAGATACATAACGTAGTATGGCAACGTCGCTTTTTTTATATACAAATGAATATTTGTCAATGTTTTTGATTGATTATTTAAAAAGTGCTCTGCTAGCGAACTAAAATATTAATAGTAGAATATGTTGGATATAAATCTACTTTTTTATTATTTATTAAATTAAAACTGCATCTACTTCATATTTTGCTTCAGATTTTTCAAATACATTAATGCCATTAAAATCCAAGTTTTCAGTGACAGCTTTATAAAAATATCATTGGAAGATTAATATTTTAATTCGTTACTAGCGAACTTTTTAAATAATACATCATAACAATTGAAAATAGATTTTTTTAAATTGACAGATAAATGCGACGTTGCTACTCATACTCTTCGGTTATAAAGGATTCGTTTTTCCCCGCTTTTTATAGAATCTTATTGTCTTAGCACTTATCTAATCAGTTATCCTCTTTACTTCAGTTAGATTAGTTTGCCCATCGTTACGAATTTACTTTCTAGTGAATTAACCTCGATGGTTTCCAAGTTACACTACATGGAGGGTTTTATTTAATGAATGATAATGGAACGGCAACCCCGCCCGCGCTAACGGTATACGCTGGCGGGGCATCAATGAGGGATGATAGGTTAGAATGTACAGGCAGGTCAGTTAGCCCATCGTGATGAATACAGCCTGGGATTTAGCACGATGGTTTCTAGGGAGGACCATGTGGAGGTCGACCTGACAGGACACATTGCTAGCAATGGAACTGGTAGTCGGCATAAGCAGGGAGCTAGTAGTAAGACATGGCTCGGTCACGTTTAATGATTGAAATGATGAAGTCATGAGCAACCACTAGTTATTAAAATAAAACGTGTCAGGCATAATGTGTAGTAACCATTTATGTAATTTAATCACATTAATTGCGGGGTAAATTAGCCTCGCCCTTTGCGTGTGCTAAAGATTTTGACCATAGTATTTATCATGTCACATACACCAAATTTATTTAAAACACATGATAAAGTTTTTTTTTATATATCCATGACATCACAGTATATTTGCACACATAGTATATTTATATAAAGTCCAAATTTCAATGCTTACAACACACGCTTGGTTTGTTTGCGTCCCTAGTATGTTACAGGTAGAATAGATATGATTGTAATTCAGCTCATTATGGTCTTTCTTATCATATTCGTAATTCTTTAGAACTTTCCTTTAGGCTTATAACTGTTATTTATACAATCATTTTAGTTGTCACAACACAATAGGAGTACGTTATACTAAGTCTATGCCACAAACAGTCTAGTCTAATTATTTTTTTCTTATTGGATATAGTTTACCGTAGCTTAGCATCTTTTGCTACTTTGACTCATAAGAAGTTTGGTGATTCTGAATTCGTATAAGATTTTATGTGTGTTAAATTTTCGGGTCAATTCTTTATGATACCTTTGGCTTACTTTCTAAGACGATTCCAATATTTAGTTTATATTTTTACATGTGTATAAGTTTGTTTTTGATAAATAATTCTTTATGTATGACACTAACATGCTAAACAGGATTACGAATATGTTTAATGGCAATTAAGTATACATGATGGTAAATGATCATTGCTACTTATAAACGCTTACACAAGCGTACATTGTCCATCGTTGTGACAAAATATCTTGAGTCACAGTGCCCAGTAATATCACCATACAATATGTATTCACCTTTGTCAAAATCTGTCGTTGATCATGTTCAAACTTCCTGTCATCGCTTTATCTTTGAGTGGCCCTACTCTGTACTTGGTATAATCTCTGAAGAAGGGGGAAAGGGATTGTTAATAATGGAGACTGAGAATCCCATTGCTAGCAATGTACCCAACCAGGTTGACCTCTTTGCGGTTCCCCCTGGAAACTGTCATGGTTAATTCCTGATGATTCCTGATAATTAATTCATCGTGATGGGCTAACTGGCCTGTTTTTATTCTCATATATCACCCTTTACTGGTGCTCCGCCAGCGTATCCTGTTAGCGTAGGCAGGGTTACCATTTTCACTCATAAAAAAACCTCTGAAGAAAGGTTATCTGTTCTGGCTGCAATAAAATCATCTAAAAGTGGACCGACTAAAAATAAGAAGTAAGATTTCTAAATAAAGGTTCCTTTGAACTTGTGTTAAAAATAAAATAATGGTATGGTATTGAAATATTGAATTAATATGACGACGGGCGATACCGCCCACGGATATTTTCCGTTTACCCTCCTGTTTATTTTAATACATATTTTTTAAAGAACGCTTTAACTATTTCAGTAACTATTTAGGACGCGCCGGTTGCTCAATAACACCAGAAACTATTGATTTTCTTTTTATCTTACACCAGTAAAAATAATACGTAGCTGAACCACAGACTAGATTCTAACTAGGTCAAACTAAACTTTATTACAATGGTGTAAGTTTCATATTGATAAGGTACCTCTTATCTATGATATACGAGCCAAAATTGTTGAACGCTCCCGGAATAATCGTACAGTCTGAGGTCATACATTTCATTGCACATACTAATATCTTATTACGGGTCGGGCAATGATCAAACGAAAATGTTAAATGACAAAGTTTCGAAAGGTCACGTTACATGTGAATAACAAAGTTGCATCACCGAGTTCAGGACCTCGGTGAATAGCTACTAGAATCTCTAGGGGAATACCTGGTCATAGTTACAGTTGTGTAGCAGATCTTTGTGTTAAATTTTATGTCTACAATAATTTACCTGGATTATTACATGATAATTTTTTTATGCAAATTAGAATGACAAATAAGCTGACGGTCCACTTGATGGAAAGTGGTAACTGTTGCCTACAGACATGAGCTGTACAATGGACATAACAGAGCACATCGATTCGCCCATTATACCCCCATGTGTTGCCATTCCTGAGGTGTTATGCCTCTGTAAATTCACTGTCATATCCCCTTCAAACCGAAACACAGTCACGCAAGCACAACTGTTTCACGGTAGAAACACGAATGACACAGAGGTACCTAAGCAAACGACTTTTGTATAAAATCTAAAATAGATTTGTTATTCTTTTGCAATCTTTATTCCACAGATTAATAGACTTTCAACAGAGTATAAGTTAATATTTCATTGCACTCGCTGCATTGTTTTGTTCATAATCGTGGTTTCTCATGCCGTTAGTGATGCCGGCCCTAAGCCATCTATTTTCTCACGGTACTTCATGGGATTAGCTGTTTAAACAAACGTTACATATGAGCTCGTTGACTGTTTCCTTTTGCTAACTAAGCCGCCAGCTCTATTATGGAGCATTGAGAATCTGATGCAGACTTTGTACAAAGTCGACTATATAAGTAAATACATGTGTTTCTCTCTGCTGTCAAACAAACATACGTGACTGCGTTTACCAGGTTAAATTTTAACTTGAACAATGATGAATGACAATGGAATTATTAAATACGGAGGTCTGATCCTCTAGTTCTTGTGTCATACTTTAAGTCTAAACTTTTAGACTTTTGCGTTGCATGGTGTATGGTTTACGAGAGAGGAATTAACGCTATCAGTTACGTAAACTATGATAATTTACTTGAGTTATCTCATGTCGGTCAGGTTACACCGGCCGTAGTCACGGTAGACTGATTTAGCGCTGTCATGCCTCTATTTCTGAAGTAGTTTTTTTTTCTTTTACTCATTATATTATTATCTTAATTTACCTAAATGACTGCGTTAATTCCCATCTCTTGTTAACCATATTGTAACTTTTTAGATATAAAATAGCTAAGTAAGAGGAGTAGTCTATTATGTGTCGTTTTTTGTGTTGTTACTGTTTATAGGCGACTGTTATCACTTCCCAGTAGGCCTTGGCCGTCACTTTGTTTGATATTCCGAGTTATATGAAAAAATCCTCTGATCCAGTGTTTATATTGTTGTAGACGTACTACAATATGTATGTATTATTTGGTTCGTGACTTAGCAGGCGTTTGAGAATTTAAAGGGTGCGAACGGATCAAATAAAATTAATAATGAAATATGCGCAGGCACGCGTCAAATTGAAATAACCGTAGGTACAGAATATTACTACAAAACTGTTCGCTGAATCATGCATGCGCTGACTTCAATTTGCATTGCGATAGTTGATAAAAATGCCTATTTAAATATCTGAACAACAGAAATGGTTTTCACCACAGATATAAATCTGAATACATGCTTTATATTATTTCAATTTATAATGTAAACCAAGTATGCTATATTTTTATTTCCAAGAACTATTTTATTTATTTTCTTTAGGACGTAAATATGACTCGTTAGTCTTATTTTCGTGTTGTTTAAAGTAACTGTTATTATTTGTGAAATAAAATATATATACACTTAGATATACACATTTAGTTTGCTAGGGTTAAGACGGGCACATATACTATGTTCAGTTGCGAAATCTACTCGTTTTCAAATATTCTATGAATTATGTGGTAGTGATGTAGCGTGTCGATAGGAGAATTTGGTTTATTTTTACCGTCTTACGAAATTGGCAGAAACAGAACGCTAACATTCTGTGATTTATCAGTATCACTGCTATTTTTACACGTGCATAACACGTTTAATCATAAAACAAACACCCGACAAGTGTACAACACACTTGTTCTAACAGTGAATTAGCTTAATTAAAAATTTATGTCAGTAAATATAATAACACTGTGATAAAGTACTTGTACTTGTATATTGCTCTTCATATTATGGGTAAGTTGGTTTTTATATTTTTTTTATTATCAAATATGCATAATGCTGCATAATTATAGTGGACGTAACACCTATTTTTCCCAGTCATCTAAAGAATTATGTAGGCGGTGATTTTAATATATTACGTTATGTTATGGTAGATATACCTACACATGTTTTTGTATTTTTAATTATGCAAATCATGGGAAAATTACTGAAACATTTTAATAATTGTAAATATATAAATAACATGCCCAAAAATATACCGTTTAACTCCACTTAGAATAAATATTTTTTTGTTTAATTTTAGTTCAGGATTGTTTCATTATAAAAATAACTTTTGTACGAAAACGGAAATAATAAATGCGAAATGAAAAATTCCTTTTTAAAAATGTTTAAAAATAGATGTTTTCTTTCTATCCTCAATTTAATAGTTTTGAGTTAACTAAATCATAAAATATACAACTCACATGTTACCTAGATATTGTACTAAATAATTTGGCTCAAATACAATAATTTTGAATGCAATAGTGACTCATGCATAACAATTGGTTTAGATTCGGCCGGATATTAACGAAAAGCAGCCGAGTGGGTGGGACGGGCCAGTAAGTCGCCCCTTTATTATGGACCGTGGTCGTGACACCCGGAAATGGCATTCTGCACAATTTTTTCATTTATTTTATTACTCTATTACTCACTAAAACATAGTAGCACTAGTAGCACATCCGTGGCTCCAGAATATGAGTAAGATAAACATATCTTTTACTACAAAATTATCAAAATTAGCCCAAAATGCGTGTTCGTATTGCCCCTGGTATTGAAGACGTTTATAGGCTGCAGCAACTGCTTACCATCAGGTGGTCTCTCTACCTGCTTGCCACCTATGTTAAAATAAATAATTCATTAAGAAAAATTTAAGCATTACTTGAATGGTTCCATAGGCGTTACAGCGACGGTTACTAATTTCCATCATATGGATTGTCGGTTTATTTGCCATTCTAAGTAGCATAAAAAAGTATAAATCAAATCTTGTCTTTGTCTTTGGAATTTCTTTGGAAATAATCTCAGGTATTGATTAAATAGCTTTTGTAAACTTCTGATAAAGTCCTTTTATAATACCTGTGTCAATATTTATATTATTGAATGATAACATCAGTGGCCGATATTATGTAAAAGATCGGCAAGGTGAAGTTGCCATCTAATGTAAACCAAGAGTACTTTCTTCACTTACTTTTTCTTTTTTTCCCAATATATATAAAAGCATTTGTGAGTAAAATAGCGTGAATCTAATCAATTATTGATATTAAGAGGTGGTGTTCGGAGGCAAGCAAAGCATGACCGTTACGATCAATGTCTACATGACCTAGTTTATCTTTCAATTTAATTATGGTTTGCTTACCAGAAATATGCATTGCTATAATGTAAGGGATATCGATTATATGGTATAGGTTGTTAAAGTTTTAAAAGAATGGTGATTTTTATCTATAAACAAAAAGATTAAAAGACATGAACTCGACTGTGAAAACAATAACTGTAATTACTAGGGAGAAAAATCCAAACTTTTATGAGTTGACTTTAAAAAGGGTGTTCTCAGTTCGGTTGTATTTTTTTTTTATGTTCATAACTCATAACAGCAATAGACATTTAAAAGCTGATATTTTTAAGGCGTTAAGGCATCAAGAGGCACCAACAGCAAACAAAAATCACTCATTTTCACACCTATTATATTAGTAAGGCAGTAAAAATGTCACTTGTAAACATGTCTCATCATCATATCAGCCTTAACTGTCCACTGCTTAACATGAGCCTCCCTCTTGAGGGATTTTGCCAGTAGTTGCCACGCTTGGCAGGCAGATTGGCAATCACAGTAAGGCTTTAGAGATGTTTTAAGAGGGACGTTGCTTCCTATCCCTCGTTCTCCTTTAGTTACCTCTTACGACACCAAATGGAAAGGGGGGGGGGTTGGCCTATTCTATGCCGGGACCTACACGGCAAACATGTCTAAAGTTAGAAGAGACAAGTTTCAGTTGTTCGTGTTAGCAACAGTTAGTAACAACTATGACATGATGTGAGTCAAACCTATATATTCGTACATATAAATCTATGATGCAATATGTTACTACCGTTTAATTTATTAGATGATCTTGTTAGATATTTTCGGAATGATCGTAATATCCTCATGTCTGTGTGTCATGGACGTCTTGGTCAGGAACATTTCGTCAAGTATATTTATATGGCATTAAACTATGAGGCATCATTAAAGATCGTGCCAAAATATAGGATACAGTTCACACATCATCCTGTTTATAATATTATATTTAACTTTGGTATGAAATCATTGGCGTATTTTTTCGGGGAGCTAAATCTATGAAAGTTGGTGTTTTGGAAAATATATTTGACATATCTATGTTTGTTCTATTAAAGTCTTATAAAGATAAATGAAACATTAAAGATCAGCTTGTGTTCATTTTCATCGTACAGGAAGGAATAATCGCTGACCTAAATACTTAATATTTTAGTGAGGTCACAGTAAAGATTCCTTGTAAGAATTCGGTTAAGGTTATACGAGTGTTTCCTTAACCGACTTAATGAAAGCAAATTAAAAAAATATAAATGATTTGACTACGTTACAATATGTAAAATGTGCAAATGATCATAATAATATAAACCCAATTAATAAAATACACCAAGAATTTTTTTTTTTATATTTATTGAGTACAGTTCGTAGTTACACAAAATTATTTTGACAATTAGATTTAAAGTTTTAGAATGCATGACTTATGAAAATTGACACAGCAAGAGGCAGGGAGACATAAAGAAAATAACGTACAATGTGTTTTTCTCAATGTGATAATGGAGTAAAACTACGTTGGAATTATTCCTTTTGATTCTCAGGATGTCATAAGAGGTGATTATGGAATCAAGTGCTGTACTAGTACGAGAAAAGTTTTATATATTAATATATAAATGTCTGTCCAACGTTGACAATGCCCTGTGATTTTGTCACACGTTGAGAAAGAATTTGGAAGAAGTAAATTTCACACTCGATACGGTATCTGATCGTTTAATATGACAAAGAATATCAATAGGACTGACTTCAATTGAATAAGGACATTCAGCACAGAAGAAGAAGAAAATTCTCCTACTATAATAAGAAACCCGTGCCCTGTAATAGGAACTTGGGAAGCCAATGAATTGTTATGGTTGATTCAGTTTTTTTTTATTTATACAGTACGCAGTCGATAGACCAGACTGCGTACTGTTCAAGTGGTGCAGATTTGAATAAATTAAGATAAAGTGACAAGGACGTTCGCGATCCCATTTGCGATTCGTTGGGGCACAGATTGTATGCCGGCAATTGGTAAGTATAAGAACAAGGCTAATAAAACCTTGTTGCAAATATCAAAGACTGGCTATATCCAATAGCTTTGCCACCGTAAATTAAGGAAACTATATTTTGTTAATTCAGGATATGGCCAAGCTATGTATCAAATGTTAATTAAATCCGTTTAATCGTTTGAGTAACAAATATTCAAACGTCTTTGCAATGTTTTGACATATACATTAATAGGACACATATTATTCAGTTAAATTAAAAAAAAAAATATCATGATGACATCATTGCCCCTATATCCAGCTTCTTATCACGTTGAGCGACACTTTGAATTACCTTTATTTACCTATTTACATACAAATAGGTTAGGTATGTTATTTCCCATTGTATTGATTGTCGCTACAGTGGAAAAGTATATTTTTTTAGATTATTATCGTAACATTATATTTCTCCCTCACAATATTCTGTTACTCGATGACGACCTTCGCAGCCGTTTGGTGCCATTTTTGTGTAGATGGGCATTTTCTTTCCTCTACGTTCCAATGACCATTTGATAGCCAAAAGAGTTGTGGTCTTTTCCTTTTCTTCTTTATATAATGTTTTTTCTTTCTTTCTTTCTTCTTTCTAATGTCATAGTTAAACACTTCTGCACCTTACCATCTTTCATTCTTTTACGTTCACATTTCTTTTGTGTGGAGTTAATACTAATGAATGAAAACTCTTTATTGTTCTCTTTACAGAATGATACAGATTATAAAGATTAACAATATGTTACTTTAAATTTATAGCCGTCATTCTTTTAATGTACATAACATCGAATGTTATGCAAAGCAGTTATTGGAGTGCGAATTTAATTCCGTTTTATGTAATATTTATTTTATAAATGTATTAATTTGTAATCTGTTGCCTTGCTATAAATAAATAAATGTACACAAACCAAATGAATAATCTCATGTATCTTTTTTATTCGTACTTTACTGTTATCATAGACCAGATAATGATATCGTCTTGTAGAGTTTGCCTTTAGTTTTATTAATATTTTTGAATAGCAAGGAATACAATGAAAATATAATAATCTTTATTAGTAAATATAAATATTCTATAAATATTTGCTTAATGACAGAATTTTTAGTTTGTTAAAGGCAAATGACGTGAAACGTTCTTAGTTATGTATACTGCACTGGTGTGGCACACTAAATCCAATAAATTCCTGGTACAATTTCCATTCGTCCGTATTCGTTTTCTTTCCATTATGAGTTTATTTTACGAGGGATTTATCTATGTCTATTGCAAGTTTAATGCCAGTAATACAAGATTTGCTTATTTTGAGATAAAATAGCGCTGTTGTAATCTATTTACAAATATCTATTTACTTTTGCGTACGTATTTTTATTTTATCATTTAAATGCTATTGTTACTTCAGAAATTTAAATATGACTTTCACTAGCTTTTTGTTTTGGAAGACGCGTAGATTATGGGCCTGACATTCGCCTGGCATATTATATTGGGCCTGACATTCGATTTTAGACTCCCTGGGCAACGACCAACTATTTCGTTGACTGATCTGTGACTGGTTTGTTCAGTTATGATTTGGCCTTTTATTATTTGTATAATGACAATTGTCTGTATACTGTGTTATATTTCGGACGGGTGACGTAAACTTGAAAAAAAAAAAAACCGGTCGCTTCCGCGGTCCCACATCGTAATCTCATTATAGGCACGGTCATTTATAAGCGAAGCTGTTTTTCACGATTTCATCCACGCGAAGTATTATATTATATCCTGTTTTAAATTAGGGTATAATGTGTACCAAATTTAATTTAATTTCCTACAATAGTTTTAACGTGAAAGAGTAACAAACATTTATCCAACCCCACAAACTTTCGTATTTATAATAATTTCATTTCATTTCATTTCATTTCATTTCATTTCATTTCATGTCATTTCATGTCATTTCATTCCATTCCATTTCATTTCATGTCATTTCATTCCATTTCATTTCATGTCATTTCATTCCATTCCATTTCATTTCATGTCATTTCATTCCATTCCATTCCATTTCATGTCATTTCATTCCATTCCATTTCATTTCATGTCATTTCATTCCATTCCATTTCATTTCATGTCATTTCATTTCATTCCATTCCATTCCATTCCATTCCATTCGATTCCATTCGATTTGATTCGATTCGATTTCATTCCATTCCATTCCATTTCATTCCATTCCATTTCATTCCATTTCCTTTCATTTCATTTCATTAGTCGGATGTGTATTCCGCCTATATATTATTTTTGAATTCATCGGACCTTAATAACTTGTTGACTATAATCTTGAGTTCACTTAATTATATTCTCACGATTGTAATTCCAGACGACTTCCAGTCGGAAGATTAACGTCTTTAATCCTCTTTATCAATGTAATTCTGGTAACGTTCGGCTGTCCCTCGTTTTTCCTTTTGTGCTTAATTCTATCATGTTCTTCTAAACGTCGTTTTCTTTTACGGGAAAGTAATATTAGAAATTCGAACCCTTCGAACAGTTCCTATAAAAAAAAGTGAAACATTTTATTGTGGAGACTGCTAACTTTGTACTGATATCGTTGATTCTTTTTAAAATCGATAGGGTTTTAGAATCTTGACAAAATTAATATTCGATAAACACGCGAGGTATTCGTTAAATACAAATTTTATCGATATTTGCTAAATGAAAAGCATAAAAAAATCGATTATCGTAAAGGTACCTAGACATTGGTGTTTGCTTGGAGACTGTATTGTTTACAGTGAAAGAAGAAAGTCGTTACATCCGTTTTGGTCGAACATTGCCGGGTTTTGTTTTCGCTTCCTTTTCCTTTCGTTCAACGCGCCATTTTGTTCGCATTACAAATTACCAACCATGTAGTTTGTTATGTTTCTTACTTTGACATTGCATATTAAGTAGTATTAAAGGTCTGCTTATTATAAAATTATGTTAATATGTTTTTTATACTTACGTATAATAGAGGATATTGCAGAAATATCATGTTAAGCTGAAGTCGGGCGTAGATTGAAATATTTTCTACCTACATATATTTTTTTTTATTTTTAACAGTTATCTGCACTACTACAAAGCCTATAATAATTCCTCTAAGCAAATATATAGAAAATATGAATCCTGTTTCCTAAAGGAGAGGCCCTGTCCAGTATAGGACTCAATACTAAATTAAAACTATGCGCTTATACAGACATACTTTACATTTCTACTCTCTTTCTCTATTTAAAAGAATCATAATTATTTGACTTATTGTGCAAAATCGAAACTATTAACAGGAATCAAAATAATAATTGTTAATACGGATTCTATGGCCTAAGTGATAAAGTGGGCAAAGAAGATTTATTTGTGTCTAAAGGAATAAAACAGATGAAAGTAGCACTCGGCTCTCTCTGCAAATCTAGCGTCAAGATAAGTCGTCCTGTCTAAAAGCTGATGGAGACGTTTAAATTTTTGTTACTCAACATGGCGGTCGTAAACTTCACTCCAGGTCAGAGTCGTCTTGGTATTATAGGATGAAGTCGTATTACGGTATGAAATTAACCTTCAAAGTGTAACTGAGTCAGAGCGTAGCACAAATTTGTTTTTTTTCCCCAAATTTAACACTTTGTTCTGCAAAACAACACCAATTTCAATCCTGGCAAATTTATTTTGATTTAAAAATTAAAGTACTGAAATGATTTTGATAAATTTTCTATGAAACCAATATATAAGTATTTGAGATAAAGAAAATTAAAATCGGTTTATAAATGACGCAGCTATGAAGTAATAAACATAAAAAGTGCAATCAAATGTAGATCCTCTTTTTTCTGAAGTCGGTTGAAAAAAAAACTTTCTCAATTATTTGTCTGTTTTGTGTACATCACGCGATATAAAGTATTTGCTAATTCTGAAACAGATAGGCACACTTACTCTTTGTTACGATTGATGCCTTTTTTCTTTGCATAGTAATTTTGCTTGTGTAAATCTTGACGAGATATGAAGTGTTTTTATGGTCATTGTGGTTTAACGATAATTGCGCCGTGTATGTTGCTTTTCAATTCTACACAGTAATTTTCCCGTTAACTTCTTGGATTCGAGACCTGTCGCCGGTCACTAACTGGGCTTGATATATCAAGATGGCCGTAATATCATCGCTCGTGTTTCATATTGAGTGTAATAAAAGTCTCGAGAAGCAAGCTGTTCATATTAGATTGAAATTCTTTCTTTATTCTTTATTCTTTATTGTACACAAAACATACTGGTAATTACAATTCATTATAAACATAATGTACAAAGGCGAGCTTATCTCTAATAAGAGATTTCTTCCAGCAAAACATTATTTATTTGATGAAAGTATCCTTTATATATTAGTCAACAAATTTTATGAAGAATTAGACGAATGGAAAGAAATAAATTGTAATTCATGTCGAGAAAGTGTAGGTTCATACCTACGTCTTATCTGTTCATGACATAGTATGCAAAATGCAATAACATTATATCTATGGAATCATATCGGTTTACCTGTCTGCTAGTGATATTTTGTTAAGAAAATTTCACGTACATTATTCAAGTATTCCAGAAGATTTCTTATAATGGCACTACTTGTTAAATTCATTTATAAAAATTATGTTCTTTTCATTCCAAATGCTATCTGTATGTATAAGATCAAGTTATATTCTCAGAAATGAAGCGTCGATTATGTTTATAATTTCACATTTATCAGAAAAATAATTGAATGATATAATGATGAATAAAACTTCGTACCTGTTCAACTACTCAGTGCCAAGTATCCTATCTAAATCACTGCCGTACTTCCAAATAATTACAGTATGAAGGTATGACGGATATAAAGACAGCACGTTACACTGACTATATAGATTAAGGATAGACCAACAGATAAACTTGATATGCAGTGATTGTCTTACATATACTAAAGATTTCGGAATACATATACTACGATTAAATAGATAATAAACATATTCACTGATTTACAATATTAATAATATCTCAGGGTGTACTTGTGTAATTATTATCAATCAGAAGGAAAATACTAAAAAAAGACCTTTTACAACTTCGGTATTGGAAATGTTAAAGATGAGTAAACCATGAAGTCACAATTTATGTAGATATGTATACAGAAGACAGATTTTATGTAGATGAGTTGCACAACATATTGTCCATTGATGCTTCACGACCGTTGCATCTATCGCATTGTCAAACAAAGAAACGAATATAGAATTTATGTTGTCACAGTCTAATGCACCCTATTACTAACTAGTCATTTGTCACAAATCTATTCAAACTTAAATAGGGTAATGTATTATTGAAATTCTATGGATATTCGCGAAATCGCATTTGTTATATAGATATATGAAACTATAAAGATGTTTGTATGTAGTTTATTACTTACTTTTATTGTTCTACTCATGTCTGTACATAAATAACTATAATACATTTAATAAAAGTTAGTTATTATTATTTCTTATTATATAGGTTCCATAATTATAGTTCCAATTGTATAAAAAAAAATTTACTGTGAAAAGTAAATTGTATTTTTTACTCGTAGCGTTGATACGGAACCATAAAAACTGAAGCTTTATTCTTAACTCTTTCACATACATACTTTAACTTTTTCGTTGTAATTTATACTTGTATGTTATGCGAAGGATCGCGTATACATGTGACAAATGGTCTAACTACCTTTCTCTCTCTCTTTCTCGACTAGAAAATGAACTTATGTTATTGACGTCGTCACACATATTTCGCCACAGGAAGCAAGCACAATCAGGTTTGAAAGTGCGTGATGTTAACGTAAACAGTTTTTCTCGTAGTTCGTATAGCCATATTTGCAACCAGAAAGGTGTTTGACAAAAGTTTTCTTATAGCTATTGGAAGGATTTATTGGTGTTTGTTAGTTTTTGTTTTGTATTTGGACGTTAGGTTGGATGGATTTTGTTTTGTTCTTATTATCGAGAAAAAGAATTTCTCATAGATTTCATTTGATGCCAAATATAAGTTGTAGTAAGTTACTTTTTTCTTCAAAGAATTAGAATACACTTGATTACATACACTTTTGCCATCACAGTTTTATTGATTAGCGTAAACATAGGAATTAACATAGCGCTCGATTCTGAGGCTCCATTTCTCTAAACCTTTTGTTTTGACCTAATATTTTAATTCGATAATTTTGCGAAATTACTGTTTTATGAACCATCACAAACTAAATTGATGCTCCTTTCCACTTTTGGTTTGCGAGAAGAGAACTCTTTTAGAACTTTTTTTTTTTATTTAACTTAGAATGGCAAACAAGCTGACGGCCCACCTGATGGAAAATGGTAACCGTTGCCTATAGACATGAGCAGTACCATGGACATAACAGAGTATATTGTTTCGCCCATGATACCCCCATGCGTTGCCATTCCTGAGGACTCAGATGTTATTCCTCTGTACCCTGTTAATTCACGCCATATCCCACCTTTCAAACCGAAACACAGCCATGCAAACACAACTGCTTCACTGTAGAAACACGAATGGCACAGAGGTACCCAAGCAATGGACTTTTTTACAAAGTCGCATTTGTACATCTACTTACCTCTGTCATATTTTTATGTATTGTCAGTGTGTACAATAAAGTATAAAATAAATCATTTTAACTTAAATATACTAGAAAATTAATTCAACAATAAATACAATAATTACTACTTATAAAATACAATAATTATTACTTTACAATAAATACTTTGCTATGACATTAAATAGAATTTGAAAAATGGCGCTTTAGAATCAACCTTACTGTTTGTTATTGTTTCAATACCATTTATAATTTGAATATAGCAATAGTTGCCACTTTTGGCAAGCGGGTTTGCAACCGCAGTTAGGCTTTGGTGATGTTTTAAGAGGGACGCTACTGCCCATCCATCGACCATTAAATGCCGAGACCACACAGTAATTTAGTGAAAGAAAATCCGGAATATGTAAACCTTTTCTGAAAATTAACCTAATAATATAATAATAATTAACCTAAACATTACACTAGTGTTTAGGAATTTTCTGTATATAGTGATATTATATGCCACGTAAAAAATCGCAAGATTTCAGAATGTCTATTGAAGACAACTGCAATCACTAAATAAAGCATAAGAAATATTACAATCGATTTATAATCAATTAAACAAAAATTTTAGGGCATTTTCTATCCAAATTCTGTTTGGAGTTTCATCATTCACGTTTAATTGCAACGGCTGGTGGACACGGGTCGTGGGAAGACGCCGATAATTGTTCTTTTCTTTATAGATATGGTATTACTTTATTCACTGCGCATGCGTGGAACTATCACGTCTTCAGCGTTGCCAGATTGGGTACTTTTTTAAAATTTGGATTAATTTACTATTTGTGTTTTGGAGAAATAGTTTGTGAATAATATTCAGAGAAAAATAAAATCGGTATGAAAAAATCACCCAAATTTTTTCCCGATTAATTGAAAATTACCCGATTTATATTTCATTCAGATTCATACTGATTATGAACAGTTTTGGTATTTGTTACACGTATATAAAATATAACCATTGCAAGTAATAATACGATATTGGCCTACTTACTTATAGAAACTAAAACATACTACAATATTTTAACTATTACAGTCACTGTCTTTCATATTGAGAAATTATTGCAAAAGAAAAAGACAATACTCCAATAACTAAAGTAGCTTTATAAAAGGTTTGACATTTTTATGAATAAGGGGGTGAAAGAACATCGCAAAAAGAGCGGTTTTTTGTCGCCCACTTAGTGGTTACTTGTAATTAAATTCATATATTTTACATTTAGTAAACGCGACAAAAAATTTATAATGAGTATAAATTTATAAAATGTAAAGGAAATCATACCAATTTGTAAAAAAATATTTTTTATTTGAGGACAAATGAAGAACCGCATTTGGCAACACTGTGTTTACGAAAAACAAACATTATAATTTCAAAAGAACTTGCATCCAGAGCCGTGACATATATTAATAAAAAAAAAATACAACAACAAGCAAGTAGACAGTTCAGAAGTTATATTAGGACCCTAAATTATAACATACATTTCTAATCTCGCTCTCGGTCGAAAACATCAGCACTTGAGAGCTTGTCCATTGGTCAATGTTATATAGTGTTCTGCTGTATCGACATATTTACAGTATTTGATTGTATGCATTTAAATGTTTGTTAGTTGATGAGCTTTTAAATGATTGATTGAAGTTTGAGAAAGTTATTATATGTTGGATTGGAACCCATTTTTCATCTTCTATACCTTACGACTACTTATTCGGTCTAGTGTTTTTCTTTCTCTACAAATGTTACTTTTATACTTTAATTGTTTAATTAATATTGCAATTCTGGATATTTTTTAATATTTATTATAGTCATAATTAATTAATTTCCAACTACTGGAACTACATTACTTGGTGAGAAAATTAATACATTACTGTCGAAACTGGAAATAACGTAATTGACGACCAAGTAATATTGGAAGAACGATACGAAACTGAGTCCCGGCCAAGTATTTCTTTTTTTATATAAAAAATAACTGTTCAGCAATTCTTATTTTTGTTATATTAGTAATTGCTGGCATGATATTTCGTAGACTGTGAAGAGGTGATTGTTTTATTTTTCTTTTCTCTCATAAGTGGAAGACATAATATTATAGTTAGTCAGGCTTTTGTTTTTATTTCCAGATTTCCCTTTCTTAAACTTGCTTTATTATGTTTTATTTTCTTAATTTCCTCTTACAACAGGCTGAGCATAACAGGGAGTAGTTGTGTACTGTATTGTTATTCCATTTGATTATTTTCATAAACAAAATTAATGCATTTAAATATAAATTTGCTTTTTAATGAAGCTATCATTAATAAGACAAGCAAATTTATCAAATCGTTTAATTAATATCTATAGACTATCTGGACCATCTGTTTATCCTTTAACGCGCAATTAGATGCCCCTGTAAAATATATTTAGAATGTCCTGAAACAGTCATAAAGCGCAGTCATAACGTCGGAGAATATCTGAAATGGCCGTGAACACGTAAACTTACAAATTATTAACGCTATGCCGCACATTTCATATTCCATTTTTATTTACCATTTTATTGTGGCATTTGGTTGGACAAACGTATAATTATGCAGACTGTTATTTTCCATTCAAATAAAATGGATGTGTGGTTTGTGGGAGTTATGTCACCATGTTGTTGTTTTTGTTAATTTCAAAATGCGAATGTTTTTTTTTTTCTAAAATATATTTGTGTATTATGTTTACAACTTCCTTGGAGGGAAACAATAAGAAGATTACATTCAGGTATTTCTTTCATCTTAAAAGAAAAATTCATTATTACATTGACATAGTTTTTTTTCTTAATTGTACTTTATCTGAAGAGAATGTCACGGATTTATATCATATCACATTATATAATGATAGTGCAGAAGTATTATCAATTAGAAACTTTAAATATTTATAAACATATTGTTTTTAGCGTATTTTACCTATTTTCCGATAACGATATCCCACGATTATTTGCTGTTACTTTGCGTAATTTATGCAGTAATAGAAAATAATCTATATTTATATAGATTTTAAATAGATCTTTTCAAATGTTGTAAATTTTATATATATAAAGTGTATAACCTCCTTGATCAATCAAAAGTATCGATCAGTTTAACTATTGATTCCAATGATGTCATACGAACTACATTCACTTATTACTCATTAACTACATTCTATTTTTATTTCCCACATGGCAAGTGTGAAATTCACTGTCCTTTTGTTGGACATGTGGGCGTGACGTCATACATTATACGTACACTTTTGTTGCTCGATGACAAAAGATGTGCCTTAGAACTTCATATTAGGTATGTGAATTGGCTCTTTGAATATTAGCTTTTTATCCGATTACCTTAAAAAGAAATGTAATGTGGTTCGTGTCTATATATATGTTTGTGGTGTATTTAGATACTGGATCCAGATTTCTGGATCCAGTATCTAAAATTCTTAATATTTATTAAATAAATTTTTATTAAAAAGTTATTTCTTTCTTTTAATATTAATATTTATTAAAAAGTTATTTCTTTCTGGATAATTCATAGAGATTATCTTATTGTAGATGGAACGTCGATTGGCAAAGGTCTCAAAAACGGTCAGCTAACATTTGTTTGACTTGTCTTCTTTATACTGAAATTGTGTCCATAATACAAATAAATAAAGTATACTACTTACTTATACAGTATTTTTGAAACGTATAATTTTAAAATTGAATTATTAATAAAAACAACGAGCTGGCCAGTACATTTCTTTTTCTTTAGTCATTGTGATTGGTTTGGGTTTGGTATAAGAACAATGACTAAAATTTGGCCTTACCGATTGTACAATAGTAAGTCTGCGGTAATGACCACATAGTGACTTATTGTTATGTCTCCTCGGTTATTTATGGTAACTACAGTTTATGAAATAGTTGTCTAAATTTTTATTGTGAAGCTATTTTGTTAATGATAACACCGCGTCGTCCAAACATACTTGATGATACAATATACCACATTTGTAATAACAAATGACGGTCTTCATAGCGCAGCAGTACACACATTACTTATCGAATGATCCTGGGTTTGATTCGGGGTTGGGCCGTTTAAAGAAACGGTTTTCCTAAATTTGCTTGAGTTTGGGTGTTTGGATTTGTGATCTTGTGGGATCGTCTAACTAAGTTAAAGAATAGCTATTTTGAATATAACTTCAACTGTAACAAAACCAGTTAAATTTTGTTATAATTGAAGTCAGTTTTGGATCTAAAATCTAAACTGTCTATGGAACGAATACGATAAAAACGATAAAAAATAATTTTCAAAATTAAAATATGATCTGTGTCAGGTTACCTTGTAATTGTTACTTTTTGGCTGATGGCTTTCGCCAAAGTCGCAATAAATAAAAAAAAATCTATGTCAGATTATTATAAAAAAAATATAATGTGAAAAAAATATATTTGAGAAAAATGTAACCTTGTTTATATAATTATTCATCTAAAATGTACCAATATTTAGAGCAAATAAAATATCTGAATCTAAAAAAAAGCTCTACTAGGTACGTTGTATCAAATATTACAAATATTATATTTTATATATAGATATAAAGTTCATAGGAACTTTACACTCAAAACTAAAATATGGTAATGTTTAAGTATTTATTAGATGAATTAATGGATATGCCAAATAACCGGTTTAATCGCTTTGGGCGCAGTGAGGTGCCCTTTATGGTAATATGCCAGTACACGAAAGTAGGTTGATGCGCGCGCGCAGCCAGCAGTCATGTGCAAAAGGTAGCAGTAAAAAATAAGGTTTTACCTAATAAATATGTATAATTCTAAATATACATAATTAAAATTTATTATTATATAAATCTCGATTAAAAATATAAAGTTATTTCATTTTAAATGGAGACATGGTTTGTATTCAGTTTGCAAAATATTGTATTTGTAACTCTAACTAGATAAGTTTGCAAATTGTTATTCGCAACTGAAATGTTAGTTCTCCCAAATTTACCAGAACTACTTGCATTAAAGTTCATTTGATAACTGCACAGGTAAATAAGAATGTGACATAACATTTTAGCAACGCATGAAGGATGTCGTGGGCGACACAGTATATTCTGTTATGTCCCTGGTACTGTGCATCTCTATAGGCGACGGTTACCACTTTCCACCAGGTGGGTCACTATTTTGTCATTCTAAGTTGCATAAAAAAATAGGTAATTTAATTTTAATGAATTCTATTTTGTAAAATTTTTATTTAACGAGTACGAAGTAAATCATTTTTTCATCTAAATGATTTGTTGAGAATAAAAAAAAAAGCTGAACTTTTTTTTCTATTTTCAAACTTATCTGTGGAGGTTGTAAAACTTTATCCATTGTGAATTTAAATATAAAAATCTCAGATACATATACGAAGATCAAATTCAGATCTCTGCGATTTGTATGCGAATCTAAGCAAATGCTCGCTAAATATATACACGAGGGATTTCAACAGTACCTTTTATCCTTGTGAATGCTAAAAGCAAAATTCATCGTATGCGGCTGACTCCTTTTTAAAGCAAACTCTATGCTATGCCCGCATCTAGGAACGTACTACGAATACAAATTGATAAAATTGTACACTAGTAACGCGCTACAACTTTGGCCGTGGTCAATGTCGTAAAACATTTTCCGTCATACGTCGTCCTTGTATGTAATGTTTTAATATTTAATATATAATTTATGGTACAACGGAATGATTGTAAATCAAATGTTCCTAAAGTGGATTCTCTAAAGCTTGACTATGAACGTACGTGAGCTTGGACATGTAGAGTTATTCAGTAGTATGTATCGTAAAGGAACAATTAGTATTCACATTAAGTAACTTCAAATTACGAGATGTAGAAGTGTAAGACGAGACGCTGTGACGCAAAGTGCCGTACACACCCTGAAGAAGAGTTTTGGCAGAAGTCGAAACAATTGTCGGAAACAACACACATTGTAAATAGAAGTATTAATAAAATTCCCGTTATACATATTGTGGGCGATAAAGGAAATCAGGAATGGAAATTGGAAATATGTATTGTATATGTATATTGGTCAAAGGAACTTAGAAGACTAGAGCCGTGAAGCCAAAAGGAAACAATGGAGGTGCGCGTCAATTTCGAATTTGGTAAATAATATAAAACTATAAATAATATATGTGGCCTGTGCTCCACATATATGTATAAACGACTTCAAATTACCTTATCTTGTATTTATTAAGCGATTTAAAAAATATTAGATTCTTAATTCGACTGTATTTTTAAATGACTACCAAAAACTCTTAATTCGTATGTATAAAACGTGATATTCCCATCAATTTGAATTGATTTAGATAAGTTTTTTGCATATCATAAGGTTTATTCCAGTGTTAGTTTCACATTAATTTTACCACAATTGGAATCAGAAATTTTATTGGACAGTTAAAAATGTAGCATTACAGTCGTAATAATAGTTTTAGTTTGAAAAATAAATTAGAGATGTGAAGGCCATAATTACTGGTAGAAGATAAAATATAATCATACATAAGTTTCTCAGTAAATTAGTCATCTATAGAAAGGTTTAACTAAATCAAAGCTTCTAAGTATTTGCTGTTTATAGACTTTCTCTACATGATCTCTCATTAACTGGGAGAAGGCAGCCATAGATAAAGATGATAAATCGTTATAACGCTCCTTGTTAACTTTCGTACTGTACGTCCTTTCTCTTCATTGTCTACGGATAATTCTAATTACTCTGTGGTGCCTACACTACAGAGTAATTAGAAACTAACAAATTATTGTACTTTAGTATATTTAACAAGAAAATTTATATAAACTGGATAAACATTAATTTTAACATAATTTTATTTCTATAAACATTTTTACTAAATCATGCTTAAGCGGTTGATTGAATTTGAATTAAATTTGGAACAAACTATTTTAGATTAACGTTTCATACAAACCTCATAAGCACGTGATTATGCGGTTTGTATGAAAGATATAGATGGTGTCAAACTGGAACCTTTCTAGTTTGACATCATCTATAGATAAATCAAGAAATATATAACTATATAATAATATTATTAACTTTAAGAGTTGACCTAACTGTTTGTAATGGTACAAAAAAAAAATTAAAAATGAAATGTCAGAGAAATCCGACCTTATGAAGTGATGTCGAACCTCGTACCTGTCGGAATGTCGGATGCTGTTACTTTATGAAAATATTAGTATTATTACTAAGTACAGCTAGAAGAAAACGTACCTGCGTGAACGTCTATATTTATTTACTTATACTTTATTACGCCTTTTCTAAAAATAACAATAACGTTTAAAAATATATTATTTTTAAAGGTCATATTATCGCCAATTCTGAACTGTATTTGATATTTTTTTTACAATCGATAATGTTTGGTATTAGTACCTTATTAATTTTGCCGAAATAGGTTCATATGCATTTTATATAATATAAAATGTTATTCTTTTATTATTTCTTATCTAAAAAAGATGTTTTAAGATCTAATGCAGAATTGGGATCTACCCAAAGGTGATGCTAAAAGTTCTCCGTATACAACCATCCGGAACCAAATAAAGGATTCTTTTGTAAAATTGAGATACTAAGGTGAATAAGATTTCCGGAAATGTCAAAAGGAAGAGGGGTGGCAGTTGATATTCGTGGTATGAAATGCCACAGGTTATTGGGTAACCGTTAACCGTAACTGATCATAGTGCTTCTTTATTATTCCGCTTCAACTACGAAGTAGGCAAAGAAGCATAACTTTATTTATAAAAACTCCAGGGCATATTAAACCTGTTTTGACAAAGTGTTTTGTTTTTGATTTTTCCAAGAAGTCACAAAACACTAGAAGGACTACATATACGGGTTTATAGGACATTACTGAAGATTTTAGATATTTTTTAATAGCTATTAAGATTTCTCGGCTATAGGTAATTTTTTTTTTTTTAATTTCCGTGTTAATACTTATTCCTGTTATAAGTTTATTTTATTAACGTTAAACTATCTGACCAGATGGAATCGCTATGTTTCGAAGATTAATTTCCTTATGTAACATAATAAGGGGAACTTCGCCGTATCCCTTCGATTAAGTACTTAATCGACTTCGCGAAATGGAGGATTATACGCCGTTGTTTTTTTATCTATCTGAGACTGGCGACATCGGAAATATTTATCTTAAAACCCAAAATATTGTTATATTTAGAAATGGTTCATTATTATTAAAACAACTTCACTGGTACAATTGGGTAGTAAAATCGCAATAAACCAATCACGGTACTTAAGTAGCAGAAAATTTTGTTAGGAACATTATGTGCGTGTCATATCTTGAGCAAGTTTTCATTTTTGTTAAAAGAATAATTAGGAAAAAGTACTGTTAACTATTACTATAATTATAATCAAACATATATTTTTTTTTTATTTCAATCAATTTAATGATTAATATCATTCCATTATAACTTGGATGCGGAACGGTTCCGACAACCCACCCACCTTCATCTAACGACTACGTACATACAAACTTTGACAGGCTGTCAGTTCGTCTAATAATTACGATACTAATCACTAACGATAATACAATTACTTATCTACGTTTATATCTGATTGTTTAAATTGAACAGTAAATAATATGCAATTATATGTTTTTTTTTTCTAAGAAAAGATATTTTCTTCTCTGACTTGCGTTAGGAATTTTTTTTTATATAATTTATATACAATTTTATATAAAATAAATATATATTTTTTAAATTTTGTGTTGGGTTGGCAACCGCTTTTAGGCTTTGGTGATATTTTCGAAGGGCTACTATCCATCCCTCCAGTATAAGCTCCCTTAATCGTTTTTTACAACAACCACGTCAAAGGAAGGGATGGCCTATGCTATGTCAGGATCGAACGGCAAGAATAGGCCATCCTTCGAGTAGATAGGTCGAGATCATTGATGTTATTTTTTTAATGATTATGCGATTAAAATAAAATATTTTTTTGTGCTTATTTTTTTTGTTGACGGTACTTATAGTATAGAAGACAGAGGAAGTCTGTAACACTTTCGCTGTAAGACTTTCGCCTTCAATTGAAGGGTAAATAATTGGTAACACATACTTATTACCACTACATACACAATCCACTGAGGTCATCGACTTTTGACTAATTACTCGCTAAACTTATGTTATGAAGTTATATAATGATATTTATGTTTGTTTCTTTTTTGTTACAGGTAATTGCGGATGTCATACTTGATGGAATTGGTTAGACAAAAAAGGCTTGTTTCTTTTTACCCGACCGTCACAGAAAGGAGGGTTATATCTTTCGGGTATATATGTAAGTACGCATCTTTGGTATTATATATAACAACATGCAGTACGTGCTTTCTAACAAAATCCTGTGTCAGCTCAAACTTCACGCGGTCCCCCTATAAACTAATCGAGGTTAATTCCTGATGAATTCGTCATGATGATGCAATTGATAGGAGTTCATCCTGACCCATCATCTCTCAGTGTACTCTGCTAGTGTAAACCAATAGCATTAATATTCTATTATCAACTATTAAAAAAGTAGGACAAATCCTGGATAAGAACGGGGGGAAGGGATGGTTAGTAATACGGACTATCAGCCCCATTGCTAGCAATATACCCTATCAGGTCGACCTCCATGTGTGTGAGAAACTATCATGGTTAATTCCTGATGAATTCATCATGATGGACTAACTGGCCTGTTTTCATTCTCATCTATCACCTTTTACTGGTGCTCCGCCAGCGTATCCCGTTAGCGCAGGCGGGATTACCATTCCATTTTCACCCATAAAAAATAATCCTAGACAAACCGGACAGACGGCAGTCTTATACAAATTGCGTTTAATACAAAAAATTAAAAATTGTTTTTCCGTTTCATTAATACTATTCGTGGATTCCATGTAATATTATTTCCTCTACATTTTGTATATATTGTATGCATATTAGTATGTGTAACTGATTAAATCTAACCACAAAACAAATTGTCTACCGGCATTAGCATACATGTCATAATTACGATTGTGTCCTACAAAAAAAAAAGACTTCAACTATGGCAAAACCAGTTTTTTGATTTATAAACTAAGGTAATTAACCAATTTTGATGAAATTTCTATGGGGGCTAATGTAAATATACCCTTTTAGGTAAAAAAAAAAGAATTTTCCAAATCGGTTAAGAACTAACGCAGTTATGAGGTAACAAACATAAAAAAAGAAAACAATACCTCTTTCTTGTCAAAATCGGTTGAAAACAAGTCGGTACAGTTAACAACATATAAGTAGTACCTACTACTGCATTACAATTACATATTCTGTGCCACCGCGCGTGCGACCAAGTATATAATAGTCTTTGTATAACGGTTCGGGAGGAAACGTCCATCATTAAAGGGCCAAGAGAGGGATAAAGGACAGGCTTGTCACTGGATGACGTTAACTGTATTTCACGTCACATAGACAAAGGAATTTCTATGGCCATGTTATTTATTTATTTAAATAACTTTATTGACCAAAGGAAATTTGGTACAAAAGGCGTACTTAATGCTAGTAGCATTCTCTACCAATCAATCTTTACTATAGTTTTGATATCGGTATTTAAGAGTATGAATGAGAGTTTAAAAACATTTATAACTCGTCAGTTTTTTAGAACGTTGTAAACATTTCTATTTTAGTATATAGGTCGTTGCAAACACGACCACATAAATTTTACGTTCCGATGACGTCACTTTCCCGTCATTGTTTTTTTAATAGCCTCTCGTGTGTGTTTATCGTCACGCTTCTTATTCAACAGACGGAATTGCAAAAATAAATACTTACAAGCGAATAATGAACCTTCGCCTTTTTTGAAATGGCGGTACCATAGAATCTTAAATAGAAAACAGTTGCTGTCCGCATCTGTCTCTTTGTCAGAGGGCCTGCCATGAGATGTTTTTCGAAATTTCGGAGCCAAACGAAACACAAATTTGATGTTAAAATTACATAATACATGCCATTTGGAAATATCAAAAATGTTAAAATATTGTTCCTTTGGACTTTTATGATAGGATGTATGACGAACGAAATGTTAAACTCCATTTATTGGTCCGATTTTGGTATAAACAAAAACACGAAATTGAGTCCGATATTTCGGAATTTCATTTCATGGTAGACCCGCAGTTTATTTTTAAAGCACGCGTCAGTCTTTATACAGCTTTTGCTATTATTTAGATATTTTCACGAATGGTTTGTGTATGCAATACATTCTAATTAACCTTTTGTGTAACTTTAAATATATACTCAGCAATACATACATAACGCTTTTCAACCGACTTCAAAAAGAAGGACGATCTCAATTGGATTGTATTTTTTTATGTTTGTAATTGATGGAGTTATGTAGTAACATAATTCCTTCAGTTCTAAACCGATTTAAAATTATTCACTTACAGGTTGGCTCCATAGAAATTTTATCAAAATCGGATCAATAGCTTAGATTATAAATCAAATTAACTGGTTTTATTAAATTCGGAAGTCGGTTTTTTGTGGCATACAAACTTTAATTAAAGTTTGTATGCCACAACATAATTATGTAGTGCTGAGAAATATAGCTATTTTTTTAACTTAGTTAAAGCATATTTTATATACATCAAATGATATAATAAAAACGCGAATACTCTATTTATAATGTTTAACATTAGACAGTTATTTAGCTAATTCTAGCCAGTCAGTGTTAATTATAATATAATTTTGCCGCTATCCGCTCGACATCTACAAATTAATTGTAGTTCGCGTGAGTCGCCGTGCAATTTTATAAAAAATGCGACATACAGGTCAAGGCTCAGGCGTTCATTTAACATAATGCCAACAAGTGTAACGGCTCGAATAAAAAGCTTTTGTGGCACTGTCATCTTAAATAAGTTTGCTTTAAATAATTAATAAATAAATCAAATAAAAAAGTCCAATTTTATTCCAAGCATATTTTTTTTTAAAATCGATTTATTTTCTAATTTTAAATAAACTTTATTCGATTCATTTTTATAAATTTATCTATAATTTTTATATCTATATTAAATTAATATTAAGTTTTTATAGATATATTTATATTTTTTTATTAATTATTTAATACCTAATTATTTACTACATACATATAATATAAATTATTTATTTATCATTTTTTGTACCTATTTGCAAAGGGTCCATGCTCTCTTTTCAATAGAATTAAAAAACAATGAGGTTTTCAATTCAGTTGTAATTTTTTTTTGTTTGTTAACGATTAGATTATTATTAGACGGAATTTTTTTTGTTTTACTTTTTGGTCACATAGAAATTTTATCAAAATCGATTCCTTTAGTTTTTTATACAAAATAACTGGTTATATATTTTTTATTGCATTTGAATAATGGATATAACGATTAGTTAAACAACTTGTTAGCAAGGGAGGGCTTATCTCTAAAAGAGATCTCTTCCAGCCAATCTGGAATTCTTGAAAAAAACTCTTTAATTCTGGTAATAACCAGAACTAAAGTTTTTTTTTTTTTTTGGAACACTTCATTTATGTTGGTATCACATTATTACCTCGCTTGAAGTTTCAGCTACCTATTCAGTCTTCCGCAGAAGTCGTAGGTAGTAAGAATAGGTTTAAAACACTAGTAAGAAGCCTTAATGGAATTCGTCTGTCTGAATCCATTTCCGCTCGTTCCCATAGGAACATCCTAAAATCTGTAGTAGACATTTGTCACGTTTCAAACCGCTTTGTGGGGATTTCCAGTTTGTAGATGTTAAAAAGAATTCTTATAGTTACATAAAAGGAAAATACCAAGTATCCACAATTTTAATACAAGTATGTTTGGCGCTGCAACGATTGAACAATACAGACGGCAATGAACGTAATTTCGCTGACATTACATTGAAAAATTGTTAATTTGTCTTTTTTTTTATGCAACTTAAAATGAGAAACAAGCTGACTGCCCCTCTGATGGAAAGTGGTAACCGTCGCCTATAGACATGAACAGTACAGTACACGTCTACAGTAGATTTTACTTCGCTAATAAAAACGATGGCATCAATCATGAAAATATTAATATGGGATCCACACAGGAGTAAACTTTATCGACTATGAATGTTTTTATTGAAGTCAGTTAAAATATCGCGTAAAGTACACAAACAAATAAAATTACATAACTTAGATTTGTTTCACAAAAACAATAAATTATCCAAATCGGTTTACAAATTATAAGAAAATTAAAAATGGAACATTCTTTTTTCCATAGACAAATATTTCTCGTCTGCGTAGGCCTTTAAATCTTTCACGACGGCGCTTTTAATGGATCACATTTTCCCGCCACTTTTTATTGGTCCCCAGGGATTCCTTCGAGCAGCGGGTCAAGGCGATATACGGGTAATAATACAGATTGTCGCTGCAAACGACCATTTGTTGCGTATACGTAATTTTGTTTTACGTTTTTACTAAAAGATAAGAAACATTACCTATTGTCGTACTAACAGAGGTTTCATTAACTTTATCCCTTGGTTACACTGTACACTCGAGAAGCGTTCATTTATATCACAAATTCTAACTTTGTATACTGTAACCTTTTTGTTTCGTTTTTAACATAATGGGATACCTAATACGGGTACATTATTATTCTTGCAGTATAAGTTTGCTCTCTCGTGTTTTTAGGCAACATTTTGAAATTATTCCATAAATCTTAGGTATATATTTAAATTATTATACAAACTAAGTATACGATTTGTAAATATATTAATAAAGACATTTATTCAACACATATTTATTTACATTTCAACGAATTCACGTGCGTCAGATATATATAATAAGAAATATATATTTAAAAATGAAATTGTTGTGTATCTTTACTAACCAATCGAATTACAATTAATTAGTAGTTTTTTTTATTATTTTCTATAGAAATTAATTCAGACCATTTATACTGCAAATGGGCAGTAGATTTGACTTTTTGTTGTTCCTGATGAAATGTTTAAAGATCGTCCATTAGTATTAACTATATAAAAATATATTCCACAAAAAAAGTCGATTTCAATTGTGACAAAACCAGTTATTTTGATTTAAAAACCAAGCTGTTGAACCGATTTTGGTAAAATTTCTATGGGACTAAGTTGTAAGTATAACCTTTTAGGTGAGAACATAATTTTTCAAATCGGTTTAGAACTGCCGAAGTTAGGAAGTAACAAACTTAAAAAAATACAACCGAATTGAGAACTTCCTTTTTGAATTCGGTTGAAAATGAAAACACACATTCCAGGTTTTACTGTTCTGTTCACAGTTAATTTACTACCAAACGCGTTTTGATGTCGGTCGCTCGTCACGACTCCTCATTTCGGGATACACGCGACCTTGTATCAGAGGACATCCGATAGGGTTGTCGCGAGCGTTTTAAATTTATTAGAAAAGTATGTATATTTGAAAAAATTAATATAAGCAATTGTTATAATTGTGATATCTCTAAATTCAAGCAACATACATGTAACCCATCTTATTTTACTTATACTTGGAAGATACCGTTTAACACAATTGTGTTTTGAAAATCTAATTTAAAAACTAGTGTATGTTTTATGTCTTAAATATAGATATTCTGAAATCAAAAGGTGAACATGATGATGATGCAGTGTTAAAAATATGCTATGTGGTTTAGTTTCATGGCTAGACAATATGTTACTGGAAAAATTTTAAAATGTAAAATTTTTGGCTTTATATTTATATAACTTTTTCATATATAAAACACAATTTACCTTACTACTACTATTTGCTAAAGTGTCAGCCGGTGATGTCTAGAGTTTCTAGGCCACGTTTGTTGTACACAAAGGCTACTGATATATGGATAACAGTATTACGTGACTTCTACAACGATATGTGACAAGACAATTATAATGAATCGAATATAAATTTTAAAATTTTTGAGTTATAAGTTGGGATTCGATTTTGGAACTTTTGGATTACAGTCAAGCATTGTCCAACTAAGCTGTCGCCACTTTCAACCCTTTAGCGTTCAATATGGGTATTGTTTATTTATTCTTTATTGACCAAATTTACAAAAATACCGAAAAAAAAAGGGACTTAATGCGTATACAGCATTTTCTCCATGTCGATCTTCCATAAGAATAGAATGTTAGTACTTTATTACCTAGTTTATCGACTAATACATAAAAAGTTTAGTTGTGTCGCCTTTTTCTGTCGGTATACGCTGGCGGGGCACCAATAAGGGATGATAGGTAAAATGAAAGCAAGTTCGTAGACCCATCGTGATAAATTCATCAATAATTAAACACGATGGTTACCAGAGGGAATCGCGTGGAGGAGGTCAACCTGTTAGGGTATATTGTTAGCAATGAGGCTTGCTACATCCCCATTACTTACAATCCCTTTTTTTTCTTTGCGTAAACATTAAAATCATCATTAACTCCTCTCCACCTCCCCCCTCTCTGCACGTCATTACTGTTCTTTGTTCATCTAGCCGCTTTTATATCCTGAAGATAAAAAGAAAACCTGAATAAAAAAAATTAAAGAGCATCCCACGCAGATCTGTGTTGACAATCCTGTGCGGGTATAATATTGATGTGTCCGTTGACAGGTCTTTTGTGACGTTAAGTGATCTCGACGAGGACGCGTCGGAATGTCACTGTCACGGTGTGGCCTAATTGCCTTCCAACCCTCGAGGAACATTAAACCAGAAGTATTAATAAAGCATTATTTAATATTTTATACAATAACATTAACTTTCCCACAAATATCAGGAAGTAATTTAACCAAGTCCCTCGCAGGGTAGATATGGGAAACCAAGTGCCAAAGGCCTCTAGTCAATACATGGACAGTTTAACGCATCATACAAGCATCATAGGGGTTTATAAAAAATACATCTTATTAATGAACGTACAAAATTTTTTACGCCTTCCTCAAATAGCTCGCGTGTATTTGGAGTCAGGTTTTCGATTTCACCCTGTCATTATACAAGGAAATCGCAACTTTTTAGACTGCGTTCCAACAATAAAACAAAGAAAGAAAGAAATATTTATCTCAAATAAATTTAGATTTAAGCATTTTTTCATGATTCTACCGCCCAGTCGGAAGGCAATTTCAGTCGTAAAGAACGAGTAAGAAATTCAGCTGTTGCTTTTTTTATTGTAATTATATTACTAAGCAATATTGGATAATAATATTTAAAATATATAAATAAAGGAACAAAAATATATCGATACGAGTAAGCAACAAATAATTTCGAGCTTCGCTATACAAACACATTCAGAATGCGAAGATTCATACATTTTTGTCATTTTTCGACTTATGCTTCTTTGATGAAAGTGTTCAGTTTTGCTTGTGGAACATTCCCTTGGTAACGATTTCCGTGTTACAAGTATACTGTTTATAGCACGACAGGTTGAGTGTACATTAGAAGTACATACATACTTGTAGATGATGGAGCGCGCGTGGGCATACGAGTCGGATCCAATACGTCGCGTTGGTCGCGACCGCGGCCGCGTCGGTGACTCACCACGAAACCTGTCCGGTGCAAACCGCAGCGTCACTGCTTTGCTGATGACGTTACGTTTTTGAGTTTTTAAGGACGAGATTCTCAATTCGTTTATAATTTGTGTGTGTTACGAGTGACATAGCCAATTCTGATAGGATTTTCCTACGAGTATTTCTTGCAAACGATAGTTGGTTTTATATTTTGACAATTGATGTTTGTAATCTTTCTTTATGAAGTAAAAATTGCTTGTTGCAAAGTAAAATATACTTGTAGATAGATAGACACACAAGAACAAGAAGGCTGAGCAATTTTAATAAAAATAATTTAATATAATGTGTCTACCATACATGTCATCTTCATTGATGTGTTTTGTGACGATTGATGTCGTTGTGCTTTTGCAAAGCAAAATGTTGTTTGTAGTTATTATTATTAGATGAATATAAAACACCAATTGACGCCCGCGGTTTTGCACGCGTGATGTCGAGAAAAGCTGAACTTTTCAAAAATCCTTAGCGGATGTTTACGTTATTAAATAAATCTGTTCCAAATTTCAGCTTCCTAAACTTAGTAGTATTGGTTGTGCGATGGTAGTCACTCAGCACAAAGCAGAGTAAATTCCGTGTCATAGATAAAAAAATTGATTTGGCAAAAAGTTTTTCTTACAACATTTTTCACATGAACTATCATTTGTAGAAAATAAATTATTGAATTTCTATAATTATGACAGTGTGTGACTAAGATTGAGAACTTTTATTGTCCCTAATCCAAATTACATATTGCGTCATATAAATCACAATTTCATAATATATTCTCTGTGATTAGTAGTCGAATTTCCAAGTAAAACCCTAAAGAAAAATATGGGTCTTTGTAAAGTTTTCGGAATTGAGATTGTAACAGCTTTTCTTAAGAACCCGTGGAAAGTTTTAAAGAAAAGCACTTTCGATCATATTCAATTATGTATATTATCTTTTCATTGTTTTTGACTAGTTATGATCTGCGGCTTTGCCTGCTTAAATTACAATTAAAAGTGTCATAATAGTATATAGTAATATAATGAACCATAGTCTAGTATGTACAATACATAGGCTTATCTATGCACCACACTTCATTTTGATCTGCTTAGCCTTTTAAGCATGAATAACAAAATATTATCAAACAATTTTTCTATATCATCGTCTAAAACGATTGAAGCTGTCATTATTCTTTGTGGTGTAAAGAACTGCTTATTGCGAAGCAAAATTTACTTGTAGGCACAATTCCGCAATCTAAATTTAAATACAATAATTGTTACTTTTATATTATTAGTTTTAAAATTAAAAAAAAAAAATGAGATTGCTAGTTAATACTGTTATTTTTGTCACAACGAAAGACTTATTGACCAAAATGTATTTTAACTGTTCAGCGTCACTCAAAAACGGATTTAATATCATCAATAGCTATCTATAACAGGATTTCGAGCTTTGGGTGGTGGGAGGAGGGGAGGCTGCGAGGGGAGAGGGCAGGGATACGTCAGGAACCGGTTCCGGGTTGAAGGATTGCATTCGACTCTCGATGCAACCATGTTGTTCAGTAATTTAATGGTGTAAGTTAGAAGCGGAAATGTAGATTTGGAATGGATTATGTTATCATTTTATGGCATGTTACTGTTATTAAATGTCCTTTTTCATACAATTTTTTCTTTGTATACCTTAATTTACAACGATTGATTGAGTTGCCAAGATGTTAAAATTTTTTTCATTTATTTGTATTTATTTATACATATATGTATTGAGCAGGATATTTTTATGTATGTGACACTAGGATTTTTTATATAATAACTGTGGCTATCGCATTATGCTATATATTAAAAATTATATACATATATATATTATTTTGAGGAATAACATCTGAGTCCTCAGGAATGGCAACGCGAAACAGTATACTCTGTTATGTCCATGGTATTGCTCATGTCTATAACATAGACAACGTTACCATTTTCCATCAGGTTGGCCGTCAGTATATATAAATTATAAATAAAAGTGAATAGAAAATATGGCTATATGTCTAAAATAAAATTTATATATTGCTTACAGTGTTTCTCTTGTCACACGTCCTTTGGCTGCAAATAAAACTGTTACTTAGAAACTTGCAACTTTTTACAATCATTGACACTCTATATGGTGTGCAGCGACATGACTTTGTAATGGGTGGATTAAACAGACGACACATTCCTCATAATTCATTTATAATTGCTCATCATCTGGACTATTACGTCGAGTTCGTATTCCGCGTGGGCCGGACTCATTAACTCAACAAAGAACGAAAGGATCGCAGCATTTTAATCTTTTAAAAGCCCGACCCACAAAACCAGTTGGGAGACAATAAAGCTCGTTTTGAAAGCAATGAATTTGAAACAACGCTTCGCTAGACAAAGGTTTGATTTGTCTAGGGTGTTGTTTTATAAAAAACATGTGAGAGTTTATAGCTTAATGATTGTATCAAAAATATTTTATTATTGTAGTTAGCCTTTACGTCTTTATGCATTTATACAGAATAAATATAGATACGTGTTACGTATCTATATGCCCGACAATATATAATTTTGCTAAGCAAAAAAAAAAAAACAGCGACTTCAATCCTATGGAAATTAATATTGGTTAGTAATCTAACTGACTCAAAGGATAAGGAATAAGGTTCTTGTAAAGAGTATTTCAAACGTAGTGTAGAACGACCACCCACTAAATGTAGAAACGACCTCAAAAGCATTGCAGGAAGTCAGTGAATGCAGATGGCTCGAGACCGTACCTAACGGCAGTCTATGGGGGTGGGCTATGTGCAGCAGATAACATCTGATATGATTATGATAATGATGAATCTTCCTATTCTTATTTCAAAACTTATATAATGCATCGATAAACGACGACATGCGTCGTTATATTTGGATTTAGAACATAGATAAAAGATTTTGTTTTGCGAACAAAAACGGTGCCTTCAATCGTCAACTAATACAGGACTAAATTCTATCGATATAAAAATAATGATTAATAGAATTAGTCTGAATTGACGAAATTCTCGTGTAACAGAAAAGCAGATGAATTAAAATCCTTTTGGGAGCCACTTAAAAATGAATGTGGAAATTTATACCCTATTGTAAATCATCAGTTCAATTAAACTTGTATGAAAAGTTGGTCGCAAACAGAAAACATAAACAAACGCCAACAATTTCATTTGAAATTGATGAATGAAAACATTTCTCGCAAATAACATTATTCTATGAAGGTTTTTGTTAAAAACTTCGCATTGCGACAGCTCAGAGTTACGACTTCAAATATTTCAATGTGTGCTAACGTGTTAGTACTTTTGTAACTTTGCTATATATGTACTACTTAATCAATAGTAATTTCTTATTCTTATTTTCGCCAATTGTGAATCTATATTGATGATTATTTTTCGTATATTTCACATTATCAGATTATTTCTAAGAAAGGGTTAATTTATCATAAACAAAGAACTTATTTGTGAGCAATTTCTATGCAAATAATAGTCAACATCTTGTCAAGATAGTGGCTAAGTTTAATGAGATTTCTTGTCAAGATTACAGAACCATACCTAATAGGATTAATAATTAGTTTTTATTAGTAAATATTTTTTAAAAACGATCGTCAAATGTTATTACTGTTTCTCAAAACTCGTTCATTTTCAGTAATAAAAGCATCTCCATTATTAAAATGAGAAATTGTTGCGTTGCCTGTTGCCAATTATATAGGGCATTTCATATGTACAAATGTACAACACTACTGTACTGCATTATTACCTTTTTTAGTCATATTTCTCAACCATGTAAAAAGTGGTTAAGAAAATAAGTACTGTGCAAGAAAAAGAAAACTTGAAATTATATCTCATATCAGCCACCTATCCATTGTGGTAATAATATACTGACATCCTCTTATGGGAAAACCTATGTCCAGCAGTGAAACGTTTAATAGGCTGGTAAAGAAATAAACTCGATGTTAAGGTATACGTTAAATGTCAATGCTTGTAGCAGTATATAGCACAGGAGAAAGGGATTGTTAGTTATAAAGGTCTAAAACCCACAAGTATACGTCCATGTGGTTCTCTCTGGAAATCTCCCTTGTCTCGATGGGCCGACTGACTCTGTTTTCATTACATATCTCTCATTAGTGTTCTGCTAGCGTAACCATACTAATTTCATCTTTTAAAAAAGCAATATATAGCAAGTTATAATGACCTTTCTCTTCACCTTTTACACAAAAACAAATAAATTTGTAATATCTAATAGATGTTAAAATTTTATTATCTTGTAAATCGATATAGATGTCGCCGTCTGAGTTGCGGCGATTCTTCTCAGTTCTGTTCTTTGCTTGCCACAAACACAAACCAAACTTGGTTTTATCTAAGATAGTTGGACACGACTACTTAGTAAGTTAGACTGACTACTTTACTTTAATGTACTTATTTGTAACAGCAAGTTTGTTGCCTCGAAGCCAAGCGTATCATAAAAAAGTAAGTACTTATAAATACAATTAGTACTTATTTTTTTATGAAACTTAGTAGCAAACAAATTTTCGGATCACTTGATGAAAAATGGTGATCATCGTATACAGACATAAATAACATCATGGTTAGGTTACCATTCCTGAGGACCTTTCAAATCAAAACAACTTTCCACTAGTGTTTTTTTTAGCAGAAATACTATGGTAGTGGAACAGAGATACGTATATACGACTTCTAAAATGTCTCGCTCTGGTAAAATATTCAACTGAATGAATTTTCCCATTGTCACATGTTTTCGATCCTAACGATATTTTATGTTTGTTGCAGGTACTTCCTAACGTCTGTGATTCGTGAAATTTTATTCGCAACGTACCCAAAAAGGTTTCACTCCTTTATAATAACAAATACCACGCACTCTGACAGATTTCCTGCACCAGAATTCCCAACCTTGTACTATGAACAATCTAGAAACATGCCTCCAACCAAACTGTTTATAATTATTTCTCTCTATACGAAGATTGCCTGGAATAGATCAATTTTTGAGATAAGGCCGCCCGTAGTTTTCTCTGTATGATTTATTTTATTTGTAATTTTTGTTTATAAGTATTGTATTGTAATCTATTGAAGGCAATAATAAAAAACATCTCTTTGGATATCAAGCACATTAGGTTGAAATTCAAGCAGTGTTCCATAAAAAAGCGATCGGAATGATCGTAAGCGTTGAATTCAAAATACTTGTAAGTATTAAATTACCGGTAAGAACCTATATATAGAGAAAAAACTATATTTTACTCCTTAGTAAAATATAGTTTCTGGTATGGGTTTCACACATGTAAACTCAATATTTACGCGGCAGGGATAGGTCTTAAAGAAACCTTGATAGCAAACGAGGGTACGTGATCTGAAGAGAAAGTTACTTGCAGCTGCTGCCAACGATAAATTTTCATAAATCTTTCGTTAGAATATTGTATGTTACAAAGTACATAATAATGAAATACTTGAATTATCATGCACGTATTTATTCAAAGCTATAATATTATATAAAAATCGCTAACTTATATTTGCAATATAGATGCTATTAAGGGAACAAAGCAACATTCTTATTAATATTATAAATGTGAAAATGTATTTGTTTAATACCTGTTATATGTGAAGTGGATGTTTTTTACCTTTCAGTGAACATACCCCGATAACGTGGACAAAGTCGTGGGTAAAAGCTAATACTTGAAATTGTTAGGTCAAAGTACGTACTACGTATTGTAGGAGAGTTCTCCTCGAAACTCGAAATAATACCCTATAATAAGCCACTTGATTTAAAGCCATTTTTGCCAAGCCTAATTTTTTAGCAAAGTTGAAATATCATACTCTAAAGGTACAGATTATAATAAACGATAAAAACGATCTCGATAAGCATGTTTATTATATTTTTTCATTTATTTAAGAGCCAATATTAAGAATACAAAAGAAATAAAAACCCGCTCGGGGTTGATCTGTTGCTGAGATGTTTATTTGGTTAGAAAGGACCCTATAAAATGAGTCACTTCAAGTAGAAACGAACGAGTACGTTTATTTATTGTCCTATTTTTCGCATCTCTCCACTTTATCCTTTTCACATTGACTAATGCTGACGTCAGCGGCCTGGCAGTCGTTACGTCGACGTGAACTTTGGTATTTTTGTTGATATCTCTGATGTAATGTATCTATTTCAATTCTATCATGAATCCTCTATAGTTACACCAAAATCTAAAACAAGAATATCTACTGTATTATTATTATTTATATCATCTATAGGCATAGTACAATTGTCAAGTTATAATTATTATAGAAATAAAGATGTCTAATATTGATACGGTCTTCCATAGACACTAACTAAAATAACTGACTCAGTTTTACATGAGATCTCACAACTTGTTGTAGTGGAACAACTGCGTCGTAAGACTTGACATTTTTTTTACATTTTATTTTTTTAATGGCATAAGCTCTTTTCTTGAAGGTTACGATATCGCAACTATTGCGAATTTTTAACATTATTCTAAGCAAAATAACTATTATGCAAATCTTTCAGAGAGCTTCGAAGTGTTTCCTGTCATGAGCGCTTCGCACACTGTTTGTTGTGTACTTTAAAAATAAAAAATAAACGAAGCGGTAAAACCCAAGCCAAGTTGACAATAAACGAATCAGTTCTTATTCGATTATTATTTTGTTAATCATTAAATTGCACTAGAATTAAATGATAGAAATGATGGAAAATATTTTTTTTTACTATACAGGTGAACTCATTGTAGAAACAAAGTAGTCTACAAATAGTTGCCTAATTTGTTTTTGTTTTTTTTTATACAACTTAGATTGGCAAACAAGCTGACGGTCCACCTGATGGAAAATGGTAACCGTCGCCTATAGATATGAGCAGTACCATGGACATAACAGAGTATACTGTTTCGCCCATGCGTTGCCATTCCTGAGGACTCAGGTATTATTCATCTGTGCCCAGTAAGTTCACGCCACATCCTACCCTTCAAACCGAAACACAGCCATGCAAACACAACTGCTTCACGGTTGAAACACGAATGGGACAGAGATACCCAAGCAATCGACTTTTGTACAAAGTCTCCCTCTAGTAAATATTTATATTCATAACTTCCCTCTAGTAAATCATTATATTATATTTATCGTTATGATATTTATAATTAACGAAATTCAGTTTAAAAATATAAATTTAAATAAGTATTAAGTTGAAAACCCAATACTCATAGATATTAAAACAGCTCTTATTTTCTTGGTAATTGTCTATTAAAATTTCACTAAACTCTAATTTAACTGCCACTGATTTACCAACTAAAGGGCAATTAAAAGGTGGCGAATCAAAGCAATTATCCTTCAAAACCAACGATATAAACAAGCGAGACGTGCAATCAAGCCGATTAGTACGTACGTAACTTCTGAACCGGTCTCGTCGAGCTTTGTTACTAAGCGGTTTTTAGGACCTGCGAGTGTGACTGTATGGGCTGTATCGAACCACTTACGACGAGTTTTATTTGCATATTATAATAGATAGGTAGTTGACGCGTCGTGGTTTGTTTCGCTTTTAAATGTTTTTATCCCCTAATTTTATAACGAATTTAGTCGTATAAATTTTAAAAGCCATATTGTGAATTATTGCTAAAAATAGATGACTAAATACTTTTTAATCTTACTCGTATTATACACTTATTTTTGCTCTTATGGAATAACTTTTTTGTCGGGGGTTATTTAAATAACATTACCAATACTTATGTAACCATTAGATTAAAACAAAAGATCCATCGTTTCCATTGATACTATTATTAGAAATTGATTTTCATATTGACAATCCAAAAATTGAATATTTTTTATGTATTTTATATTCTGTACAGAAATTATGATATCAGTTGTATATCCAGAATACATGATAATGATGAAAATAAATAAATATTTAAATAGAACAAACACCAAGACAGCGTATTAGCAACATACGTACTGTATATCAGAAGCAAAATGTACGCGTATAAAGCTGCAAAATCTAAAACAGATAATCGTACATTGGGGATAAAGACAAGACGATGAGACCAAAAGGATGAGAATATCACTTTGAACTACTACATCATGACATTGTTTAGTTTCATCTGATTACGTAATATAATGTCTTCGGCATCGTCCTCATCTTCACGCTCTAGAACCATATCTGTTGGGGTCAGCATACAAAATTGTTCTCTTCCATATATCTATATTTGCAATCGTCTCAGTATTCATATGCTTTTTGGTTGAATTTACTTTAGAATATTAATAAAATTCAGAATAAAAAACAATATTTATAAACAAAATTACTAAAATATGTAATTTTAGTATGTATGTATATCAATAATTACTAGTACCGCATTCGAGTATTCTGACACTTCCTTATGGATGACTGGGAGTGAATGCTTTTAGCATAAAGTCCGCCATGTACACATATTTGTACTAATGAATAAATAAATAAAACAGAAAAGACCAAAATATAAAATTATAAAAGCTGCCAGTACTTTAGCAAGATTGAATAGGTCACCTTTCCTACAATCCAACCATATCTTTTTAGCTCTACTTTTACGACCATCCATAAATAAAAAGTCTTAGACATTAGAAATTTTTCTTTACGAAGTGTGAATCTTCACTTGATGAATAAATTGAGCAGTGATTTATAACGATGATCGTGGAATTGATTGAACCTACTATTAATAACTCATTTATCGATGATGAATCGCAGGAAGTTATTAATCCTCTTAATATGATGCATATAAATGAAAAATGGTGCAATTTAACTGCCATGCCAAGTCATCTTGAATTAATAAACGTAATTACATCCCTGTATAATATCAGCTTACATAATACTTGTTTCGCATTCCTTTTTTTTTATTTCATGTTAATCATTGTATCATTTAATAACCCGCTAGTTTTATTGCCATATCCTGGAGACAGGTACTCATTTAGACTCTGATTATTAATTTAGTTTGACATCGTTTTTCTTTTATAAAACCCTGTTGGTTTTCTTTGTGTGTTTTTTACTTATTACTTGTAGATATCTAAAACGTATTTAGATCCATCATCTAGATAGTTACTTTTGAATATTTTGGTCAATACTCAGTAGGTCTCTTGCCTTTATCTGTTTGCATTTTGGCAAGGTTATTTGCCATTTCTTGATAGTGGATTTCAATTCTAATTTTATGATTTAATAGCAGGTTAAGCAATGATGACAGTCCCAACGTTATTCAGAAGTAAACTTGTTCATTTCGTGACTACAATATTTTTATTATCATCGACACCTCTAACGATAAACAAATGCAAAGTATCAGCTATCATGCGATAGATTTGCTTTGATTAAATTATTCTATTAATATTCTAACCGGTTATTACTCGTGTTAATCTAGATATATGTAGATAAATTATATTGAAACATAATCTAAATTCAATAATGTACGTTACAACTAAGATCTATCTTTTGTGTCATAATCTTACTTCTATTCATTCGAGGTAAGTTGGATATAACAAAATGTCTATTTAGGTTTATTTCTTTCGTTACTACGATGTTTCCTTTGTTGTTTCTTTAATTCGATTTCTCTTCAGAACACTAATAGTTAGCTGATTTTATCAAAGTAATCTTATCTAAAACATCTCTATCAATTATCTTACATAATTTCTCAATGTCTTTAAGTTTGTTAAGATGAAGTATTTCAGTTTTTACAGAATCATAAAATAGTCCAAATTTCTGAAAACCAAAGTTATATACTTATTATTTTTAGAGATCGCACATTTTTAGAGTTTGATCTTTAGTTTTAGATTTTGTTCTTCACAGTCTACATTTGGTTGCTTTATAATCGGAAAAACTAAGAAATGGGATATCTAATCGAGTCCAAATTCTCACCAGTAAAATATAAGAGGTAAAAAAACGTTGTGGCTAATGGGGTGTAACGGCTTCATTGTCAGCAACATACTCTACCAGGTTGACCTCCACGTAGTCCTCACTAGAAACTGTCGTGTTTAATTCCAGTAGAATTTGTCACGATGGGCAAACTAACCTGACTTTATCTTTATCTATCATCTTCATCCGTCATGAGTACCTCGCTTGCGTGTTTCGTTAGCGTATGCGGAGTTACTAATCCATTTTCATTAAATAAAAAAAAAAAAAAAACTAAAATATAAGTTTCCAAATCAACTTGAACAAATTACCGTTTCGCGTTAAGTTTAGAGAACAAGTGGAACAAACAGCAGTTAGTCAATAGCTGTAGCGAACGATAATTTAGTCATTGTCAAGGTCTGTGTCATATCTGTGCTGTAAGTAAACAATCATTAACCTTGATTTTGTTATGTAAGAGTGAGCTGTTTGTTTTTGTTTCTTCGATAACGGTGATATTATAATGATTATTATGGTGCCCTTTACATTTTCCCTAATTTAGAAAATGATTAATTAGAGGCTAATGTGAGAGTCTGCTTCTTATGCAAAATATCAAATTCTTACACGCACCAAACGATGAAATGCAGTAATGAGGTACATGTATGCTTATGCGTTATGCGGTCTGATTAAAATACTTTCATATCTCTCATAGATATGAAATAAATGCTGAATAAAGTAGTATAGATAGTACTATAAAAAGTTGTTTAATCATCGTTTCCTAAATGTCTTTTATACCAAACGGATGAGAAGTATACGACTGAATTGATGAGAAAATATGACCGTATCATATGCGACAGTGATTAGCCAGTGAGGGAAATCTTGGTCACCTGGCGCGCAGACCGTAACTCCATTAGTTTATAAATACGTAATTTACGTTACTTATTATTGAATCTTATGTCGTAATCTTGTTCTGTTAATCGAAATTCAAAATACTTGAACCTCTAATAGTCTCATTTCGGTTGTAATTTGTATCATAATATTTTTATGTATATTAACCGCGTGGGTTGATAGGACTTTTCAAGTGTTGTGTCTATTTTCGTTGAAGAGATGTTTATAAACAGTCTTAATTGTTGCTTTAGTTAATACCGTACACGTGCGGGTTATGATGTGGTAGTGAACTTATGGATTTAGATCTTAAGCCGATAATAGATTATATATAGGTATATCCGATCTTGTTTACAAAATCAAATCTTCCCTTTCAGCGTTGGTACTCGTATTAAAGCTACTGTAGTCAGTTTTGTCTTGGGTTTACTTCTGTAAATATAAAAATGGATTATCTGTATGATAGATGTGTTACGTAGTCACTCAATAGTAAGATCCAACGAAGTGAATAGCATTTATAAAAACTTCATAAAAATACACAGGGTAGCTTTTAAAGTCTTTTAATCTTGCATATACAAATATCCGTGTATAGTTCTAGGTTTTACCTACGATTTTGTCCGCGTGACCGAGACATGTTTATTGACCGAAATAAAAAGTACTCTATGTCCTTCTCATTCTGTATAGTAATGTACCAAATATATATCTTATACCAAAATAAGTAATGATTGTTTTTTTAATGGATGACAATAGAATGATAACCCCGCCTGAGCATCATCCTCACCTATCATCTTTCACTGGTGCCCCGCCGGTGTATGCCAATAGCGCGGGTAGGGTTACCATTCCATTATCACACATAAAAAAAACCCGCCTGAGCTAACAGTATACACTGGCGTCACATCGTGGTGAATACACCTGAAATTCAGCATGATGGTTTCCACGTGGAGGTCGAAAAGACAGGGTGTATTGCTAGCAATGTGACTGGTAGTTTACATTACTAATAATCCCTTCCTTCTTTAATGTTTGGTTATGCCATTAAGGCGCCAAGAGGTAACAGCCAAACTCACTTTTACATTTATACTATTAACAATCATAGGAATAATATAAATAGCAATATGGAAGAAAGAACATATCTCGAACTCCTCAATAAGCAATTAATCTGATCAGCTCTACTTATTATCAAATACATCGTTAAGTAAATATGTATATACCTACTACTTACCTATTTCATTCATTATATAATACACCATATTCATTCTATAATAAGATACTTATTACATTGTATATTCATACGCATTACACCAAATAATCTCCAATCTAAGCTTAGTACAAACCTGGTTTGTAGCTTTGATTACTTCGCTACATGACTTACCCTCTACTTTATCTTCGATCTAGCCGTAAATTGTAAATGAAAGTCGACGACCGAGTGAGTTCACTAGCAATAAATCCCCTGACTCTGGCTGCATGACCTGACCCAATTATATTGCTTTCCTCTATCGTAGAGTGCATTACACACTTTGATTAGAGAAGATTGTAAGTATTTTACTAGCTTTTCTCGTTATTTTTTGAGACAAAGTAACGAATTTTGACTAAGTGAAATGTTTTTTTATGACTTTTAAAATAGCAAACAAGCTGATGCCCCACCTGATGGAAAGTGGTAGCCGTCGCCTATAGACATGAACAGTACCATGGACATACACTATTATGCCAATGGCATCGCTCATGCGTTGCCATTCCTAACTCCTAAGATGTTATGTCTCCGTACCCTGTAATTTACAATTAATTGTCACAAATTGTTTTTTTTTTTTTTGTACAATGCTATATTTCAGTACAAGTTTCAATCTCGATAATTTTTTTTTATACTACTAATATTATAGAAATAAAACTGAGCTTATAATGGCTGATCACTATGAGTTTCTCGACTGATTTAAAAAATTATTTTGTCTACAGAAAATTGCGGTATAATTAATAACTGGGGCTCTATATTGTTAAAAAAAAAATATGCAGAGCTGACGTGTGTCGCTAGTCCTAAAACCGACTAATAGCCGACTTTGAATTGAGTGTTTTATTTATTTGTAATAAATAAAACACTCAATTGAATTGAGCGTTTTGGGTTATGTAACTAAATGTTTATTTATTTATTTACATTTTATTGCACCGTTTAAAAAAATAATAAATACAGTTAATATTAATGTGAAGTGATACAAAAGGCGACCTTATTACTTAGCGATCCCTTCCAGACAACCTGTGGGTAGACTACATTGAAAACAAGACAAAGGTTAGATGTTATTTCTAGCTTATCCATTTAGTCTTATACGTTTATTAAGTCCGAAATCAGTTATTTGTTGTAAAATCCAAAAGCTCAAAAAAGCTTCATGATAATTTTTTAAAATACTTCTGAAGTATTTTGATTGTTCTGAAACCACATTTTAATGGATCGTCGCATAAAACTACTATTTGTAACTATTTACAAGTTATTAACACATTTATGATAGCAAAATAAAATAAACGCCTGTTAAAATGTATAAAGCAAATGGTCTAGTCTGTAAATTAAATGTTACGCTTTGGTTTTATCGTAGGTAGGTACTATTGTCAATCTATGATTTTAATATATTCAATTCAATTGATGTTGATTTATTATAATATTCAAACGACTTTAAAAGAAAGGAATTTCTGAAATTAATTCTATTTTATTTGTGGGTATATTGTACAGTATCTTCACCAATTCAGAACGGATTGCAATAATCTTTTATAATCGTTAGTATTTACTTCCATCTTGGGTCCATATTAAATCTGTCACGATTGAATCGGTCGCCCACTTGTTCTATTCGAGTAATTGGGGGATCAGTGTCTTAGTTTATTTATTTATTCTTTATTATCCACTTTACAAAAAAAGGGTTTGATACTAAAGGCGAACTTATTACTCAAGTAATATAAGCATTCTCTCCCAGTCAAGCTTTGGCAAAATAGACATGTAATTATGTGGTAAAAAAAATAAAATTGTTATAGATACATGTAAATTGTTGGTCGTCACATTTATTGTTATTCCTTGATATTGTAGACAATACCTGCCTACTTGTACTGCGTAATAAACTCTTCAAGTTACCGGATATGTGCAGGTTACAATCGATACTCATGGGATGTAATATAACGCCGTCCAACCAAGGCTAGCCCGCCTAGCGGTCCGTATCTCGGGAAAACACCTAGGACTCTACTCCACAGTCAATATTGTCACTTAATCATTTCACATAGAGCTGAATGTGGATTGACAGGTACAAAAAGGTCGAGTTACATTGGATAGTTGTAACAAATGTTTATGTGATCGTTACAGGTTGATGTGTTTGAATTTCCTTTTTCGGGAATTGGAACGGTATACGGTAAATTTATCATTTTTTGGATATAGCATAAGAGCCTAATTTTAATAAAAGTAACGCCAATATAAAGTTGTAAAGTTGACTGTGGGAAAGTTATGGCACAATCAATCACATAAAATATTTTTTCATTATCTTTACTAATAACTCATTTATAAACAGTGAAAGTGGGTTTAAGTTTGATCACTTTTAAATTTGGCATATATACGTACTATAAGCGATGTAGAAGAACCTAGACCTAGAATTTGTCCCCACCTGTCAGTGAACATATTCCAGTCACGAGGATGAAATTGTGGGTAACAGCTAGTCGTATATAAATAACTAGCTTTTACCCGCGACGTACTCCGCGTAAGCAGCATATTTTTACTGATCAGGATAAATAATGATATCCTACTTAATTAAATGAAACCCTACGTACTACGTCTTGCCCTCTTACCTATCCTTACCAATACATTTCCATGACTAAACTGAAGTATTGGAGAAACCTACGCATTGTAATATTATCCGTAAAACAGATATCTAGTTGGATATCCTGTGACGTGACCTATATCCCTGGTCCCCTAGTTATTACAAATTGCACCAGGTATCTTGTAGATTCGTATTCATAGCGTGGGATGAAATTGTTCAATTTGTATTGCGCCTCATATTATCGGTAGGTACTGTACGGTACGTTGAAGTTTTATAAAGGATTAATAAAGCACTTTTTTCAGTTTATATCTGTAAAAAAGAATAATATATCCAAGAAATTAAATATGAAAAAAAAAAGTTTTGGAGCTATCAAACTACACAGTTATGTGATTGTTTTATATGAAATATTCAAGTCGAGTATTATTTTGATATCTGTTCTACTTGTTACCCTGATCGGTCATTCTTTCTATTGAAAGCTATAATTTCAAACTTTCTAAAGTTTAATTTTAGGCACCTCTAAAATGTGAACGATTGGAAAAAGAGTTATTACAATACCGTATTTTTGTTGAACTTTCTTTTCAGGGTCTTTTTAGAATGTAATTATAATATTATTCTTGTTACTTAATTTATGTATTATCTTACTGTATACTATTTGTTCTCTTAGGGTTTCGTAGACTTTTGTTACTATTTCTCCCATACAAGTTTATATTTCAACGATTCGGTATGCCAAAAAATTAAATAATACTTTTTTTTTTAATTTAAGAGGTTCGTCATACGAATCACTCTATAAAATCTTATATATACGAGTAGATATCGAATACAGATAAAGTTATGATGATACATAACCAGGTGCTTGGACGAAGATGATCAGTATAAATTTTACGACAAATCGCGGTCAACTATCTCAGTTTCCTGTTCTATACGTATAGGAAAGATAGAAATCATTGAAATCAAATAAGATGCTACTATTTCATAAATTATACAAATATTTTTAAAGTTAGAGTGGTGAACCTAGCATTAATTCATGTGCAATTAATTGACTGCTTCCTTGAACCCACGAGTCAAGTATTGCCTGAATCAAAACTGGCGTGGGTGCACCATGTTAGGACCTAATTATTTGCACTATGTGTTTAAGGTTAGGTACTTGTATTTAAAGTGAGGTTGCTATTCGCGAATTATAATGTCCTTATAAGAAAATGTTTCTAATAATTTGTGTTCAGGAAAAACTCGTTTCTACAAGGTCATTCTTTAAAGCTACTACGATTTATTAATAATAAAGATAAGATAGATTTCTATATATATTTTAGATTTAGTATATTTTTTATTGTATAAAAATATTACTATGTAGATTACCACATAATATATATCAGCTATCAATTCATATTGATGGACAGATTGGAAAACTTTACGTAAAACAAGTTTGAAAACCAAAAAGTCGTGACCGAAAAACATACTCGTTGATATTGATTGTAATTTCCAACATAGTTAGGTCTAATTGGTAAAACAATGTCACGAATTTGCAAAATTGACAGCGGTTGGGGAAGCCATTGGAAAAGAATATAGCATCTCAGAATCAGTTTTATTATAAGATCTCGAGTTTGATACTCGATCGGACCAATTTAAAAAACGAACATTTCTAAATTGGTGGGTTTAGATGTTCTGGGTTGTATCCCCAAATGTTCATTGGTGTCTCTTAGCACAGCATATTCTAGCTTGAAGAACAAACGGTTGGTGTTTTTTTTTATGCAACTTAAAATGGCAAGCAAGCTGATGGCCCACCTGATCGAAAGTGGTAACCGGCGCCTATAGATATAAGCAGTACCATGGTCATAACAGAATATACTGTTTCGCCCAAGACACCCTCCATGCGTTGCCATTCATGAGGACTAAGGTGTTATTCTTCTGTACCCTGTAAATTCACTGCCATATCCCATCCTTCAAACCGAAACACAGTGCAAACACAATTGCTTCACGATAGAAACACGAATGGGACAGACTTTTGTACAAAGTCTCCCTCTGCTGTGATTACGTGATTGTGTATCTTAAATAAAAATAATATTACGTGCTGTTTATATGATCTAAAATTAATTCCATATTAACGCCGGCTTTGATACATCCAATTCGCTGTATCGAAGCCGGCGTTAAAGAAATTAATTGTGCGTAGGTACCTGTTTTGAGAAATAATTAGTTGTTGCCAGGACCTTTGATTTCTGGCTATTTCTCGAGTTTTCACGTTTTAAACGTGGTAGTTCCAAAGTTATAGATATTGTATTGATTTCCAAGATGTCGTTTTTTGCGTATTCGCAAGGTTTTAGAAATGATATGACAGTATATTCAAATATATAATTACAGACCTGTCTTGTACCGTTTCATTTCCTTCGAATGGTCTTTATAACATATCTATTAATGTACAATATTTTTTAGAATATTTTTTAAATTTTTTCTTATTTTAGTCTACTACTTAATTTTCCACAGTAAATTTTTAATGTTACTTTCATATTTTGTTTACTCTGAAGAAGAAATTGATCTTTAAATTACGCTGTCAGTCATGGTCATCATACATGTTAATGTTATGAAGCACTAATGGAGTGATTCCAAAAGATCACAGCCTAAACCACATAATACCGTTAGCGAAAGCCTAGTACTTAACAAAAGCGCTTCGAAATCACGGTTCACTTTCAAGCGAGCGTCTACTGTAACGAACTATTGGTATCTCATTTCACCGTAATAAGGACGATCTCTTTTCGAAATCGAAATTGTTTCTGCAGCCGCTGCTTGCCGTCGCAGCTTATTTACAACTTGTAGCTTACGATCGCTGAATACACATTGTTCTTTTAAATAGCGAATTCGATCATTTCTATTTCTGATTCGATTTTTTCGAAAGAATTTATAAAACGTACTTTTCTGGATTATATTTTAATGTAATAACTACCGATTGAACTTGCGTGTAATTATTTCGAGAAAGCTCGACTAGTTTCGGAATCAATTCGTGATCCTTATTGATGAGCGGCTGAAACGCGAATACGAGCCTGACTGCGCGCCTCTGCCCGCTGATCGCGAGCTGGATTAGCTCGAATGTTATGCCTTCATGGTTCGAATTCCAAAAACATAAAATTCTGATTTGACGATTAAATAATTCGTTTAATTGATGCTTGTTATTACTCGTGTTTTTTTTTATTGTATATATGTGAGTTCTGTACATTTACGTAATTTCTAAACAATATTGTTAAAAAAAAAAATTGTATATTATTGCAGTCTTATTGCATGATTCATTTTATGATATATAATAATATTAGATTATATTCAGCAGTGAGTAATGACAGGGAATACAGTGAGTGTAGAAAGTATTCGTACACCTAAGGTTGTAATAAAAAAAATACGAATTTGATAGACTTTCTTTTATTTATCTAATTTAAATCAATACTATTAAATATTTTAACATTCCCGCACTTTGTTTATGATAATTTTTGTTTTTTAATAAAAAAAAATTATACAATATAAAAATATTTTTACGTTAACTAAGCAAATAATGACAAACAAAAAGTATTCGTACACTTATAAAATTTGTAAGTAAATGAATATTAAAAAAAAATATTAATACTTTGTTGGACCTCCGTTAGCATTGACGGTATATTCTTGTTTCTTTACTCGAAATTGGTCGATTTCGAATTTTATTATCGAGATAATCCCACACATGCTCTATAATATTAATATATCTCTAGGTATTTTAAAGCGTTAAACAGGATAGCTTTATACTCCATGCTTTATGTTTAGGGTAATATACGCTTTGTGATCCCTAATTCCATCAATAAATGCAAGGCAACCCCATATGACCCACCACCGTGTTTTACCGTTGGACATAAATTTTCTTTCTTATATTCCATAGTTTTCTCCATACCATATGATTATTTGAAAATATTATATTTCGATTCATCTGATAAATAACAGTTTCAAAAATGATTTTTTCATTAATATATGTACAAATATGTACAAATGTTTAAAGTGATAAAGCTGATGAACATCAAATGCATTCCAAAGCATTTGTCTGTACTTATGTCACGTTTGGTACGTGTAATAAAAAATGCACATTTTCAACCATAACAAAAACCGCAGAGCTAATCTTTAAAAAGACCATAGCATGACTAAACGAACATAAAAATATTTTTATGTTGTATAATTTTTTTTTTAAAAACAAAAATTATCATAAACAAAGTCCGGGAATGTTAAACTATTTAACAGTATTGATTTAAATTAAATAAATGCTCCGAATACTTTTTACACTCACTGTTTTTTATTATATACATGGGTCCGCAGGGCTCGGTACTTCGCCTCAATGGGCTGGCCCTAATCACTTTTTAAGACATTCAATTGAATGTTTTTCCCTTTTGGTGTAACGGTTCTAAATGATTGTTAAATTACTATAGTAAAATATTATGTTTTTTAGCCATTGTTCGTTTTATGATGTGCAATGTAACTACATAATTATATTTTCTGTTATTCCTATTTACGGTTGAATGGCAGATAACACCATGTGGTGTGAAATCTATTTTATACGCTGACTAAGTGTATTAAAGTTCAATAAATAAGTAATTAATTAAGCGACTTTCAAATGAAGGAGGCTCTGGATTCGTCTGAATTTTTGTGAGTGTATTGTGTCAGCTCTTAACAATTTTTCACAATTATTTTTGTAATTAATAGGGTTTACTACTGTCGTATTAGTTTTGTAATGATTAAATCTATCGTTTTTCACTTCGGTGTAAAAAACTGTTTGTTGCGATACAAGATTTAATAGTAATCACACGGTTGCGCGTTCTAAAATCAAATATATTCATGTGTACAAAAGATCTGCATTAGTGTATGTATGTTCATGACTAATTTTTTTTTACCGAGCAACATTTGTGTAAATGTTTGCAGTACAGTAATTTGCACATTTGATTTTTAATTTATGCTTAACTACTTGGAGTATAATTTAATACTTATCAAAATTATAATAACTGGTCTTATAGTAAATATTAGGTTTTTTATTGTTTCTTGTTTTATTTTTAATTTCTCTGTTTAATTGGACAATTTTGTATGGATAATATATATATATATATATATATATATATATATATATATATATATATATATATATATATATATATATTTTCATTTTATAAATAATTGATATAAATGAAAATAAAATATAATAATTAGTTTATTATAGTAGGTCGTTATTTTATTCAATTTTAGTTTTCTTTGCTAGGTTTCTGTTGCTTTTTGCGTCGCATCTTCGAACACTATACGATCCAATAATGGGCAGACGTGATCTCTCCCTGGCTTCACCTCGGCACTGTCCATTCAATCTAAGCAAAAAGTCGTCCTCTTCATAGACCCTACTTAATTCTGACCAGACTTAGACCCATAATGTTTCAAGTTACTTTCTAACGGCATTCACTGTTCTCTGGTAATGGTACATGTTTTATCAAATTATATGTCATTCGTGTAGAATAGCTCTATGATTTGTAGACTATAATGAGTATTAAGGTAATTTAAAATCATCAAAAGCTTTATTGAACTACAGATTAGTTTTTGGAGATTTGAATTTATAATACCATTATTATTATAATCGGTATTATAAAGTTTACCAATAAAATGTTTTTTTTACGCTCCTTGAAAATGAGAATTTTGTTTGTGACATATATCTATTCAGTTTTCTCCCCAAGTTCTTCCCAGAACGGATTACTACTGTTCACTCATGTTTTGGTTCCATATTTGATTAAGGTTGAGGTCGCTGTTGTTTGTGAATATATAATATTGAATTGCTTTACAAATGTTCGCTAGATAATGTTGCACGATGTAAATTACTGCAGTAAAGGACATCCGTTGATAAGTATCAGTGTAACGTAATGTAGGACACTCACATGTGTATTGCATTTGTTTTCACCACATTGGATTTTTGTCTGTAACGGGTTGATAGTAAAAGACAAGAATGACATAAGCCTCAAGAATGAGGAACATTCCGTCTTAAATTGGGAACTATTAAGAGTTGTTTTAAGGGACATGAGATTATTGGCTTGAAAATAACATGGCTGTAAATAGTACTTTCAAAATTTTGCTTAAAAAATATGTAGGTATACTTCAATAGTAACAAAATTAGGAACCAGTACGAAATTCCAGTTGATATCTATATTAACTGTCAAAAATAATTTATCAAAATCTTGGATAAATTATTTTTTGATAGTTTTTGAGGACCAAAATATGCGTGTCTAAATGGCACGTATATTTTCGTCCTTTACATTCTATGGTTATTTTGCAATAACTGTCTTCATGTAGTCCTGTATGACAGCAACAGATGTATTAATATCGATATGAGCAGATGTGTGGTCACCAGAATTTAAATGAATTCAGAGATCACCAAGATTGAATGTTGGGATATCCGGTTCTCTGTTTAAATTGTTCTATTTGTTTAAATAAGCTTTCATGACATGTTATGCGCACTAGATTTGCAAACAAAGATTAGATTAGTTGTGCTTCGCATCGCTAACGTGTGACGTGCAATCTATTATTCTATTTTACTTAAAAGGGGTCACAGAACCCTGGTCCATCTCGATCCTAGATCCTAGCCAAGATGACCTTTCACCAAACAACTTTCTGATAGTTCTTGATTGTGATCATGCACGACCAGCAGTTTCATCCTTTCGCTGCAGGTAATCTAGATTTGACTTGTCGACTTGACGGCGACCTCCTTGTCCACCATGCTATCGGTACTGTCGTTGGAGCGTGACGCCTGCGCAGGCGCAGTGCCGCCATGGCGGTTTGGTGCGGCGCGCGCATTCTGCCGCTCGAACGACGGGTCTACTCTATTACCCTAGTGGTGTGTGCATTTGTTTATTTATATATATAATGTGCGTTAATTATATATGGAAATCAGTGCCTAGTGGCTCTATAAAAAATGTTTGAACGTCGATGAAATGCCTTTTGAGTATCGCTGTTTTTGAAATATTTTTTCATAAATTTATTAAACGATAAATGTGCTTATAATACTATCATTATAAGGATATTATGTGTGGTTATGTGGTTGATGATGAAGATTTCAAAATATTTTGAACGTATTGCGAAGCGTACCTCAATTAATTTTAATTATTATTATAATTAACGCAAATAAATAGAGTTGATTTAATTATATTGCATTAAAATTATTATTTTCTTATAATAACAGCATTTTCCAAGTAATAATGATAATGAGGTTGGAATTAGTGTGCTGGTTTTTCTCCTTAGGACACTGAACTCCAGTTTCTGCTGAGAGTTAATTTGCCATATCCCTTAAGATATCAATTTTGGAAATAATAATATCAATAGCATTAAGTCGCTAGCAAATTGTTTCGAAGAAAAGAACAAAATAATATGTTAAGAAGAAAAAAGTGCGTTTAATTCTGTGAAAATTATGCAAATACATAACAAAGAGATAAAATATTTATTATTTAAAAATAACAACATCGTTAGGCATACATGTGTACAAAAATTACATGTGATGGTCATTCCTTCGCATCAAATGTTCCACAATGAAAAACGGAGCAGCTGCCTACTTCAGCCATGACAAAATACCGATGACCGATGAGAAGTTTTTTGCTCCGCAAAAAACGACAATTTAAATCGTCAGAAAAGACAGACGGTGTGAAACATCCGTTTTTGAGGATTTTTTCATCTCTTAAAAATAATACTAATCAAGTGTTCAAAGATAGATCGTGTTCAGCAAACTAAATAGCTATTCAGACAATATTTTACGACTATTCTAGGATTCTAAATTGTTGCTTTTGATGTCGATTTACGATCCGATATTTCATTACAGTCACGAATTGCGTTATCTCAATCGAATCGCTTACGAGCTTACAGAAGCCAACTGTTTATCTGTTATCTCCGATTGTTGGTATCGATGCCTGTGCTCAATTAAAATTTTATCTCGATGGCTCGTGTTGATACTTTCTGAATGATCTCGGTCTTGTTTTTAGTGTTTAGAAAAAAACAAAACTTCTAATTTAATTAGATTGGTGCTTTTGTCTGTTTATTTCTATATATATCTTTCTATGTCTCGGGGATATCATAGTTGAAAATCAAAATTATTTTTAACATAATCTCTTCTTATTTTAAAACAATACTAATAAACGACTTATTGACTAGACGTCAGGCAGGTGGCCGATCGTAAAACTACAAAACCAATCTTTTTGTAATATGGACAAAATCATATTATGCCGACTCCAAATGATAATTGGGAAAGGGGTAGGAAGATGATGAAGATGTTGTATGATGTGTGATAAACGACTACATACATAAATACATTACATTAATAAAACAATTGAACTTAGAACGCAAAACACGTGATAGATATTACAGAAAGTAGATTTTGCTTCGCAAATAAAAACCGCTTTTTTGACACTGACAAAATAAAAATTGCATAAATCCAATTGATTGATAAAGATTTATTTATTACATAACATTTTGTCAAGAGTTCAGAAAATTGTAAAAATCGGTTCAAAATTGGCATAACACACAAAGAATACAAGGCGAATAGATAAACACCTTGTAGAAATAAAAAAAAAAAACAAAACGTGATCTTGAATAAGCTTCTTGTAAAATATCTTGACAATAAATTATTGAAATTGCATAAATTATTATTTTAAATATATTTATTAAGTTACTTTTGTGCTTGCTGTTAAAAGGAATTTAAATATATGATATAGATTCTAGCAGTGAAATTGTAGAGTACGGATACGTAACATCTTACTCCTCAGTAACGGAAGGGTGTTATGTCGGTGGACTTTATAAAATACCCCGCCTTTTTATCGTTCATGGCACTGTACATATCTATAAGCAATAGTGACCATTTTCCATCAAGTGCTCCATCAGCTTGTTTATTATTTTGAATTGCATAAAAAAAATTGTAATACCCAATTACAATTCTCGATTTTTTATAATTCGGCTGCGACTGTCCTTCGTTTAGGTTAGTGATCTCACTGTAAAATCGTGGACCACGATTGTCGTAAAATGTTCTTGAATTTTGTGTGTACTTTTGAAGAGTATAATCTGTTTTTTAATGAACTTCCCAAGTTTAGTTATTCCATAATATTTTTATATATATAATATTTTTATACATTAGAAGAGATTTCTATTAGAGATAAGTTCACCTTTACCCACATTACTTGTAATAATTTGATATTATTACTGTATTTCTGAATGCAATAAAGAAAATTAAACAATATTGTTGGTTGTTTTAATAATATTATTTACATACAACAATATGAAATTAAATGTAACCGGGATGTATTGGTTGGATTGTATAACTTTTAGGATAAAAAGTAATTTGTGTTCAGTGATGGCGAATCACAAATACACTTGGTAGTTACTGTAATAATCGGTTAATTAAATAGGGTGCCAGTTCCTTCGGATTTCTTTTGCATTGCATTTTCGTCTTAAAAATTATTTTTTATTTATTTTTCTATCACCGTGAGAACAAAGTTAAGATTATTATCAATACTAGAATCGAACGTCATTACACAAAATAAATTGCTATGTTTATATCTACGATAACTTTATAACAAAGCTATTTGAAGATATGGCAATTAAATAAAAGATATTGCTACTTTCACCATTGTAATTTCATTTATTCTTTCTCGCTGGTCTTTCGCCGATGCAATTACTTATTATAAGTGTTATTTCCATATTAATTATTTGTTTACATGACTACCACAAAGATTAGTGTTAATTTTAACGTTCTTACATGTGATTTTCCTTACTGATCGATATAAGTTACAGACTTCCTTATATTATATTATATTCATCATATTACCCTTTAACTGTCCACTGCTGAACATAGGCCTTCCTCATTACGGGGTTTTGCCAGTATTTGCCACGCTTGGCAGGCAGGTTGACAACGAGGTTTTCCCAAGAGACTTCTTCAAAAGGGGGGTAAAGAGGTTTCTTCAGGGTCGGCAACGCACGCGTTATACCTCTGGTATTGCAGGTGTTCATAGGCTACGGTAACCACTTACCATCAGGTGGGCCGTATGCTTGTTTGCCACCTTAGTAGTATAAGAAAAAACCGCAGTAAGGCTTTGATGATATTTTAAGAGGAACACTGCTGCCCATCCCTCGACCATTTAGTTCCCTTTATCGCCCCTTACGACATATAATATCATAAAAAATATATAATAAATTTATGTTTATTCTTTTACAGATAGACCCAAACACAGCGTTCCTGCGTGCGGCGCGCGCCGGACAATTGGACACAGTTGTCGACTTACTAGACTCCAGCGCAGTGAAAGACATCAACACATGTAACTCGGTGAGGATTGCGCAAACGTCATGCACCAATCGTTTATACATGTACAGTCGCCTACAATAATATGTCAACATTTTTGTATCTTATTACAATAATTGATACTTCATTAAGTAATATATTTATATATAGTTGCAAGTGACTGTACTTTTGCAATTATTCGTAACTAACATTCACTTATTTTTATAAGGACAATAGAAGCTAAAACAATTATTTTTTGATATCATTATGATGGTTTGTCCTGACATCACGCAAAAACTATTGCTCCAAATCGGATACGGTTTGCACAGTTTGTTCCTGAAGATCTCACTTAAAATCTGGTGTACGTTTTATCATGATACGTCATCTAAAAGTAGTCTAATTAATTAGTTTTCCTACTTTTCTTCTAGTTGGAAATTCATGTTCTTACACATTAATTTCTCACTACTTCACCACTACTATGCTACTATAATTTTTGCCCGCTAATTCTTTAGTGGGCAAAAAACTAATCGTTGATAATAAATATAACTAGCTAGTAAATACATACACACACATAATATAATTGATATGTATTATGCACAACCCGCGCCCTTTAACAAACATTTCTGAAATACATTTGTGAGGTAAAAAAGCGTCTTGATGTGCCTCAGCCACTCTCAGGGATTCTATTGTCTGTAAACTTTTGTTTGTTAAAAGGGAGCCGGTCCAAATACATACTATGTAAAGAAATATATGATTTTTTATATATAGTTGAATATTTTGATAAGTATATATATTACAAAAACACGTAAAAATTTATTTGAACTAGAGTTATTAAAGGGTTTGAAGACAAAGAAGCAGTCTGTGTTCGTTCTTATTACATAATTTACGTATGTACTAAATTTCATAGTGATTTATTAAGCCGCTAAGATGTCAATTGGTAAAAAACATGCAAATAATCAAACTCACTCTTGCATCTATAATATTAATAAGTTATTCTAGTATCGTTCTATTCTATATTTATAATAAAAGGATGCTGATTAGCTGACTGACAGACCCATATATTAACGCACAGCCGAGACCGCTTAATCTACGATATTGAAATTTTGCAAATAGTTTCTTTATATAGCGTAGGCGGTAATATAAGAAAGTAAATTTGAAAATTCAACTTCTAAAGGGGTTGAAAGTTTGTTTGGAATTTTGACAATTTAGAAGTTAGATACGTGAGATTTTAGACCTAGCCTCTTTGTTCAAAAACAACATTTTTAAATGATTCATACATAAAGGGGTGAAATAGGTGATGAAAGTATATCATACACAAGTGGAGCTGCGGACAAAAGCTAGTATTGCATGTTACTAAACATATAACAATATTTCTATGCCAATTAATAATCTCCATCATTAAAATAACTTGTGTTTAATAACCATAACATAAGAAAACGCTACATTGAACAAGTAGAGTTATTTATTTACATTTATTTGGGACGCCATGGTATTACGCACCAAAGACAGATTTAGGTCACCGGTTTTCTATAGAGCATCATAAATTTCATCGAACTATTTACTTGTTCATGCCAAAGAGAGTATATTGTGACAATCAATTTAACAATTCACCGTTATGATGGTCAAATGTTATGTAAACCAAAGTGGAATTATACTAATATGGTCCAAAATATGCAGGAATATTTTGCGATAATTTGATTTGGTATACTGTAAAAGGCATTTGTGTTGCTCTTTATTTTGTTAGTCGTAATCATTGATGTATAAAAACTCTAGATACCCAGACTTAGAATAAAAATAACACTAAAAATGTAACAATACTAAAAAGAGCTCATTTAACCAAATTTTGCACGCATTTGTTGTACATTTGCACGCGTTTGTAATCAAACGTTCCGAAATATTATTACAAATTTTGTAAGAATATATTTTCTCTATGCATGTAATTCGTTTTTATTATAAGTATTATGACTCCATTCGAGTAATCTTTTTATGAAAATTTGAATAGTGTCTTTTTCAAGTCAATTCGGTTGAATTTTTTTATGTTTTTTACTTCTTAACTCCGTTAATTCAGAACCGATTTGGAAAATTCATTTTTTATATTTTGTAAGGATATACAGATTTGTCCAACAGAAATTTTATCAAAATCGGTTGAGCAGTTTAGTTTTTAATTAATATAACTGGTTTTGTCACAATTGATGTAGGTTTTTTTGTTGGACACATTATTTATTTTAGCAATATTATTAAAATAAGAATTTAAAAAATATAAATTTAAAATTATATTTCTGCATCAAATCGCAATTAGTAAATTGCCAAGTAATAATAATATTTTTTCATATCTATGGTCTACAAATTGTAATATGCTTTCTATATGCTTGAACATAGATAAAATCTATGAGGAGGATGGAAAGTTGGAAATAAATAATGTACAATTGACCGAACATAAGTAGGTATCTATCTCATTAATCATAGCTGTCCTCTCGTTTCGGACATCCAATCTGATCGACATCATCGGTTCCAAATATGAGTTTCTTAAATTCTTATCTGCAATAGTTACATCAGAATTATTTTAAATGCGATTTCCTATCTCGATTTGATACAATCTAATATCGATCTTTTCGAACTTAACTTTTTTATAGTATAAACTTAGTCGGAGTAGCAAACGGCGACCAAACCTGATGGAAAGTAGTTGTACATTTTATGACACTACTCATGTTTACGGCTATCGTTTATAATTAAATAGAATAATTTCGTCAATTTAACAAAACTGCCGAGTTATTAAAGTTTTAATGTGTCTAATGGATATACTAAAACTATACGTATGTTAAGAACAAACAAGCGAAAGCTTTAAATGTAGGCATTTCATGGTATTATTTAGATAATATTTGTAATATTAATGCAGTTTTCAACCAACTACAAAAGAGAAGCAGAGAAGATTATAAATTCTTCCGTGGATTAAAAAAAATGTATGGATCAACATGGATGCGTTATTCTTCATTAACGCTTCATCTCTGTGTGATCGCAGTATAGAATAGGCTACACCTTCCTTTCCCATGGTTGTCTTAAATGTCGACTAAGAGAACTTATTGGTCGAGGAATGGGCAGCAGTGTTTCTCTTTAAACTTCATTAAAACTTAATTGCGGTTGCCAACCCGCCTGCCAAGCGTGGCCACAACTAGCCCTTTAATAGAGGGAGACCTATGTTCAACACTGGGCAGTTAAGATTCTTTATTGGATATAACATTAGTTATTTATACGATGTAGATACTTTAGTTACAGAAAAAAATATTTTTATTTATGTTATATTTATATATATAATTTAAATAAAAGTACAAGAATTACTAGAAGAAAATAAAAAAAAAATTAGATTTGTTTTTCCTTTTAGAAGTCACTTAAAATAATTAATATTCACACAAAACGACAATATTCCCATAGATGCGCAGGTCAGAGAATTATATTTATCTTGTAATGGATATTACTCGCAATTAGACAGTAATGGCCAAGTTTTAATTGCATGTACATAATAACTAATTTACTTAACACGTGCACGCTAATATTCCCTGTGGGTTGATTTCAAAGTGCTCAATTAGAAGTGGGTATGTCAGCTCTCTAAGGTATAGAAAACCGTATTACCTATTGCCTTCATAAAGACGTTCTCCCTGGAGTTGAGTATTGATGGGAAACTACGGCTGCAATTAATAATTAATTCTTTATTTGGATCAAAAGCATTGATTATAATATTCGATGATATTCGCAGAAGGCAGGGAGAATTTGTACAAAAGTCGATTGCTTGAGTACCTCTGTCCCATTCGTGTTTCAACCGTAAAGCAGTTGTGTTTGCATGGCTGTGTTTTGGTTTGAAGGGTGGGATATGGCATGAATTTACTGGGTACGGAGGAAGAATAACACCTGAGTCCTCAGGAATGGCAATGCATGGAGGGTATCATGGGCGAAACAGTACACTCTGTTATGTCCATGGTACTGCTCATGTCTATAGGCGACGGTTACCACTTTCCATCAGGTGGACCGTCAGCTTGTTTGCCATTCTAAGTTCTATAAAAAAAAAGTATAGAACTGTGTTCGCGAATACCAACGCCGTCCCCAATGTATGGTTTAGTTACATTACTGATTTTTTTATTTTTCTCTGACGACTAAAAATTAAATGCCTTAGGTAATGTATAATAATATATAATGACTCTTTTAGATAAACAAAAGAATTTTCCAAATCAGTTTAGAACTGACGGAGTTATGAAGTAACAAACATGAAGTATAAATACAACCGAATTGAGAACTTACCCTTTGTCTTTTTCTCAATGTCCTCTACCCAAAGGTTGTCTGGAAGAGATTGCTTAGCGATAAGGCCGCCTTTTGTATCACTTATCATTAATATTCACTGTATTTGTTATTTCTCTTTTTACTTGGTGCAATAAAGTGTAAATAAATAAATAAACTTATTTTTTCAAGTCGATTGAAAATTTATGTTGAACTGTGTAAAGAAAAATGGAACCTTATATAAAACTCTATACATGTAGTGTTACAGTACATGATAACATGATGTATGTTTGGTGGAAACTACATATTACTCTGTCGCCGCACGGAGAGCATATTACGCTTCCGAGGGTCTTCCGCAGAACAAAATTGAATTACATGGTATGCACGTATGCACTCTATCTGATAAATGTCGACCTCGAGCACCGAATGAGCACATCCCGGTGCAATCTACTGTATGGAATGACAGGAACTTATGACATCAGAGGTGCTGAAGGTCGTGTTTTCATTCTGTTTATGTCGGCCCCGCAGGCGTCAGAGATTCCGTAATAATTTGTTTTATTTTTTTTATGTTTTCCTATGTGTTTACAAAGGATTTCCTAGTAGCGTTTTGTAATGTAGGAATTGCAAAAAAGTGTTTCGAATTTCCTGTTTAATTTATTGTATTGTATAATATTTATTTTACATAATTAACATTGGATATATTAAAAGTATAAAAGTGTTTGGAATAGGTAAGCGCAGGACCCCTTCCTTATGTCCCTAGTTCTGGTCTGACCGCCGTGCGGTGCGACTTGTCACGCCATCTTATAACGAAACCCCGTCGGGGATCTCCGTTGAAGAGCAGCGCGTCGTAATCTCTCTTGCAAGAATGGCCGTGAAAGCAAAGAGTGGAAGACATCCGGGGAACCACGAACAAAAAAATCAAGAAAATTGTTCAAGACAATGTTGATTGTTTTTTTCGATGTTATCATTTTTAATTATTTCGTTATTAATGAAATATTTGTCGTCCAGAATTGGCGCGAGAGGGGCGTTGATTCTTCACAAATAAATGGTACGTGATGATGCCTATGACTTCTTCTTGTTCCCAAAAACCAAAAAACATAAATGATAAAAAAATCCATATTTTGGCGGTATTTGCATTATGTCACAGGGGGAGTACTTTGAAGGGGATAAAAATATATATTAAAAAACTTTTATAAATTCCGGACAAACCTCGTATTAAAAGATTTAATGTACAATGGCGGACGTATCTTATAGGGGGATCTCTTACAGTCAACTTTTGAGAAGCTGAAAGAAAACTATAGATTGTTCAAGGGTATATTTTTTAATTATTTCGTTATTAATGAAATATTTGTTCTTTGCAAATAAATGGTACGTGATGATGCCTATGTAAAACATATGATCCATATTTTGCGGTATTTGTAATAATATATATTAAATAAAATTAACTACTAAATTTACCGGGACGTCGATTACGCGGAAAGTGTTTTTATTTCCCTTGGATATTTAGTAAATTTCTTAGTCATGCATGGTAATATTGACGACACAGTATACTTTGTGATGTCTATGTTCATGGTTATAGGCGACGGTTATCACTTTTCATTAGGTGGGCCGTCAGCTTGTATATCGTTCCAAGTTGTATAAAAAAGATACTAAGTAATTTTATATGTACCTGGGTATATTGTATCTTATATTATATGTATAAGACATAAAATGTTGTAAGGGTTTGTGTACCAATAAATTTATGTATTATATTTTTAAAATTAATCAGATCTCAGTAATAGATAGCGTTCCAGATTTGCAGACAGTGAGTTATCGTTAACATTCTACAGCAGTAATAACAGGCATGTAAAGAGAATTCCGTAGAAAGTATCTCACAGTCCGACCCAATTATCGGCATGTTCGTTAATTAACGAGAAAACCAGATAAGTTTACAGTAGGTACGTACGCTGCGAGAGCGAATTTTTCTAGGATTCCACCTTTACCTAGAATCGAGTAATCTAAGGCGTTCGCTAGTTATTTCTCTCTTTACTTCTGTTGTTATTATTTGATACTATCTCTATCCTGTAACTTTGGCTGTATGAATTAGTATATAAATTATTCTACGTGCTGAGTTAAGATATATATACCGAATTTCTTTCAATATATTTTGCGTGAAAGAATAACAAACATACATCCATCCATCGTTACAAACTTTCGCATTTATTAATAGTATTCCTTTTTCAATTCTGGCATGTACCAAAAAAATCAAATTAGTTGTGACAAAACCAGTTATTTTGATCGTAAAACTAAACTACTGAACCGATTTTGATAAAATTTCTAAATGATCAATTTGTAAGTAGAACTTTGTGATATAAAAAGAATTTTCCAAATCGGTTTACAACTGACGGAGTTATGAGGTAACAAACATAAAAAAATACAACCGAACGAAGAACCTTATTCTTTTTGAAGTCGGTCGAAAATGTGACGTATTTTTATATTTCTACAGTGTATCTGTCTATCAGCATTTGTGTACTATAAAAGGAAAACTTTTTGCAATCGAATGACGAGCAACCAGTGTATCAATATAGTGGTTTGCAATTATAGTCGGCCTTCAAACTCATACGTTATGCTCAGCTGGACGTCGTTTTACACTAGCGCGAATAAACTCATAGCGTTAAATTAATTATGAATGCGGTGACAGTTCAAAAGGATAGCAAATTGAGCGTTTACCACCTTCTTCTACTCACAAATTACGATCAATATAACTATGAAGGTTAAAGTTTATTTCTCACTTGAAAATGTAGTTCATAAAATATTAACACGATCGTGTCTTCAGCACTTTGGAATTATGTAATCACAAGTATAAAGATTAACAATAAAAATAAAGATTCTGTACTTATATGCAAAAAAATATTTCGTTGTCTTCTTGTAAAAATTTGTATTTTGTTTATTCCTGATAAATCTTGTTCTCTTCTTCTTAATCCTAAAATCTTAATACTTCCATAATATTATGCTGTTAGCACCTATGGTATTGTTTGCAAGATTTTTATTTAATAAACGATAAAGAATTGGTTGTCCTGTTTGCGCTATCAGAACGTACACGTTGGTGAGGGGAAAAAAGGGTTTATTAGTAATTAGGTCTAACAGCCTCATTGTTAGCAAAATCTACTTTAATAGGTCGACTTTCACGCGATTCACTCTTGAAACCATCGTCGTTAATTTTTTTTTTATTTTAAAGTGTTCAAGTTCATGGACATAACAAAGTATACTGTTTCGCCCATGATACCTCCCATGTGTTGCTATTCTTGAGGACTAAGATGTTATACCTCTGTACCCTGTAAATTCACTGCTATATCCCACCCTTTAAACTGAAACATAGCCACGCATACACAATAGCTTCACGGTTGAAACACGAAAGGGATTAAGGTACCCAGGCAAACTACTTTTGTACAAAATCTCCTTCTGGTTTATCTTGTTAAGTTTCAAACATATACAGTAATACTACTCGTAGAATGAAATTTATGCGGTGGCATATTATTATATTGCACTCACGGATTCGCGGTTATTATCGTGTATGTAAAATTTAACTAGACTATGTACCTACGATTTTAATATAGTGATTTATGCAAAAACCATGAGCATGCAGCATACTAGCTATTATAAATGCAATATTGAATTTGATGTCATATTTATTTCATAATTTTTTATTTATTACTGAACTTAAAAATAATTTCCAATAAATTTTAGAAGATTAGTGATACGATTACTTTAAACATATTCATGTGAGAATTTCTAAGAATATAAAAAGAACATCAGCTTCAGAATAATGAAATAAAAGTTCATTTTATGTATGTTTTTACTTGCTACTTCTTACATCTTACGTGTTTATTTCAGAAATAGGAAAACATGTTTCTACCGTGAAGCAGGTGTGTTTGCATGGCTGTGTTTCGGTTTGAAGGGTGGGATATGGCGTGAATTTACTGGGTACGAAGAAATAACACTTGAGTCCTCAGGAATGACAACGCATGGGGGGTATCATGGGCGAAACAGTACACTCAGTTATGTCCGTGGTACTGCTCATGT